>NC_134951.1:124413598-124714944 GCF_965638725.1 Aptenodytes patagonicus
AAAGCGGCAAGTCTTCATGGTTATCACACATGTTCATCTACTACAGCTGTACCTTTTCAAGTTACATTTCGCTTCCATCACAAACTTCGTTCTCCTGTCAATTTATACTGCACTGGTGAGTAAAATTTACCAGAACAGGGATTTTCACACTTTGTTTTATAAATAATTACGCCTTTTTGCCTTCTGAGAAAAAAGTTAAATATAAATAGTCAGCAACATAGAGTTAGCTGTATTCCACAGAGCCGGACAAGCTGCATAACAACTTAATACAAGTGACAATAACTGCAAATATAGACACTAAAAAAAAGAGTAATCATGTTCTATATTTCTGCAAAATACATTCTAAAAAATGAAAGATGCATGTTTTACTAAAATACAAATGGTATGTGGCTCATAGAATACTGATTTTAGTGTTCTCATTACTGTTAAATTATTTTCTTCTCAGGTGTACCATTTAGTAAAAATATTGTCAGTTAATGGCACTGTACTGGAGTTTAAATTATTTTTTTTTCTTTTAAGTGAAGTATGCTCAGAAAGTCTCTTCCGTAAGAACACTGATGAAAATATGATTACTAGGAAAACACTAAGATCAGATTTATGTAGGACTTTCAGCAGGTGGCTGATGGGGGTCACTGTAGGTCTCTATTCTGAATGCCGACTGTTGCACGAAGAGGACTGCATACACGTACGGCAGTGTGCCGGGGTTTACGTCACAAAGCTTGAGTTGTAACTCATATGCAACCCAAAACCTGTGAGAATGACTCTACAGAAACACTCTGACCTAAGAAAGTTATATGAACATAGATTATTTTACTGTTCCCATCATTGCAATACTGAAGCGTCCTTCCCACGCAGTATCTCCTTAACATCACATTCTCATTTTCACTTAGAAGTTAAAGTTGTGTATGAGATTTAGTAACTTTTTCCCCCTTTTAGTTGTAATTTCTCTGTTATGTAAAAGAAGGCAAGTGGAAGACGGTACTGACACAGCACAGACCTATGACATACATTTCACCAGATATTTACATTCATTACAGAGCACAAGTGTTCTAATTCCAATAGAGGGTGAAAACCTATGCTAAAAAAAAAAAAAAATCGCAGAAGAGAAAAATCAAGTATTGGACTGCAACACAAACATTCTTACAAACAATAATGTTGCTTTACTTACCTGGCCTTGCAGCCAGCTTCCAAACTTACCCATGTGTCCATTTTTTGTATCTGAAACTTCTTGGGAAACAGGGCTTTCCTTGTGCTTACACCTACTTCTATTTTGTCAGCCCCAAAGCATTTTACAGGAGGAATACATATTTTAATTTCCACTTTATTAAGATCTTTACTCTTTAGCTACCAGTGAGGAGAGATGCGCTGATTTACTGGATAAGATATGAATACACTCTCTAAAGAGATTTATTTAAAACTTTGACCTACCTTTTCAGTGACCCTCTCTGAACAAAAGTCCTGAGTACACTTCTCCTGCATAAGAATTTCTATTTTAGAAGAGTACAGCTCAGTTTGATGGAGGCCAGCGATGGACTGCTCCATGCTTTTCTCCTCTCGCTAAGGGGTTCACAGTGAGTTCAAGAACTAAAAAAAAAACCAAACCAAAAAACCACAAAAAACCCCCTATTATTTTAATACCTGCTTTTAAATACTATTTCTTGAATAAACTAAAGTTAGAAGTCCCTCAGGATTAAAATTCTTTGGGTCTAACCTGGAACGCAATTGTTAATCCGAGACCAATATGAACATCCAACATTACATACTCAGGAAACCGAAAGATCATATTTCTTTATATAACGTAAGCAAATAACACATTTTAATAAAATAATTTACAGTGCCCTGAGTTAAATCCTAGAAATGTAAAGATACATCTTTTAATGGACCTACAAACAAGTAAATTGAACACACTACCCGTTTTGTTTGGCAGGCTGCTAGCCACAGAGTACACAGAGTGGCCCACCAGTTCACAAAAGCAGCCCAGGATGAGCCACACTGTTCCATTTGCTCCCTTAGCATTATTACGGGAAAAGAGGAAGGCAGGCAAGTACAAAACTATCAGGTAGGAAGAAGTGTGGTAGGGCATAAATCCCTAGGAAAGTCGGTGTTCTAATGCACAAGAAACAACTTGCTGCTACTTTCACAGTCGCAGTTATAATTTTATTCATTGTACTTAACAAAATGATGTAATAAAAGTACTTTTAAAATAGATGCACTGTTGAAGTAATTAAAGCATTTTCGCGATCGAGAAGTCTGTGATAGGGAAAAGTCTCTTACATTCATCCTTCTTTCCAGTAATGCCTGCTTGCATAGGAGAGGTGAAATGAAAAGTCCATCATGAAAACATGCTTTGAAAAACTTGGTTCTATTCTTCATGCCTTGGGGTTTTTTTGTTTGTTTATTCACTCTCTAGGGAACAGGCAAAGTAGAAGAAACTTCGCGTTTTACTAAGTATGTGTTTTCACGGCCTGTAATTTTCACCACTTCAGTCTCGGCAGGTCACGGTAACTTAGCTAGGTCTTTCTCAGTTTTCTTTACTGTACTGTATGAAAATACGGTCACAAAGAGAATTTCCCATCATAAACAAGTCAGCTCTAGAAGGGAGGGAGAAATGTCCTTTGGATCCTATCAGCTAGAAATTCTGAAGTGCCCCACGCCTGGTTACATCCCATGAACTGCGCAACTGCTGTGTGCAGCAGCAGCTGCCTGAATCGTGGTTTGAAAAATCATTGTGTCAGCTGTGGGACTCCAGCACCCCCTTCCCCTTTCAGTAGAGTATTAACAGGTATTATTTTATCTTTATCATCTATGTGTATATTCTCCATTTAGAAGAACCGATCCAACTGTTCTTATGAGGCTGCACACACAGAACTGGCCTGACACTAGCCACATCCTGACATACATTACAAGTTTGAATATGTAGTCATAATACCATGCTAAAAAGGGGAAAAACCCTACTGCTAACCCAGACAAAAAAAGTTTTTTTTCTTGAAGGAACTTTCAACTCTACTGCCGTCCCTGTTTGAGCCACCGATACTTTAAAAACTCCTTGTACTGAACAGATTTGATCGATATTTTACAGTAATGCATTTTGTCAGGGAAGCATCCAATGGGAGCAACTTACTATTATAGACTCTAACATGGCTTGCCACATTTTTGCTAGTGTTTGCAATGGCCACACAAGAAGAAATTGCCCATTAAATTTATAGACCAATTTTATGCTAACTGTACTCATTACAGTCTGTGAGGAAACTAGGTAATTGGGTTGTTATACTTCTATCTTTAGAAATAAATTAGAATTACTGCTTAGTTAGAATAATTTAAAATGTCTGACTGTGCCTGTTATAAACATCCATTAACAAACGCTGGCTTCTACTCGACTTCCCACTGCATTAAACAGGCCATTTTTGTACACAAGACAAAGCAGCTAATCAACTGGAGGTTGAAAATAAATATGCAGGGAAGCAGGCACACAAACTGCAGTGTTAAAGTACATTTGTCTTATGCCAAGATTCATTTGTAAATTCATCTCAAGTGTTATACTTACTAAGTCATGTTGATTTGTTTTCAAGATGGTTAACTGTTAGAAAACAAATAATATTTACAGTACAGTTAAATGGAGTGAGTTATTCAGCAATACTCAAAAGCAGAACCTGAAAAGGAAGGTGTGCAGAAGCATTTGTATGCTGCAATACTCAATACTGTAACATCTAACTCTTAGATCCTTTTACAGCTAAGGGACTCTGACTTCCATGCTCAAGATTTCTAAAATTATGCACAGTCTCTATGTGACTGTTCAGAGATCTAGGAAAGCTAGTATAACAAAGCCAAGCTGTCCACTAGAAAATACCAGCAAGGAGTGCAGAGACAGAGTAATTTTATATTTGTGAAGATATACTAACTCTCAGCTGCAGGGAAACACTTCCTTGCACTTATGAAGCCTTTAGGTTCATAAACCTGAATCCTTTCCCAAAGTGGAACAACTAAGTCTACTCCAAACATATCTCAGAGGCCAATAAATAATCATACTATTATCTTTTAATTCCGTATCTTTGAGATCGCTAACCACAGAGTTACAGAAGCTATAAATTAAATTCTATCTTCTGAATAAGGGATAATTAACTCCCAGCTACCAAAAAGTACCAGCCACCATACTGCAAAATGTCCTGAATATAGATGCAATCACCCAATCCGTTCAGTGTTCCAAGTTCCACTTTCCATACAATAAAGATTCACTGAGCCAGGAAGGAACAAAAAAAAAAAACAAACAAAACCCCCCAAACTGTAAGCTACTATTTGGAAAGCTCACATATAAATAAAACAACAGATGTTTTAGTTTGTTTTGTGAAAGGTGGTAATCGAAGATCAGTCATCCATGCATCAAACAAGTGCTCTACGTCTGTTGACTGAACAGTGCTGTGACAGCCCCACACCACCTCCTGAGAATGCTTTCGAAGTTGACTCCTGTAGGCAAAATAATCTAAGGAATGCTTTGTTTGAGATGTGACTAACAAAACCTCTTGGAGGTAGCTACATGTCTGCTATTTTTTGGAATTCCAGAAATAACTATAGGTAACTAAAGAAATTTACAGGCAAAAAATCAGGCATGGATGGGATGCTATGCTAATGCATGTTACGTGGATACTAAGCTATGGCTTTGGTCTATATTTTGAACCTGGCTACCTGTGAAGCTCAGCATTAGTTTACCAACTAAGTCTTGCTACAGTCATTGTCTCAGAGCAGCAATAGTACTCCTGTAAGATTGGGCATTCTGCTGTTGAGTCAGGAAAGATACTGACTGGGAATTGTCCTGGCTTCGGCTGGGATAGAGTTAATTTTCTTCCTAGTAGCTGGTACAGTGCTGGGTTTTGGATTTAGTACCAGAATAAAGTTGATAGCAACAACTAAAACATCAGTGTGTTAAGTACTGCTTACACTAGCCAAGGACTCTTCAGCTTCTCACGCCCTGCCAGGAAGAAGCTGGGAGGGGGCACAGCCAGGACAGCTGACCCAAACTGCCCAAAGGGATATTCCATACCATACGACGTCACGCTCAGTACATAAACTGGGGAAAGCTGGCTGGGGGGTGGTGACCACTGCTCAGGAACTGGCTGGGCATCGGTCAGTGGGTGGTGAGCAATTGCATTGCGCATCGCTTGCTTTCTATATTCTTTTATTATTATTATTATTATTATTATTGCTACTATTTTATTTTATTTCAATTATTAAACTGTTCCTATCTCAACCCACGAGTTTTCTCACTTTTACTCTTCCGATTCTCTCCCCCGTCCCACTGGGTAGGGGGAGAGTGAGCCAGCGGCTGTGTGGTGCTCAGTTGCTGGCTGGGGTTAAACCACGACAGGAATAGAAACATCAAATCTGAAGTAGTACTTGATGGGAATTACATTTTTAATTACAAAAGTGAAAGCAACTCTGATATGAGGAAATAACATCAGAAGTGCTGTATCAAATGTCAGTAAGTTCTGCATCAAATTAAAGCAGTGAATAATTCTAGAACTTGAATAAGCTAATAGATCTTCACAAAAAGAAAAATAGAATACATACTAGAAAAGAAGTGGGAGACTTAACAACATCCCCTAAGTAGCTTTTGGTAAGAATGGATGCTCCTGCCACCTAGATGCTAAAGCAGTATATACATTGTAGAGGTGAGATGATGGAGGAGCTTAAAAAGGGGTGTTACATACATCCATCAGTGGCTCAGTTCAGGGAGAAAACAGAGTACAGCAATTCCAGCGTCAACAAAAATTTGAAGTAACTACTTATTAGACCTGTTACCCATTAGATTACCTTAGTAAATTGTTCATTTTGGATAGTATTTCCACAGAATAAGTAATTTCTTAATATTAGGGTACTTCACCTTAGAAGTAAAAAGTTTAAGATTAGAGCTTCAAGCCATTTAAATGAATGCATGTATTAAGTAAAATAGTCACTTTTTTTAGGTTGTTCATTTGGCTAAAAAGGTGGTATTATATACAGCAGAAATGTATCCAACACGTTTCTGTCCCTGTAGTTTTGTCATCTATGAAACCACAAATTATATTTTATCAGAACTACGGCATTTTTCATGGTAAATACATTTATGCACAAGGGTAGTTTTATTCTTTGTTTTCCTAGTGTACTCACACAAACTCTGGGTGCAATATTAAAAGAATAGGTCAATGACCAGAAGTCACACACAACGTGCACATCCCAACTTCAAGTTGCACTTGTACAAGGTTCCAAACAGAAACATTTTTTCTGAGAAGGACTTTGTCTCTTACTTTATGAATGTACCTTGTACCCCAAGAAACAGCTCCAGATCGTGGGGAAAATCCACATGGCCTTCTCTTGGCAAAAAAGCCTGGACAACATCAGCTGCTAAGATAGAAATACGAGTGCAATACGTGTGAACAGAATACCCAAAACAGAGTGTTTGCTCAAAATCTGGTAAGGCTGAAAATGAAGACAACCATCAGCCACGTTAAACAGTAACCAGGCAGTTACCAAGAGACCTTGGGGGGGCAAAAAGAGTCAGCTTAAAATCAAGTATAAAAAGCACTAACATTTCTAACAGTGAGAAGAGAGAAGCAGTCAAAATCTGGTCTGACACTGAGAAGATGCCCTCCTGGCATCTCAAGCTCTGTTGAGGCCTGAGGGAGCACTCTCCCCAGCAGCTGGGAGTAGCCTGCATGCCTGCCAGTGGGCTGACGGTACCGGGTGCAACAAGCACTGACCGCTCCTGGGGTGTCTGCACATCACCTCATGGGGTGCCATCCCAACAGGTGGGTGGATTAGTGGAGCATAGGGAACAGCACAGGTAAGCATGCAGCTACAGCATCCACACCTCCAAAGAGGATGGATGTAAATAGGGTAATGTACTCCTAGAAGGGTGTGCTCTTATAACCCAAACCTTCTGTTACAGGGACAGAGGTGAGCATATAACTGCAAACTTGGGGGGGACTGCTGTAGAAGGGTGTTTAGGTATCTGAAGGTGTTTATTTACTAAGGTTTTGTAAGGGTCTAGTACAGTCATTTATCTGTTATATTGCTGCTATTAATCCTGCACGTATAGTTCACGGACTAACAGTTAATTACAAACTATTAATAAATCAACAAACCACTTCAGTTCTAACTTGATTTAAGCCACGAGTTGTTTTCCCCTACAACAAGCACACGCACTCTCTTCAGTGTTTTCTACTTCACACCGATACACAGCCTTCAGCTAAAACTTAACTGTCTCAGGTTTTTCTTTTTCCTTTTCCGTCACCTGAGGGCACCCAAGATATTCAGGAAATCAACCAACTAGCTGTACAGGTCACATTTGCTTCAGTACTCAGACCGATTCCAATCAAACTACTACAATAACTGTACTCCCCCAAAATAATGGCTCCAAAACCCGGACCAAAATAGATCACGTCATTGAAAAGTGGATATTAAGTTCTTGGGTTAGACAAATGAAAATTTAAGAGGTTTAACATATATGCTAGCTTTCTTAAAATGGCTTCTTGAACAAGATGCTCTAATGAATTTAATCCACTAGATCAGATCTTTACATCAGGAAATTCCAACTAAACACCATAGGAAAGATTGGTGTGTTTCTCCTCCCACAATTGACAAAGCTTAGTTTTAGCTCACTTCTAGAAAACATTTAAAAAGTGTCATTCATATTTATTTCTTTTTTAAGCAGTGTAAAAAGCTACAGTTAAATTTAATTTTGTGTGGTTCACTTCTGTACTTCTGCTGATGACATTTTTATGAATTAGGGGTAATCAAGAATCCTTTTCCATGTTTTAAATTCACAAATTCCCAGAGTCTTTTGAAAACATAGGCTCTGCAAAATCTAATGCTTGGGTTACAAAGTGTAGGGCCTCATTATCATCCCTATATCCTAAGTAGACTTGCATAAAACTATACATTGACAGATCTTGTAGTCAAAGACACTGAACAAGCATGCTCATTGATCTGTGGCTCAGACCCTCAGAACCTCTTTGAGGCTCAAAAATACTAATGTTCATGAAGCGTAAACGTGCTTCTTCTAAACTTTTTTTTTATTTATGGGCTCCTAACTTTTGATTAGTCAAAATAATTATCTCCCAGAATTCTTTCTTCCATTCTTCTGTAATTAGGAGAAAAACATTCTGTATTATGCACAAAGATTTTAAAAACTAACTAAGCTTACAGGAGACATTATGTCACCTTAGCAACTACTTTTTACAAGTTACTTACTCTGCAAAAGCTGATTTTTAACACACAGACTTTAAAATAACTTCTAGACTAGCAACTGGCAACCACATTCTTCTTCATTACAATTTTAGAAAGCCATAAAGACTTAAATCTGAAAAAAAGAATTAAAATATAACAGAGCCTTATGTGACAAAAACATCTGTTCATAGTAAATTAACTGTTTTCAAAGCTATTCATTTAAGTGCCATACGAAGAAAGTAACTAGTGGAAACCAGAGTAACCTAGAATTCCAAGAAGAAACACTACAGGGAAAAAAAAAATATTGCAGTTAAACACACACATAAAAGGCAGTTATCCAAATGTAGTCAGCCAGAGAAATGAACACCTTACCTGTCAGTTGCATGCCCCCTAATTCCGACACCGCTCCAATGCCGTATTTATTGCTCCTCACTTCTACTACTCTGCACCCTTTTTCCAAGTTAACAGAATATCTAAACTTTTTTTTTCTCCAAGTGCTAGGAAAAAAACTACTCTTGTATTTTTCCCTGTTCAGAAGGTACATTACCCCATTACCAAACCACATTCTTACCTACTTTACCGTTTACATATTCCATCCGTGGAATATGGAATCGAAGAACTGGAAACCCTTCCCTTTCTCTGTAACTTAGCCGAGCGCTGCAAACAAGCACTTCTCCAATTAACATTTACCCAGCACATTCCACCTCCTCACTCCCTTAACACATCTGAGTCACAACTGCCAGCTCAAGTGACTAGAAATTAACCTACTAAGGCAAAAATGGATAAAGTTAGTCATTTGACACGTAACTTCATAGAAACCTACCTCTGGGAAACTGGAGAGTTTCCCCTTGAAATAAGTGAATTTTATTTAAGCCAGAGAAGATCTGTAGAGAGATGCAGTATCTTGTATTAAGTCCACTGATGTACTATAAAAAAAAAAAAATGGAGGCTTTCAGAGAAACAAGCTCTTTTTAGATTTAGTCTTAAGATAAAGGGCTATAAAGGTTATCAGACCACTTAGAGCCTCTCCCCCTTTTTCCAGGAGGGTTACTGTTCTTTTCCAAGGAAAATGAAAGATGAACTCATTCCCCTTGAATGATTATGGATTAGGCTTGTAAGCAAAAGCAGGACGGAATATTCCTACCCTCCTTATCGTGATGTGTTGTACCTTCTTTGCCCATTTCTTATTCAAAGTCAAAGCCTGGTAGGTAAAATAAACCCCCAAATTAGGCCCTTAAATTGATCTAGCCAGCTGAATACTGCATGAATAGTTTCTTTTTAAACAGCATTTCTGTTATTTTGAAAACTGAACATTGGTTAAGCAGTAGGAGGTAACTCTAGTATCTGTATTAGTCTTTGAATCGGAATTCAATAATCCTTGACAGAATATGAAGGCTTCTGCCTACCTTGCCTATTCGGTCTGTGCCACATTCTGTCAAACTCCACCTGCTGGATAATCTTCTTAAAACAAGCCTAGAGAAGCTTTCATTTCACCAGTATTGATACAACACCCAGATACAATGATAAAACTGTACACCTGATTATACATTCTTCATGCTTTTCGTTTCTACCGTTCTCTATCAGTACTACAATCAAGTGAAATCCCTGGGTAGGTATTTTTTCTAAACACCTCAGGTTAAAGGGCCATATTTGTAACTAGTATCGATTTCTGGTAATGCAGTTATATACAGGAAAAGTCATAGCTCCATGTCACAGCTAAGGAGAAAAAAGTATACTTCATGCTTTTCAGCCTCTGATAGTAGAAAAGCAGAAAGTAACATGTAAATGTATTTTTAACTAATATTTAGATAAAGCATCACCTTTAATTTTTCAAATGCTATGAGATAAAAGAACGGGTAAAAAAAATGCCATGGAACTCCAAAAGAGTACCAACTCCAGAGAATGCCAATTCTAAGCCAGTTAACTAATTTGAAACATACACGTCCATCTGAGTGCTAGGTGACTCTTCTGCTTGCTATTCCTTTCAGTAAATTAAGTCAAATCATGATACATGCATTCTGTTAGAGCTACAATGAAGCATCCCGCCTTCTTTATGGCTGAGCTCTACTATTCATGTTCAGAAACATTTCTAGATTTGGGGATGGAAGAAGAAGTAATTGAATTTTAGGGTTGTAGGTGAAGGGTAGTAACCTGAGATATTTTTTATAATACAGAACTTACTTAACCACTTCCTTATACGCAAGTCAAACATTCACATTTCAAACGGTAACCGACAGTAACTTTTTACCCATAATTTCCAACCCACAAAACCCAATAACTTAGACCTGTGTATTTGCTGATATTTTCTCTTATAGGATGTCTTATAAATACACTTGCCACCAAGTACTGTTCTTTATTATGATCTACCATCCTTTAGGAAAAAATTAAAAAATAATGCAGCGTGATACACACTCAAGACTTGCAAATCATACCTGGAGCACTCTGTGATACTGAAATGCTGGAAAAGGCATTACATTTGAGAATAGTAATTTAATCAAAAGTTGGGAGAGCATGTATTCACTTACAATACCACTCAAATATTTCTCTAGAAACAAAAAATGAACGCCATTTTACATAGCTGATGTTGTAGCATAGGCAGTACAAACCCAAAAAACCCCTCTATGTGCAGATTATCATAATTTCAAAATGTCGTCATAAAATAAGCACAAATGAAGATTATCTGCAATGAGAACTTTTATAGAAGCTCCACAACAACTATTATTTCTGATGAAGAACTATTTTTTTCCCCTTGAAAGTAGTCCATCTATTTTTGCCAGATCTCCAAATGAAACTGTTGCAGAACCTCTCTGGGCTGGTCTTGCCTAAGGAAAAAAAAGAAGAAAAAAAATATATAGGGCTAATTTTAAGTTAAAATATTTTGTAAAAAGCTTTTAAAGCATCAGTAATTTAAAAAGTATCTTCAAATAGAAAATAATTCAGCTTCACATTACCTGTGATTCATGGAATTTCCAGCCAATCATGTAGTAGATCTGAAACGTGGCAGGTACTGAGCCATCACTATTTCCATACATTTCTGTTAGGGCAGGGAGAGAAAAAAGGTACACAGAATGTCAGTTCTAAGAAATACTTAGTTCTGAGAACATTAGAACTAAGTATGGCATATTCATCATAATGACTCTTGGTGAAAGATTTGGGACAATAAAAATCTCTCATACTGGTGCATCAACATAGTTCAAATCCTGTCATTATAATTAAGGTTAAGAATATCTGGTCGATAATGCTATTTTGCTCTATTCCAAAATGTTTCTAGTTTTTTTACACAGAGGTCAGAGAAAAAGACATAGAAAACATGTTCTTAAAGTCATTTCAGATTAACTCATTACCTCTCAAATACTTACCTCGGTATATTGCAGCAGCTGCCAACATTGTCTCCCTGTGTAGCAGAGGTTTTCTATTCCAAGAGCAATTACTCTCGCCCATACCTAAAAATATGTTTTAGCTTTAAGAAAAAGAAAATATAGCATATGCCATGAGTTAAGTGCCATGCACTAATGACAGATTTTTACTAAACCAGAGTAAGTATAAAATCCTCTGAATCTCACTGTAAGAGAGAACAACATACCGCAAATAATTAGGTGAGTTTCTTACCTATAAGAATCCAAGCCTTTTAATACCAATGCTTTGCAATGTACAGTTTGTATTGCTAGGAATGATTTCAAATTATTACTTCTTCAGCCTGAGTCTTCAAACATTTAGGTTTTTTAGTATAAATTATTTTAAGCATGAGTACAAAGTGTTTATTCAGACACACCACTCATGGGTGGTTGTTTTTTTTTTTTAAACAGATAAGCATCAAAATGACTATCCCAAGAGTTTTTTAATAGGAAATAAAATAACCACAATTCTAATCTCTTTAATAACTTACTGCATCTGAATGTTTCTGCAGAGAATGAAAGTTTTATTTTCATTAAAGAATTACTCTAAACAACAGCAGCTGATCCAGAGTAAGAAGACACCCTGAACTGCTGTGTAAGTAACAACTAACCGCATATCAATGACTACTTTACAACCCATGACAAATGCAATCAGAATACTAACTCGATTGTTAAGCATCTGAATCGTTTTTTGCTTTCCTCAGCAGGGTCCAATTTGAGGGTCTATTTATTCTCATTCCAAAGCAGTTTCCTGAATGTCCTAATCATTAGGGAGGCTCACGGGAAAAGATAGTATGTGAGATTATATGCTTCTGTCTCCCTTTCAGGGCTTTTCAGCAGCTTACACTGAACAGGCTCACAAAGAATGGGAATACAAGGGAAGCAGAAAATTCATAGACCACGAAATAGCAAATCTTTGACTTCTACCTCCCAACACAAATCTGCTGACAGGCATAATCTCCTGACTCACTAGAGATCAGGAAAAAAGTAATGCTTCCACTGTTAGAAAAAGATTTATATTTTGTTAAGGAAGAAATTTTTTACGCTGAGGGTGGTGAAGCACTGGCACAGGTTGCCCAGAGAGGTGGTAGATGCCCCGTCCCTGGAAACATTCAAGGTCAGGTTGGACGGGGCTCTGAGCAACGTGATCTAGTTGAAGATTTCCCTGCCCACGGCAGGGGGGTTGGACTAGATGACCATTGAAGGTCCCTTCCAAGCCAAATCATTCTATAATTTGGAGTTAAGAAACACACAGTGAAACTCTTCTGTGTCTGCATCACTGATACAGAAAACATTTATGTTTCCATAAAGTATATACTTGCCTTGCAAGTCTTCCATAACCTCAAACAACCCTGGGTAGTTGACTTGAATTTCGTCAGTATCCTAAAAGAATTGAGCAGCTTAGTTTTAGAGCATATCAAGCTAAAACAGTAGCATTATGCTAGCCTTCAGAGCTGCTAAGACTATTCATCTGCCACTTCTGTTCAAACCGCCTAATTCTCAGAAGAATATACTGTCTTAACATTTCTAAAAAATTTTGTTTAGCAGCCCAAATGCAATCAAATTTTAATTGAAATGCCATTATTTTCTTCTTGATTTTAGAAGAAACAGCAAGAGTGTCTAAAGTTTTTTCAAGCAGGTCTAACATTCTCTGACATTTCTCCAAGACCGCCATCCAAATTCTACTGGGCCACTAGCCAAAGATACACTTCAGTTGGTTTCATTAATCACAGTGAAGCCGAGAACAGAGGCAGTCCAGGCTATTTCAGAAACTTATTCAGCAAGGTGCACAACATGCAGAAGGAAGCAGTACATTACTAATACATTCTTAAATAGTATTTTTTATATACCAGCAGCTCTGATGTTCTGGATTGTTCTGTCTGATTGTTCTCTTATTTATAATTACCACAGTCAGGGTGTTAAAGCCAGCTCTCGACAGCAGATGTCCCAAATCAGAGACAGCAGTGAACGGTGATACATGAGGAGAAAATCCCCCTTCCCTCTCCAATTCTGCTAGCTGCAAAGAGCAGCGAAGCTCATACAGAGTGTCTCCCCCAAACATTGCACCAATGAATACTCCATCTGGCTTAAGAACTTGGTGAATCTACAACACAGAAAAAAAAAAATTAATGTTTTTTTGTTATTAAGCCTATGCAACTAAGAAGTTCTTAGGACTTTTTTTGCTTTTAAGTTCATTTAAAAAAAAAAATCGTTATAGTAGCTGTAACAGATTTTTAATGTTGACTGTATTCCACAAGGCAAGCTGAACCAAAGCTTTTGGTAACGCTGCAAGATAAATAATCTGTCTGAAAAGAGACTATTTGTTCTTAAGAAAGAATGAATCCCCAGAAATTACACTTACAGTCAGGAAACACAAAATGCGCTGTGGAAATATAGGGTAAAACTATTTTCAATGGGATACTCCTAAAACAATATCCTCAATTTGCTTCTGAAAATAAGGTAGATTAAGATAGCTTCTGCTTACTTTTAGTTTCTCAGATAAGGGCAGCAAAAATACTTTTTAATAGCTTGATTTAAGAGAAATGGAGGCCTTAGTTTCTAGTGGTGATCTTTGTACTTCTGAACGCACAATAGAGTAATGCAATTTTATTATGTCTACCCCTACTTATTTTTAACTAGCCAGAATAGCAGTATCATGACACAAATGCCAAGGCTGACAAGCTGCTTTCTTGTCTAGTAAGTCCTAGCCCCCTCCCTACTGAGAAGGCCAACAAATTCATACTTTCTTTTTCCCTTAAGAATTGGCAATGATCCCTGGTTTAGATATCCAGAAGAGCCATATTACATAAACAGGCCAACAAGACAGCAAAAGCTTCAGACAGTTTACCTTACTGATTTGAAACAAAAATCTTTAAAACTTGTTTTTAATCAAGCTACCTTTTCAATGCCAATAAAGAAGCCTTTAATTGACAGGTAGGAAATTTAGGCAGTTGAAGGCAGTTTCCATTAGTTAAAGCCAGTCATCCCAAAGTAGGAAATGAGCATTCACGATGGAAGTTGGCCAAGAACTCCAGCTCCCTCCCCTTTGTGGGACATTATAGTGTGTCAGTTATTTTTACTGTGGAGGTAAAAATATTTGACACTCCACAGAACACTTAAATTCCACAGAAAATAATATATTTCTTCCCAAGTCTTTTTTTTTTTTTTTTTAAGTACTGAAGGCATTCCGATTTCTATTTTTATTATTTCCATAACAGCAGGGTACTCCTATACATAACAACAGGTGATAGAATAGCACTGTAATGACTGACCAATTTGAAATAAATGAAAAAACAGCAAACTGGTTAAAACACTCCGTGTTCTTGCTCCCAAGTTAGCTGATTTGAAATAAGTTTTCACATGCAGGAAGGAGCTGAAATAATCCAAAAATCAGATTTTTTTCAGTAACAGTTTCATTTTTCTGTCCTTAACAAGTATTTGCTTCATTTAAAAAGCTTTTATCTTATTAAAGTTGTATTTCAAAATAAACAGCTGACATATAAAAATAATACAAGTTCCATAAGCCGGTTCTGGAGAAGTTAGATTTAGAAAACTCTTGTACTACAAGTAGTAAGAACTAACACACAATAAAATCAATGGCATTGCCTCAGTTTACATTAGTTACCATGATCCCGGCTGTTGAGACTATAAAATATTATACAAACACGTTGTTTCACAGTTATTTATTCCAAATTGATTTGAGACAGTAAATGAGTAGAAATAGCAACTGATGCTCCTCAAACTGCCAAAAATACTGCAAAAAATACTTGTGTGCAACATGAGCTATTTCTGTGCCTCTTATTTAAAGAAGACCTGGAAATACAGAGTGCTCTGAAGGCAAGTAATGGCAAGTGTTGAAGTTTAGTATTAAAAAACAGTTTCTTACCTCTCTAAAAGCTCTAGGAAGGTCATTCACCCAATGTAAACTGAAATAACAGAAGCGTACATTTTGTAATTGCATATTAAATAAAATTTAGGGAATGCAAATAATTATTACATTATCTAAGTATGTTTCAGAAGCCAAAGCAACAAACTAGTTTCTCAAGCTGCAAAAGTTCCAAAATGCCTAAAAGTGATACTAAATAAAAACTAAATAGATGTTTTTTAAGTTGAGAAAATGCAGGTCCTGGAGACTAGGTTGTCAAAATGCAAGAAAGAGAGAAGCTACATGTGTTTTGAAGGAAAAACAAACAAACAAAACAGTAAGAACCACCAGGACAGCAGTTTGTCCTAATGTATGCTCGTATTAACTATGCAAGTACATTTCTTATTACTGTTTAATGGACTATTAATCTTTTTTTTTTTCCTTAAACTTACTCTGAAAAGAACATTATTTAATACCTTTAACCAAAAAATAAGATGTAAATAAGTGATTAATGCATACCTCAAGCTGCTAATAACAAGATCAAATGTATCTTCTTTGAAAGGAAGGAATTCCTCATCAGCTACAACACTGACCGTAGGGATTTCAGAGTGTACAGCATTTTTCTAATGTTGGGTTAGAAGAAAAACAACATCAGAAGCTCACTTTCGCTCTCCTGTATTATGGAATTTAAGCACATTAGCATTCAGAAAGCTACTTACTAAAGCATTCTCTGAAATATCAACTTGAATAAGTTTTTCAATGGTTTCCTGAAATAAAATTTAAAGAGTCTATCAAATATTTAAGTTGTTTTACAAGTTGACGTTAGTAATTTCTTGGAACGCTTACACATACTTATGATAAGTTGGAAGGAATCTCTTTAACCCTTGATAAAACTTTACGTAAAGCAGAAAGCATTTCCCCCCTCAACGTAATACTTCATAATTGCTCCCAGGGAGAATAGCTGAGGTAAAAGTAGTAACAGAAAACACATTCTGCATTTTTAGGTATAAGTTCAGTCAGATATAAACCATGGATTTACAGCCGATGAAGTACCTTTACTTACAGCACAGTTCATGAAGGGCAAACAGTTCACCATTTAGAAGTCTCCATAACGATACTTCTCTTTAACAACTAAGTGCATCCAACAGAGATCGATCGAAAAACATGCATCGCCCTACTCAAAACTAAAGGTTAACTATAGCTTCCATTGCACTACTATCTGTCTAGTCTTCAGTGGCAATAGGGTAACAGCCTGCACAACACACGTCTTTGGACTGTAGCTACAGATACGAGTGGGGGGGGGGGGGAAAGGAGTTACCTCGTCAAGATTCAGAGGATTGTTCTGAGTTACAATAGAGCCCTATTTGAAAACGGAGGGATAAATATGTACTTATTTTAAACACTTTGAAGTATGAAGAGACGGTACCTTGGTTAAATGTTGAGCTATGTAACCTCTTCCAGAGCCAACATCCAAAGCAAGAGGAAATGTTCTAAAGGATAAGTTTATCAACATAAAATATAATCAACACTTAGTAAGTTTTAGACTATATTAAGTTTTGTCTGCTCATTTCCAAACGTCTTTTCGAGCTAAACACATGGAGCATCCATCTGTGGTTACCGCTACGAGGAAGCGCAGAGAAAGGCTCTCACAAGCCACCGTTTCTTCCCGAGGGTCACGTCCCCTGACCGCGACCCTGCAGCTGCAGGCAAGCGTGTGGGATACGGAGCGGTGCCCCGCTTCCCCCCGCGGCGAGGCTTACCTGGTGATATCAAACACCCTGTCCGCTATCCTGCCGCCGACCTAGGGGGAAAGCCCGCCGGTCAGCAGCGCGGGGCATCGCCCACGCCCCCGGCAGATCCTCCCCCCCCGCCGCCCCCACCTCCTCCCGCAGGTAGTCGCACTTGGCGGGCTCGGCCTGCAGCGCCGCCCAGTTCTTCTGCTTCCGCTTCAGCCGCCGGTCGAAGGGGCTCAGCGCGCCCGAACCCGAGGAAGCGCCGGCGGGAGGAGAAGCGCCGGCCGCGGCTCGTCCTGACAGCGCCCAGGGCCGGCGACATCCGCCGCCCCAGCCCGCCCGCAGGACGGGCCGGCCGGGCCCCCTCAGCAGGCCTCGCGCCCCGGCGGCCGCCGCCCCCATGCCCTCGGGGGCGCGCCCGGCGCATGCGCGGGAATAAACCAGCCCCGGCGCCGCCCGCCTTGCCCGCATCCCCCTCCGCGCACGCGCGCCGCCGCCCCGCCGCCAGCCTCCCGCCGGTCGCGCCGTGTGATTGGTTGGGAGCGGTTTGTCCTGCCGCGGCTGCCATAGTGCCGCCGGAAGCGGCTGCGTCGGCGCGTGGTGGGTCGGGGCTGTGGGCCTCCGCGTGAGGGAGTGCAGCCGGGCGGTGAGGAGGAGGCGGCGGCGGCGGCGGCCGTTAACGGTCGGTGGGCTCGCGCCGGCCGGGCGGTGCGAGCGGGGCCCCTCGCTGAGGCGCCTCCGCGGGGCCCCGCCTGTCGCTGGGGTCGAGGTGGGAGAGGGGTGCCGCAGCCGGCCGTGCGCAGGGCAGCGGGCGCCTCGGGGAAGGCTCTGGTGCTGCCGTGCTGCTGCTGGGCCGCGCTGAGCCTCGGCCTGCGCCGGAGCTGCCGGTGGCACCGGCCTGAGCTCGCCAAAGCACTCGTGCTCTTGTTGACTTCGTTCCCAGCTGGCGCTTTAAAATGCGGAATACCTCAGCCCTGTGGGAAGTACGAGTCTGAGCTCTGGCTGACAGTAGAACTGTTCGAGGTCGCGTTCGGGACTGATAGGGGATCATTTAAGGCTGTATCTGCGGCCGGTATGGTCTTTATAGCTGTATATATCCGCTATCAGAGGAAGCTAAGATGTGTGGTCAAGACTGTGGTACCTACAGGATTATTTGTGACTCATTTAAATTGCCGTATGTGCTTTTGGAAAGAACTTTCTAGGTATAGGTTAGAAATCTGACTTTGCTTAATTTTTAAATTTTTTTCAATTACGTATCTAAGTCTACGTTAATCAGGGTTTTTTTTTAATCAGAAGTGTGGTGGGTTTTTTTTTTTTCTTCTCCATATTGTAGATGTCCAAGTCTTCAACAGCATCAAAAATGTCATCCCAGGAGGAAATACTGAGGGATGGGCGGTTTAGCTGCATTACGAGGGATCCCAGATTTTGGGAGATGCCCGAAAAAGAACGTAAAATCAAGATTGACAAACGATTCCGAGCTATGTTTCATGACAAGAAATTTAAGCTGAAATATACAGTGGATAAAAGAGGTCGCCCTGTTAACTATACTTCTACAGAGGACCTCAGGAAATTTTATGCCCTGTCAGAATCTGACTCTGATCTTTCAGAAAATGACAGTAAAGAACATACGGAAAAGAAAATAAAGAAAAAAAAAGCTAAATCTAAAAGAGAAGCAGATTCTCCAAAACTACTTGCCGATGGTCTCCCTAGGGAGGAGAGCAAAATAAACAAACAAGGGGTGGACCAAACATGTGAAGCGGTGACAAAACGAGATGACCTTAAAAATGAAGGACAAAAAATTTCATCTAAATTCAACTTGAAAGAGGACTCTAAGAAAACTGCAACAGAAATTGATTGCTCTCAGGGAAACAAGGGCCTTTTACACAAAGGGGAAAACAAGCAAGGAGATGCATCAGGAGGAAGATCAGCTTCAATTGAAAACAAGCAAAAGTCTTCACAACAAAGTGGTACTAAATCGGTTAAAACTCCTGGGAGGGACCATACCCTAGCAGGAAAAATAAAAGAATCAGGTTAGTTGTTCAAATAACAAGTAAAATTTGGCTATGTTTACTTGGATGTTGTTGCTTTTGTTTTATCCACGGCAGATCTTTTGCAAGATCAGTCCTGAAATAGCTGACTGACTCAGATTCAGTGTTGCTGAAGAATCGGAGTTGGTCAGCTCTTTATCGAATCAGTGCTGATTCTTCAGTAAGATTGTGAACATCCATGTCCTTTTAATTGCTGGAGCTGAAATTGTTGGTTAGTTAGAAAAGTAAAATGTATAGTAGCGTATACACTACTGTATTTATCAAACTGAATAGCAAATATAAGGTCTGATACCATGAAGGCTTCAGCATATCAACGCTTGTTGACGGAAAGCGTAAGGATGGCAGCATCAAGCCGTCAATATTAGAAGGCATTAGAGAGAACAGGTTACTTGAAAAACTTTCCTTATATTGCTTGTGCATGTGTATAGCCTGCCTTATTGAAATCTAATTTCTACCTGTTGATTATACACATATAAATAGAATAACAGAATAATATTTCATTGGAGTTTGAGGTTGTGGGCTTACAGAGTGATTAGATTAGACTAGACAAGCTGAAGAGGCGATAGTGATGATTTATGTTGTTTGCACTTCCCTGATGTAATTTGTTCCTGCATCGTTACACATTTCAGGGGTTCTGAAAATCTGTATGAAGAAAACCTGAGGTTTTTTCCTCTTTGTAAAGGATCATATGTAATTCCAACATAAAAATAGATGTCTGATGTCTAATACTTACCTTTCAGTGACTGTATGCACAGACACCTGTGATCAAAGTGACATTAGTAAAAGCCAATTAGAGGAAGAAATTTCTGCAAGTGATGGTTTTGAGTATGCAGAATCGGAAGAAGAGGAGCCAGAAGATGATGGGGAAACAGGCGAGGAAGAGGAGCCAGAAGATGATGGGGAAACGGGCGAAGAAGATAGCGATTCAGAAGATGATGAAGAAAGTGATAGTGGGCCTGATCTAGCTAGAGGCATAGGGAACATTGAAACGAGCTCAGAGGATGAGGATTTCAATGAACTATTTCCAAAGGAGCCAGAGATAGAGCATTCGTGGCGTGAGCTGGATAAAGATGCCCCTCGTGGAGATGAGGTAACAATACTTTGCATGTGAAAAGTTGCTACATGAAAAACTCAGAAATGTACAGTTATGAGTTCATTATAGACCTTCATCTATGAAACAGTTTGTGAAAGTATTTTTCATAAAGGTTTTTCAGCCTTTTAGTTACAGAATGCAAGTGATGATGAAATTGGCTGAGAATGAGAGACTCGCAATTTTCACTGGTGTCTCCCCTTCCCTCTAAGCAGAGGCTTACCTATAGATAGATAAGCTATCTATAAGTGAAAGAACAGAGTTGAGCTTTTCAGAAATTCCAGAATTTAAATAGTACTGCTTTGGTTCACTACTGGGTTTGAAATCATTAGACAATGAAGTAGGACTTTAAAACTGAGCACAGTTAGCGTATAAGAAATCGCAGTACTCTAGTGCTGTTATAATACTGTGATACTAGTTGCTATTGTGACTAACCGTATGATGATAACAAAATCCTAAGTGCTGATGTTGTAACTGCACTCCTAAATCTGTGATGGGTGCAGTCCATTTTGTGGTGCTTCGCTATATATGTCCTTTTCATCTGCTCCAGTGATTGCTGCTTTTGACCGTTGCTGGCTTAAGTGATACAAACTCTTGAGGAAAATGCTGCTTTTATTTTTTTCAGCAGAGTTTGTTGCTGACTTTGATTTTTACCAAAGATAGTTGCTAGAGAATTGTGTAGTCCCCATAGCAGTCAGGAATGAAACCTATGAACTTTATGTCCTTTTTTTTTTCTCTCTCTGTTCAGATTACAAGTAGATTGGCAGTTTGTAATATGGATTGGGATAGGTTGAAGGCTAAGGATTTGCTGGCTCTGTTTAATTCTTTCACGCCCAAAGGAGGAACAGTATTTTCTGTTAAGGTAAGACCTGGTTTCTAACAGGACTACTGGCTTTTACTGTTAAAAAACCAACCAACCAAACAAACTACAAAATAAGAACAAAGTAAGACAGTTCTGTGGAGAACCAACAGAGAGATTAACATGATAAATGAGAAACTGTGTTGCAATTTAACTTGCTGTGTTAGAAACAAACGTGCTGCTTTTCAGCAACGGGCATGTATTTGGTAGAGTCAGATCCTGAAGCTGTTAACCTCTCATGTTTATGAGGTTGGCTCTACGTGCTGTTTTTCTGAGACTAATAGTGAAGTTCTCAAAGTCTGGTAGGGGGAGACTACATTTCCTTGGCTAGTTTAATTTTCAGTGGTCTTTATGGTAGATAACACAACCTTAAATCTGGCTATTTCTAAATGCTTTCCAACCCCTTTTTACCGTTGCACAACACTTCTTGTTTTTCACCACTTTTGAGTTATTAATAAACTGGTTGAATTCTGGTGAGTTAAGTTGTGTTTTTCCATTTTTAGTGTCTGCCTCCAGCTTTCTGAGAAATGTTAGTCAAATACTCCTTTCTGAAAAGGGCCGCAGTGAAATGAACAAAGTCAGGGTTCCTGTTCTTCATCTGTCTCAAAATATTCTCATTCCTAACAGGCAGTTTGTTTATTCTACTGTCTTTTCTCTAAATTAAAATTAAGAGGGTATTAAAGTTTATGGAATCGATCCCTTTACTGATTTTCGATAAAAAACATAAAGTCTAAAAGGCTCGGTGAGATATTTTTTCTTAGTTGGTGTACATTATGCCGCTACAGTTAAAAATTTATTTTTGTGTTGTTGTATATGTAGATTTATCCTTCGGAGTTTGGAAAAGAGAGATTGAAAGAGGAAGAACAAAAAGGACCTGTGGAACTATTCGATCTTCCAGAGAATACCACAGAGAATGACGGGTATTAACTTTGTCTTCAAATGAGAGATATAATAAGTCTAATTCTCAGTGAAAATCCCGATCAACTCCTGTTTCCAAAAGTTCATGTGTGGAAGTCTCCTGTGGACGCTTTAATTTTATAGCTCTTTCAAGGGATGTTTTACAACTGGCCCTGTTCATTGTCAGTGCGTTGAGTGAATGCATTACTGTGAAACTTGAAGATTTGCTTGTTGATAAGTGAATTCAAAAATTTTATTATGTAGCTCATTGGAATAATAAGTGGAACAAATGTGTGGAGAGCTTAACACAGTATTTCTTCTCTACAAATTGCCATTCATGCAGTAAACTCCCTTTGTTGCTTACCGTCAACATTTTTATCTGCGTAATCAACAGGGACCTTAACTTAGGCTGAGAATTCCCAGATTGAGATTTCTTGAATGCCACCAGCAGCAGCCCTGGCTTACTAGGCTGAGCTCATCAGGCCTACCATTGTCCAGGCTTCTTCAGGCATGTCTTTTGGGTTTTTTTCCTTTTGTTCTGCTTGAAAGTCTTGTCTGTATGGAACTTGCGAGGTTTTGCTTTTATATTTTTCCAGAATTTCCAGATGTTTGGCAGCCTGACTGGGACGGCTTTTGTATAATACATCCCGCTGGACTGCCCTGTATTTGGAAAATCTGGATGCTTCTAAAATAAGTGCAGATCCCTTTGAAGAAAGTCTCTAGTGCATCAGGGAAGTGTACGATGAACTTACAGTGCATTCTGGAGTCAGCTTCACTGTGTGCATCAAGGTGCACCCTGAAGCGTTAGATCTACTGCTCAGTGGGCTCTAGAGCATCTGGAATACAAGAAACAGAAATTCAGATACCCCAGGGATACCTCCGCGATACCTGTGCGTGTACCCTTCAGATTCACGGGACAGGACCTCAGCCCTGCGGTGTTTCTCCTGCATCCTTCCACCAATTCATCCACTTCTCAGTCTCTTTTCTGCTTTTCTTTTTCTCTTGCTGTCATCTTCTATGACCCCCCCACCACCTGTGCTATCCAAGTTAGTATCCTGATTCCTTTCCTCACCCATGCCGCTTTCTTACTTATCACTCCTACACTGCCTCTCTCTAGCACGAGGATCTGCAATTCTGTCCGTACAGTCTCCCAGCTTCTCTTATGTTCTTCATGTGTACCCTTACTTATGTATGAACATCCTTTTCATCAACCTTGTTAAGAGCCAGGTTAACTGCAAGCAACTTGATAGGAACTTTTAAATGCTACTTTCTGTGGCCTGCACAGAGACATACAGAGGTGCTACTGTATGCCCTGCACAGGGGCTCTAACCTTACAATGCCTGTGGGAAGCAGAGTCAGATACAGAAAGTGTACACTTAATAAAACTGTGTGAATTAGTCTTTTTACTTGAGTAAAACTGCATAGATACTGATGGAACTTCATGCTGTTTAACATCTAATCTTATAAGAAGATTAGGAGAGTGTTTGAATGGTGCATGTTTTTAATGAATTAAAATATTTTGCAAATGAGAAGTTATTAAAGCCAGCTCGCTTGATTGTGGTGTTTCTCACTTTTGCAGACTTTATAGGGAAAAACTGCGGGAGTATCAATTTAAGCGACTGAAATACTTCTATGCAGTTGTAGAATGTGATTCTCCTGAAACAGCCAATAAAATTTATGAGGAATGCGATGGACTGGAATTTGAAAGTAGCTGTTCTTTTATAGACCTGAGGTAACTCCAGTGGTGACTTTTTTACATGTTGGGCCGGGGAGGGAGGATTAAAGCTAATTGAAAATAATCTGGAGTAAACGATATTGTCTTTATTCTGTAACCAAAATGAGATATGTAAATAAGTCAGGCATCCAGTGAGTTGTTAGGTTTCCCTTTGATGCTTTTTTCCTCTTTTTGAGCATTTTTACTGGAATACGGAAAGTTTGAGAGGATCTCTGCATAGAGAGATTATTCTCAGAGAAGTCAGGTAAAATGTTCTGGTTGTATCTTCAACCTTTTGGTACAATTAAGTAAAGTGGTAGGGTTTAGAAAACAAAACAACATACTGCTGCTTTTTTTTTTTCTTCCCCTTTTTCTTTTCTTTCCCCAAGGGTCCAGAAGTGGCTGTTTTTCCGGGTTGCTTACAACAGGGCAAGCCTATTGCTGCTGTTGTCATGAAGCTGCAATAGATTACTATGCTAGCCCTATGAATGAGCTGGAAGCCCTGATATTTCAAAAGTCACGTTTGGGAAAGAATTTTAAATTATAGTTGTGCTTTATTGTTAGTATTTCCTTTTGCTACAAAAAAGCCTTCTAGTCTGAGCAGAAGTTACTAAATCATAATGAGTTTTGACAGAAGCTGGCTTCGTCTGCTGGGGACCGTGTTACGGGCACTCTTGGAAGTCAGTGAAAGAGAAGTTTTTTGCTTTGAATCATTTTCTAGAGGAACCTAGTTAATTTGCTTTGAACCATTTTGGAGAAGATGATCTCTGCCAAATGAACATGTAACTTTTCATGCTTTTAAACACAGAGAGAGAATGTTTTACAACAGACACAGCTGTTTAAAATTCTCCAATGCTTTTCCTAATCTTCTACTTTGTTAAATTTCAATGTTGAATAGTATTCATCAGATTACATTTGCAATGATTTAAAAAAAAAAAAAAAAAAGCCCAAGTAATTTCTGTTTTAGTGTACAAAGGGTTGTTTTTTATCTAACAATTTCTGTCATTACACATGACTACGGTCTTTTTAACTTTTTTTTCCCCTGCTAATTGTAATGTTAAAGATGTACCAGGCTTTCCTAAAATGGTTTGAATTTTTTTGTTTATCTGTTTCCAAATTCTATTTTATTCACTTTTTTCTTTAGAAAAAAGCTTCCTGAAAAGATGATTCTTAAAACAAACAAAAACACCCAAAAAACCACCCCGACCATGCTAATACCAGAGTGAAAGTTGTTTAGTTTAGTTCCCCAACATGGTGGTGTTATACATCGAAAAACCTGTGGAATAGTTGTGCAGAAGACAGACAGTTAATCTTGCATGTGTGGAGTACTTGTCCATTTCTTTTGTTTCCTTTTCAGGCTTAACAACTCTTTATTTTAGCAAATTCTTTTGTGCTGATGTACCTTACTCACTAAAAGCTTAGACTGTTTATACTATGAAATTTCCCAGTGTATTTGAATAATAACATGTTTTATTTGCCTTTAAGATTTATTCCAGATAACGTTACATTTGATGATAAGCCAAAAGATGTAGCCTCAGAAGTGAACGTAGCTGTATATAAGCCAAAGTACTTCACATCTGCTGCTATGGGAACATCAAAGGTATCTTTACAATGTTTTTGTAACGTTTTTCTAATTTGTTTAGTTTTGTTGTCAGCTTATAAATTATATAAGTAGTGGGGAAAAGATTCCTGATTATCTTCACCATTTCAAAATAACGACATCAAACACATTAAAAGATGTAAGCATGTTACGGAGCCACAAGTTGCAACCCCATAAATAAGCTCAAGTTCTGGATTTTAAAAGAAATTCGGCTTCTTTGTTACAAATTAAATACTACATTTTGACCTCATTATAACTCTATTACGAGTTGCAGATGGAATTACTTTGTTATTCGCAGTTAAATCTGCTAATTTGCCTAAAATGGGTATTTGTGTGTAGCTCAACAAGAGCCTTTTTGGTGGTAGTGCCAGGCTTAAACAGTTGCATTCCCTCCTTGTGGCTATTTGTTCCTGCTGTCTTATGTGACAGTCAAAATTTCCATTTGGCCATGAAGTGAACCGGATTGGACAAGTGATTATTTGAGAAATAAGTAATTTCTGCTGGATTATTTTTCAGTCAGATCTGTTTCACCTTCCGGTTGAGGGTGCAGTTGCGCAAACACTTGTATTGTCCCCATCGCAATCCATGCGTGATTCCAGGAATGAATTGCTGCTGGAAGAGGAAAGGGGAGGAGTTGGTGGCTGCTTCAACACCAGTATCAGCTGCCACAAAGGAAATTTGGCTTGCAGAGATTTTGTGTTGTGTGACCTGCTGTTACAGAACCCTTCAGTGCCTGAGGAGACTTCTTCATTTTTTCACGTAGTTAAAACTCCTTGAAACTCATTGTAGAACAAATTCCAAAAAGTTGTAATTAAATTTATTTTAGTAAAAGGTTATTATAGCTAATTGTTGTAGAGAACATTACTAACGGGTTTACATTGCTTCTTAAATGGAAGGTATCAAATAATCTTCCCTCAAAAGACAGAGTTACAATGTCCAATTTTAGTGTTTCAGCTTCTGTAAGTGGCATTCTTATTTTTAAGGTAGATATCACATGGGATGAGACAGATCATGAACGAGTAATGTCACTTAGCAGAACTTTTAAAAAAGAGGAACTTCTTGACATGGATTTTCAAGCTTATTTGGCTTCGTCTAGTGAAGAAGAGGAAGAACAGCTGCAAGGTACTTACGTTAATAAATGTTGTCCACAAAGTCATTAGCTGCAGTGTTTTGAACACAAGTTATTTAAATACGGAAATTCCGTATCTTTAGAAAATGCTTTGAATGTCGTCTTTTACAGGCACAATATTATGCTCGTTATATAAAAGCTGTGGTCAGGTTCTACTATGAAAATAACCTACCGTTCCTCCAGAGCTAAACGTCTCCGAACATGGCATATACTTACTTTTTTTGTGTGTGGCCTAAAGGTGGAGGGAAATTGGTGGTGAGCACTTTGGTATTTTTTATTCACTCTTTTCAATTAGGAAGTAAATGCATTGATGACAGAACATTGACAGACTGACAGATGCTAAAATTTTTTTTGAAAAGATTCGTAAGTTAGGCATGTTAACGTGGAAGCTGTAGAGTTCTTTAAATTTACTGGAACTTGACATTCCTTTTTTCTTTATTTCTTTTTTTGTTTCTTTGAGGTAAGTACACGTTTCCAGTGTTCTTTATACATGATAAGAAAACACGTGCAAGTTTTTAAAATGGTATCTCTAAAGCCACAGTTGAGATTCATTATGCAAACCTGATTCTGATTCTCCAAATAAGTATCACTCGTATGACCCCAAAATTACTACATTCTTTTTGAAGACGAAGTACGTTAGCTGAATTTGGAGCTACAGCTTAGTTAGAAGATTCGTTAGTGAGAGTTTGACTTAAGTATTATCACCCTAGCTTTAAAACAGCTTTCTGGTTTTCATTTCTGTACTGCAAAATCTCTTTACCTGGTGTAATTAATGTTTGATTAAGCCAAGTATAATGATTATAATTAGAGTGATTTCAAGTAGTGAGATCACAGGTGATCTAAATTGTGGCATATTTTCTTTATTGCTGATATGATAAATCTGTTAAAGTTGCTTTTCATCCTACATTTGAATGATTTACGTAGAGAATGTGGTAGCTATTTTGTTCATTCAGTGCTGAATGAAGATCTGCTGCCTTTCTGTGAAGTCTGAGTAACACTGATCAAAAATTACCAAATGGTAGGTGATTAGGAGTTACCCTAATGTTTGAGCCCCTGAATAGCTGCTTTCTGAATAGAAGCTTGCACCTCTGAGTGTAAAATAATTTTCTCCCCCCTTCTTCTTTTTTTTTTTTTTTTTTTTTTGACTCCTACCCCTCTCTTTCTTTTTTTCAGGGTGCCTTAACATTTCTTTGTCAAGTTTGGCAATACCTACTTTAATCTCTTCATTTCTGAGATAAAATTATTTTCAGTAGAACTGGAGGTGCTTCCTTTTCAGAGAAAAAAAAATAGTTTGAAATGCGAAGTCGTTAATGACTAAATGAATTAGGTTAGAATGCTCACTGTGGAAATCTATTTATAGGTTAATATAGTGTTTTGTCCTCTTCGTGGTGCTCTATACACATACTAAAGTCTCTGCAGGGTAAGGAGATACTGAAGAAGCTGCCCTAAGACTGTGCTTGTTGGAATGGCCTAGACAGGGCGTTGAATGCACTCCAGACCTTAGAAGGTCCTGAGGGAGATGTAGATTGCACAGAGCTTCTTCAGTCCAGCAGTAGCTCTTCTTGGGTAACCAGGGGAGTGTGAATGGCAGTGGAGAGAAGCTGTGCTATGGGCCTTTCAGTACTCCTAAGCTATAGGTCTTACGTAGTGAGGGGAAAGGTAAGCAGCAGAACATATTTAAGGGAACTTTAGAGTGTAGTAGTAACATCTTTCAAATGCTTTTTGATTCACCTAACTTCTTAAGAATATAAAGAGAATGTCATCTAACTTCGTAAGGTACATAAATCTGTGTGTGGTGGACCAACATGTAGATTCCTGAATTACCTTGCTTGTTTCCACTCTAAAATTCCATCTGCTCTTAATTAATAATATATATATAGCCTAAATTACAAGGCAAAGAAAATGTCATTAAGCCTTAATCAGGTCTTTCAAACAGATGTTAAAATTGTTTTATACTGCATAAAGGCAGGTTGTTGCAATCAGAGATGAGTTTGGAGCTTGCAAAAGAACATTACGGATTTTTCTGGTCATAGAGTTGGGAAATCTTCTGGCAGCAAACTCAGCTTGGCAATATCTTGGCAGGGTTAATGTCCATTGGTTTCTCATCTTACATAAAAACGCACTTATAAACTGCACCTCTGTGAGCTTTAGTTTCCCTAGTAATGCTTAGTAAAGTATCTAAATGGGAGCAGTAGATGGAGAGGAAAGAATTTCCATCCTCTTACTATGTACAAGACTACCGCTGTGTTAAAGAACAGCATCTGTAATAGGGTGATGATGAAAGCAAACATCTCTAAGTGAGCAACACTTCAGAAATTTTAAAAAGTAAACTTCCGTTGCTGGGAAGGAAAAGAAATTGACCTTAAGTAATCTTATCACGCTAATAAATTTTAAACCTGGAAATGTCTAGATTCTAATGATGTTTTGGAAAGTAAGTTATTAATAGAGGAATTATGTTGCCATGTCTTTAACGCATTCCTGACCTTTTACCCATTCAGTTATGTGATACAAGACAGGATTCCATCTAGAATTATGTGGCACTATGCACAAATGGGAAAAATCAATGTCAGCTGCTTGAATGGAAATGTAGAAGTGTGATAAGAAGGAAAAAAATGTCCTGGACCTTTATTCATATTTTTTAACTTATTAAAATGTTTTATTTAGAAACAGTTTTTTGCTGGCCTGTTCTAATCTGGTTTTTATGGAATTTTTCAACTTAAAACGTGTGTGTCATGAATGTTAGTATTACTATTACACAACAGTTTTGTAACATCAAGTATTTCAGTGACCTGGTATGTTGTGGTTCATAGCATGATGTATATCTCCTTTACATTGCTTCTGAATTTTCTGTTACTTGGATGCATTTGTTCCAGTTAGGAAGCGTTTGTGGTGTGCATCAAATCCAGCCCATAATTGCTGTTTTGACTGTGAGCACCAGTGGCTTAGTGTACAGCATTTTAAATGATGCTTCAAATTAAGCATTACGGTTTTTATGCCTAAGCTTTTGTTTTGTTTTTTTATCTCCGCAAGAGCAACATCTGTTCTGCTTTGCACAGCCACACAGAATACCTGAATAGACTATATGACAAAATACTTTTATCAGTGTATTTTTAATTAGCTGTTCCTGATGGTATAATCATAGAATATCCTGAGTTGGAAGGGATCCACAAGGATCATTGAGTCCAAGTCCTGACTCCACACAGGGCAACCTAAAAGTTAAACCATATATCTAAGAGTTGTCCAAACACTTCTTGAACGCTGACAGGCTTGTAGGGAACTCTGTGTAGAGCCCTGCTCTCCACAGTAGGAGTTTTAGCAGGGAGCACAGTCGCTTGTGGTATTGGGCTTCCAATACAAGACTCTGCAAAGATGGCAGATGTTTTGTTTTGTGCTGCTGCACCAATGCCGGAGGTGCACAAGCGTAGAGAAAGAAAATGTCATTGTTGGGAAGGAGGAGTTGCTGGGTAGAGATTTTTACTTTTTTTAATAATGCTGGTAATCTTATTTTTAGTGCTTAAATAAAATCAGACCATTTATTAAATCTTTTTACAATTTTGAAATCTGTTTGGCACAATAACTCTGACTACATATATAAACTTAGATGCATCTTTAACATTTTATCACATGACAGTACAGTCCTCCTTGCTGTCTTAAAAATGAACAGTATTCATATGTGTTTATATTTGCTAGAACTGTTAAAGAAGGCTAAGGAATGGAAGGTGACAGAAGTAGAACATGCAATTATTTAATATTGTCCCTGAATCTGATGGGTATTTATAAAATGCATTGAACAGAATATTATTTGGGTTGGCTTCTGTCCCCTGTTCCTGTGTAGCTTCTTTGGACACTCTCAGGCATTGCTACTGCTTCGACAGTAGCAAGGATTTGAATTTTTGGAGTATTTCTATTGGGTTAGTTTCGGCATATTGCTAAAATATTTCCTAAGGAATTAGCTAGACTTGTGTGGAATTTCATGGGACAGAATAGAAATACCACAACCTGGTTATTTTCTTTCCATGTAGCATCAGGAGCTTGATACAACTGATGCAGGCGGTGAAGACTTTTCCAAAGCATGTTTGCAGGAGCTTTTGTGTCAGGTTGGTTTGTTGTTTAATAAAAACCAAAAGGTGCATGGAAGGCCAGGAACAAAGGTCATCTCAGCTTTCCTTCTAGAAAGTTCATACAAGCTGTTGGAGGTGTCCAGTAACTTAGAATTGAAGAACACATCTCTGTGTGCTTTTGCAGGCCAGTGTGTCCCTATTCAGAAATGCCTAGACAGGGGCCAGGTCTGACTGCAGGCATGTTAATCTTGGCTTACATCTGACTGGCTCAGAAGCGCGGCTCTAGGAATGTCCAGTCACCTCTCATGCGCAGCCAGGTGCTTAAAGGCTGCAAAAAAAGCCAGAATGTAATGCTTACTATTCCTTTATCGTTATCTGTTTGAATTCTCTTCTTCCAGTATCTGTCTTCTCCCTGAAAAATATTTTACAAAAAGATGTCTACTGAGATACTCTTTGAATAAGCTTATTTTGATTACTTTGAATTCTAAATTTGTCCTTTTTTTATTATAATTTGGATGAACTAATGGACTTTGCACAGCTTCTTGTTCAGAGTGTGCTGAGAATGTGGGAAAGTGGGGTTAAAACCCAAAGTGTTTGTCACTATTTTCTGGCTCAAGACTAAGGTCAATGCGTTTAATTTTTCATATCATGCTGTAGTACAATGCAATAACCTCTACCTCAGACTTGCTTCTTGCTGGCTGGAATGTAGAGCTTTCTATTTTTCATTCTGCGGGTCTACATGCATTGTAGGGGGTTGTTTTGTGTCTGTCTGAATTTGAGTAACTACCCTGGATAGAATTGAGACGTTTAGTGCATTTTTATGGTATGGCCATCAGCGTCCAGAGCAGTAGCTGAATTTTCTGGTGTGCCACTATATCATGAGGGGGAATTTTATCTTTCCATCTTTAAAAGAAACTCAGCTTTGCAGCAGACCTCTTGTCAAATGTTGTGTCTGTTATAATTTTTCTACTCTCTTTACTTTTGTAAAGATACAAACTATTGTATCGGAATGTTTCTGACCTGCCTCAGGATTTTAACTTTTTTCTTCTTAATTCTTCTAGCACTTCTGTTACTACTCTCCTTTGAAAACATTAAGAATATACTTGTATTTTATACTGTAGACTTCATCAGCTTTTGCCTTTTTTTCCTTCACAGGTTAAGCTTTTTTCTCTTAATTGTATTTCTCTTGCAGTGCAGCTGTTAATGCGCCAGAACTTACTGGTTTGTATGTTGTGTTCAAGGAGTCTTTGAACAAGCTATTGGCAGAAAGCACTACTGCCTCAATATCCATCAGAAAGTGGTTCCTCATGTTGTGCAATACAGCATGATACTTGAAAGCTAGTGACAAGGTTATTTGAACTCTGAACAAACTTTGAGAACATATTCAGCTCATTTTCCTTTCTTACAGCTGTTGTCAAGTGTTCTTTATTTGCTTACAGAATGAAAAGGCTCTTGAGGGTTTTTGAAGGCGATGTTGAACATTTGACAAAGGAAATGCATGTTTTTTCTAAATCAGAAAGTATGACAATATGCATTGCCACTTAAATTTCTCCTAGCAAAATTAGCAAAACCAGTCATAAATACAAATCAGTAGCCCTTACTTATCCAGTTCCCATCCAGTATAGCTTTACTTCTCTTTTCACATGATAGCAGGAAGAAGAAACAACAAAATGGCTTATTTTCTTCTCAGTCTTCAAAACCGAATGCCTTTTGCGTGGTGCGTGAGCAGATGCTTTCCTCTTGGGAGATCCCAGCTACTGATGAGGAAAGTGGAAAAGCAGCTGCAGTTAACTGAACACTAAAGATTTCTGCTTCTAGCCAACAACCATCTGCTCGCGGTGATGGGATGTGGAAGAGAACAACAGTGTCACACCTAAGTTTTAGCCAAAGCTCAGAGTCACTCTGTGTTAACGTGCAACTGCAGTCTGTCTCTTTAGACACCAGTTATGCTGTCCATGCTACTTGGTACCATAGGAAGCATGGCTTTACTGCTAAACTAGAGGAAAAGAAAAAAGGACCTTGCCCCAAACCTAGTTTTCTACAGTTCAGGGAGCTGCCGCATCTTAAAAGCCTGTTCTCTGAAACATTTTTTTAAAAGCTTATTGTAAGTCACATTGTAATTGTGTTTTTCGGGGGGGGGGGGGGGGGGACGGGACGGGACACCTCTTTCCATCTTGTTTCATTTGTTAATTCAGCAAGTCACTGAAGATTAAGGCATTGAATAATTGTCTCTGTTGTTGCAAGGTTTATTTGTTAAAATACAGCACTCTAGTTTCAAAATGCTTTACACAACTATTTTTTGGGATTTAGGTACTACTCTGCTGTAAGGGACTCTGAAACTAATAATTAATTTTAAAATGCAGTAAAGGATGCTGTGTCTGATCGGTGATTTCCTTTGCTGGAGAAATTTTCTTTTGTCTTTTCAGATATTATTCTTATTTCATCGAAGTATGGGGATTCTAAAACCGGTTACTCTTTGGGGGAATAATAGATGAAAATATTTTAGATTGTTTTGTTAGAAACAATGTGTGTGCCTTAGGTGTGTTTCCTAATCATTAACTTCAGTTGATCACTTTCCTGAGGCTGTCTGTGATAGCTTTACTCTCTCTTTCTAGGTGGTGATGTAGCTCATGAAATGGAAGATGACAAACCCAGGAAAAGCCAAAAAGATGATGAAGAACAAATCGCCAAGTACAGAGAACTTTTGCAAAGTATCCAAGAAAAAGAGAAAAAACAGGAAGAAAAGGATATAGGAATGGAGATTAAATGGGTTCCAGGTAAGCTTTTTTTTTCCTTTTACTAACTTGGAGGATATGCACTATTGGCCTGCTAATAGGGATATAGTGTAAGGTGTCAGATTTGTAGTAGTAGAAACTGACCTTTTCCCCCCCCCATAAATTGAAATCCAGATGGATTTCAATGAGAGAAATAAAAGAAACAATATGACTGAACTCAGTTCCTCAGCTGTAAGCTTCTCTCCGTAGCTTATTTTTTTGCTAGGTTTTTTTGTGCTTGCTTTTTCATTCATCACTTTATGGATTTTCTTGAATAGAATTCATGTGTTTGCCATAGAATTATAAAACATACCTACACTTTTTAAAAATGAAAACCAGTATGATTTGGAAACATAGCATAAAATTAGAGGAGAATGGTTTTTAAATCTTGCTTGCATAATGCTGAAGATTTGGGGGAACAGAGAAGGGAGAAGCCTGACCTTCCAGTGAGCCTGCTCTGTGGGAAAGCAAGCTACTATGAAGAAATCCCAGCTACCAGGGATATTTAGTTGTATTTAGTGACATCCAGATTTTCATCTGGAAATTAAAAAAGATAACTTCACCATATAGCATCCCAGCAGAACTCATCCTGAGATCTGAAAACCAATGTCTGGGTTTTTTTTCCTTTATGATGAAAAGACAGACTGATATTTTTTTCTTTAATATTTTGTTTATGGGTGTGTGCTTTCCCTGAGATGTAATGAGCCAGCTTAACAACTCGCTACATCCACAAAGGGAAAGATTTTCACTGCGGCCTCTCCTTGATCCTGGCCCAGAGCTCATTCTGACTGCCTGTACCAGCCCTGGCACTTGTTAGATTTCTTTCCAAGCTTAATTTCCTGTGCTAAAATGGCAGAACTACTCTGGAAAAGAAGAAAAACACTGGATCTTTTCCACTGAGTTAGCGAGTCAGATAGGCAAATGGAAGCATTTGGTGAATGCTCAGAGGGCTGAATTATGCAGTCCGAAGACTAGGGAAGTGTGACAGTACCTTTTTGGAGGCCGCAAGGTGCTGTATTGGCTCAGTAGGTGTAGGACTGCAGGCTATGTAAGGACACAGCCTGATCTGTTACTGTAAATGCTGAGACCAGAGACATACTAGAATCCAGCCACTTCACCGCCGATGTGTTAATTCCAGCTAGGAATGCATATCTATTTATATGATTTATACTAATATTATTCTGAAGTCACTCAGGTAACTTCTGTTGAATATAAATGCTCGCTTTTAAAATCTTGTTCTGGTCTGTACTGATTCACTGAAATTGATTGAACTGAATGGAATAGTTTTACTCCTAGTTCTTGATAAGATCTGTATTTGAAAGTATACACTGGCATTAAAAATAGCTGTGTGTTTTCAGTTGTGCTTATGTAATTCCAGTAATTTCTGGCATAAATTCTCCCAAAACTTTTTAAAGAAAGCATGTATCATGGCGCGATGGGACAAGTGCTTGCGAACACAGCTGTATCGTCATGTTTTACTTCATCTGTCCACAGTGTGTCAGTATTTGCATTCTTGATGTTGCTCACTTAGTAGCTTTAATTCCTTGTGTCACAGAGCATTCAAGGCAAATGAGTTTTCATACAGAGGTAGCTATTATAAGATTTTTTACAAAGATGTGTTGTTGCCACCTTTCAGACTGAGGGTGGAAACTACAGTCAAAACAATTGCTGCCAGGAATATGTTCTGTATTTATATAGGCCAGGCATTGTTTAAACACTTAGAAAAGCTACCATCTTTTGTGTTGGTTTGGAAAACACATTTGGGTTTTTTTTTGTTATACAGTCTTGTCTTCCGAACAATCTTGCAAATTATATGAATGAAGTTCTGTAAATTAAAAAAGTCTAAGCAACGTAATGTGGTGATGTAGTTAGGAATGTAGAGCAAACCACCTATTGGAGGAGATGGAAAATTGTTTTAAGATAGACTAAAGGAAACTCTCTTTAGTCTCTCTTGCACAGGGAGAGCAAGAAGTTTTCTGAAAGGCTCTGCCTTTTAAAACTGTGCCTTGCATGTTACAAGTAAATTATATTAACATTTAGGAACTGTAGTAGAGATGGAATCCGGTTCCCTAATACACGGGCTCCCTGTTTCTTTGCAACTGAACTTGACTAGAAAATCGGATTTGTTCTGTATTACATCTAGTCCAACCCCTTCCTTACTGCACCTTCTTGCGGGGCTCGTAGGAATTTTGCTATATCCTCATCTCTTTTGAGGGAGGGATGGAAAAAAACCCCCACAAAACAAACAAAAACCCCTCTATCCTGATAAATATGACTGACTTTGTCTGGAGTCAGTTGGATGTCTGTGCACTGGGTCAGATTTGTTCATATAATGATGGGTTGAATGTGCATGTGTGCACAATGAAGTTTACATTGGTAGTTTATAGTATTTGATGTCAGTTTAGCAACTGTGATTTTGCAGTATATGTTAGTGTTTCCTCATCTCTTACCCTGAAAAAGTTGGAGTATTATCAAAAAGAGCAGAGGTTCTGGAAATCACAAGTGTTCGCTTGCCTTTGCTAGTTAGGCTACTCACCTCCATGAAGTCAGTCAATACCACTACTAGCTATTAGCCCCTGGAATATGGTTTTGGCCAAAACAAAAGTCCTAAAAGTGAAGACAAGTGTCTTAACTTTGCTTTCGAGTCTAATGTATGGGAACACTTTAGCCGTTATTCATTTCAGGCAGCATTTGGAGAGGAGGTCCTGCACACCTGAAAGGGAGATTTTTTTTTTTAAATTTTATTTTATTTTTTACGGTGGAGCATAGTCAGCACATGCTGAACCATAGTTTATAGCTCTGGCAATATATACGCAGTTGAGGCTGTGCTTTCTTAGGGGAGAGAAGTACATTAGTTATTATGTTATTTTTTTCTTGAACAAATGTGCTTATTTAAATTCCAAAACAATTTAATTATGCTCAGTTGGAGCATTCTGGGAATTCAAAAATAGTTTTTGTTATAATCTCTTAAGACTCCTTAATTTTTTCAGAACTAGTTTATGTCCGTTGAAATATTTTTATTATCAAGGTCTGCCTTAATCTGCTTGACTTATTGCAAAATCTTTTCCTGCCCAAATGTTTAATATACAAAGAGTTACAACAGTTAAATCTAGGAAGCTTTTCAATTGAAAGGCAGAGATTTGAATTAATTTAAAAATTTGAGTTTTGGCACAAATATTTACATATGGTTATAGAAAGCATACTTTGTGAATGATTCAGTTATTCTTGAATCATAATAGTTTTAAATAAACCACAGTGCCAGCAAAAATAAATTAAATGTAGTTCCAACTCTCTTTGGTCTGTTTCTTTTAGGCACAGTGTTATATTTAAGCATCCATCTGTTTTCTTAATCATATCTGATTTGAGCAACGATTACTACGCATCCTTATCCAGCTCCCAAAGCTCCCTTTAGAAAGTGAAGAGGGAGAAGACCACAACTGCATTTCGTGATGATATTCAGCCAGTTTTTATACAGTTTTGTTTTGTTTTTTTAATTGGACTTAAGAATTCTTCCTTTGGGAAGAATGAAATGTAAATATTTAGCTAGGCTTAAAGGAAAATTTAAGATTTGTTTTCATCAGAAGTAAAATAGCGGGCAATCATGTCTCTGTAAAGTGCATAGTAAACCTCAACTGTATGTTGTTATAGATTATATGGAGCACAAAAATGTCCATACGGAGCATATACGAGCATAGATATCTCAATCTATATCACTGCTTAGCGTGTCCTCTGACTGAAGCAGTCAAACCTCTTGCAGCACGAAGCAGTGTGTGCTCAGCTGCGCATGGGCTCGGCATTGTAGATCTTCCCACTTGACAGCTGCTCAGCGTGGTGGGTTTTTTTCAGGCAGTTAATACTAGGTTAGGAAAACTGTCTTGACTTAAGATGTCTTCTCTTCGGGGGTGACAAATTCTAATGTTATCAGAATATTCCTGTCTGCCATTCCTTTTAGCTACCTGCAACAAGGTGTTTCTTTTTTCTGGTAAGACTTTACATGCAAGATGAACTTGCTTGTTTAGATTTTCTGAGAATAGAGAAGTATCTTCTTAGCTTCTAATAATTGTGACAGTTGTATGCTGTTCAACTTCCAAAAGTTTTCAAAACTAAGTGTTTAGAGAAGTAAAAATTCTGGCCTGCCCACCCTCCCTCACTCTCCCACCAGTGTGAGAAGCAATATACTTAGATTTGTTGTAGTATTTATCACACTTTTAATCCTTTAGCTCAGGTATGATTTAGTTGTATGCTAATACAGATGACCTTTTCCCCCTCTTTTCTCGGCCTTTATTTGTGAAGATTAAATAAAACTAGTGTGATTCATTTGTTCAAAAAAAAATTGATATTGATAAGGATATAAATTAGCCTTTTCTACGGCCAGTTAATAATTCTGCCTAAAGTAGACAATTCCTTTCCCCTTCTGCAATCAAAAGCCTTTTGACCACTTAAATACACTCCTATTCTCGGGAAGTGGTCTGGACAGTAGTTTCTAAGCCATTCTAATCTGTGGAGAAACTAATGCCTTTCATCAGACTGCCAAATACCACAAGAAAGGGCTGTATTTTCCTCCAAGTCTTTCTGCGCCAGATGGATCAAATGATTCCATTTTCCAGGCAAATAAATCAGAAATCTTGTAACCTCCTTCAAGATTTTGGGTCTCTCTTTCTGGAGATGTGACATATATTTTTTTTAATCCAGTATTTACTGTCTTCAGAGAGAATCCGCAAGGTGGCTACCTGACCGGTAATTTTTTCCACAAAAGTACTGCAAAATAATATCCAAAGCAATAGCAGTTCAATTTCTGGGAAGCTGACGACTCTGCTTTCATTGACTTTGGAAATGAAGAGGTGTGCAGCTGGAAATAACTAAATAATTGTTCTTGTTGTATGAGAGGGTTTCTTAGCGGCACGTTTTTAGTGAACCTATACAATGGCCTTCCTTTACTTTATTGTGGCTTTGCATTTGTTTGCTGGTTTAGTACCCAATTTTTGTGGTGGTAACAGTTTGCCACTTACTGTGAATTCTGGCTTCTTTCCAGGATAGTGGAAGGACACTTTATCTCCCCCCACCACCACTCTTTTCTTCCTATAAAGCATGGTTTAATACGATTTTAGATCTTGTCCACACTTTGTGTTTCAGACATGTTGTAACCAGCTCTCTAGCCTTTGAAATATTTTTGGAGAGTAGACAAGTGCAAGAACAGGAATTGGTGTTTGCAGTTTTTCAGAAAAATGTTCTGCCTGCTTTTCTGAGGACGGGTAGAACTGTCCATGAAGGCTGCCCATTTTTTCCATTATGAACTCTGTTTTCAGTTCCTCATTACTGAGGAGAGCTGGAAGGAATGATGAGGAGTGGGGACTGGCCAACTGAGAAACCTGGGAGTTGGGAGAAAGAATGGGATCTAGTCTAGGACATCTGGAGGTGTCCGAGTATGATTTCTGAGCAATAAAACTGGTATGAGGGGTGGAAGAGTAGGATTTGGTTAGGTGAGGGCTGGACTGGGATGGTAAGAAAGGGAAGAAAAACAAATAGAACGTAGAATTGGGGAAGAGACGGCAAATATCAGACTTGGAGGGGGAAGCAGAAACATGATTCCCACATACTCCCAAGATCTATCGGTCATGTCATAAAAGAGGATGTTAACTATAGGATATCTGACTCATTTGTTCCAGAAGTTTAAAAAAAAAAAAGCGTGTAGTGAATGAAGCAAGGAATTGCAGGTAGGAGAAAAATACTTCATTGCTCAGTCTGTTACCTCCTGCCAAGGAAGTGGATTCTGTCTTTCTGCCACTGAATTCTGCTCCAGTGTGTTGCAAGGCAAGTCAGTCAATCTCTTTACATCATGAAGTTTTGTTTTGGCAAGTGCCTGTCTTGTGAAGAAGGGGCTGAAAATGTATAAGCTGCATCTGAAGTCAGTAGTTGTCCACATAACATGCAAGTGCTGTGTGATGTAAAGACTTTTGAAAAAGCATTCCTGAAGCGTGTGGAATTTTTCACCAAAAAATGAAGATTGCTTTTAAATTCACTGCTTATTCTAGATTTAAATATTCTAGATGTAAAATGGGGATGCTTCAGTTATTTAATGGCTTCCTTCTTAAGCTGATGTTCTTGCACCATTGAATACTGTAATGATACACATAGAAAACTCCATTCTGTTTCTAGACTAGGGTTCAATTATGGTTGGTAATTTTGCTATACGTTATTACGTTCAGTAACTTAGCTATACGTTGAATGGTAACACAAAATACTGAGTAGCTACATGTTCATGATCTATAGATCAAACAGTTAAGGCCCTCTGGAAAGGGTAAAATGGGATCATGTGATGAGAAACTATCAGAATGCATATTTACAAAAAGGCTAAATTAAAGATTAGGACATACTTGTGCATGCGGCTTCAAGTGCTAGGCATTGAAACAGTGGCAGTCTGTGCTAATTTGTGGAATTTAATGTAAACCTAATTAACACATCCAAACGTAACTGTCTGATCTTGTTATGCAAGAATTATTTAGAACCAGGTATGTTGCACTTCTATGGGGTTTACTTTTCTAGGACCCTCGGAAAACTGTCATGCTCTGAAAGTAAAGAGGCAACTTCCTGCAGCAAAGCATTTAGCCACCTTTCCCAACTGTTGACAGGTCAGGACACACAAATTTGAGGGCTTCTCTTACACCATACCCGTAACAAAGGGATACAGAAGAGATGCAGATCTGAGTTAATGGTCTAATAGTTACAGTTCCTCACTGAATCTGATGAGAGAATGGTACTCTTCTCCTGCAGTCTTTCAGTTCACATAGCTGCTAAGTACAAAAATTACTTTTGGTTACTTGGTGTGCTAACCAAGGAAGAGGATTGTTTATTTCTCTTGCTGCTGCCTTTTTTTTTTTTTTTATCTTGAGTTACTACAATTTGAACTGGTAATCAGTGATAACAGAAAACATTCTTTCAGATACTTTTTTCTGTTTCTTTGAGAGGCTGATATGTTTCAAGCAGTCTATGCCCTTAATCTCTGCTTCTTGTTAACAAATATTTAAAAAAAAAAAAAAAAAAAAGTACTATTTACCTTAAGCATTGAATCTGAACCTAGGTTTACTGTCATACCGGGCGTGTACCGTTTTTTAATTTTAGATAGTTTTCTGTTCTTACAGCAGACTGGTACTAGAATCATAGAATCATAGAATCATTGAGGTTGGAAAAGACCTCTAAGATCATCGAGTCCAACTGTCGACCCAACACCACCACGTCCACTAAACCATGTCCCTAAGTGCCTCATCTACTCGTCTTTTAAATACCGCCAGGGATGGGGACTCAACCACTTCCCTGGGCAGCCTGTTCCAATGTTTCACCACTCTTTCAGTAAAGACATTTTTCCTTACATCCAATCTAAACCTCCCCTGGCGCAACTTGAGGCCATTTCCTCTCGTCCTATCGCTAGTTACTTGGGAGAAGAGACCGACACCCACCTTGCTACAACCTCCTTTCAGGTAGTTGTAGAGAGCGATGAGGTAAAGCTACTAAGTAGCTTTAAAGGGCTAGATGACTTGAAAAGAACTTGTTTAATTTAACTTAACGCATGTCATGTTATGACATTTATACATAATGCAAGAAATTATTTGGGGTTTTTATTTACGTTTTTCTGTGCTTTCTAGCTGCGGATTTATTTTTACTTCAAATTTACTCAAATAATAGCTTATTGTTCTCTTTTACAATGATGGACGGAAAATACGCTGGTGGTCAGAGATACTGCAGCATTGTCATAGTATTATCACAGAGGCCAAGTTTCAGCAATGGAGATGCTATATATAGCAACTTTATCATGTGAGCGAGGCATACTGGTACAGCAACAACCAGATAATATCTCTGGGAAACGGAGAGCACCAGCTGTTGAGGTTCAAGCCAGCTGTGAGATGACCCTATATTCTGATAGCGATTTAACATTTCAGAATCGTTGTCTAGTCACTTCATCTTTTGTATTTTGTTTTGCCATGCACAAAAAATGGGAACGACTGGACTGTATTTGAAGCGTTTTTGTGAATCTTAACTAATTGTAGTAAGGTACATTAAATATAAGGGCTTTGTGTATGTCTGTTGTTGTTATTTTTATTGTCTTACTCATACTTAAAAAGTGGTATCTGTAGACTGTACAGTCTAATGTCCGGAGAGGAGACCTTGCTGAGGAATAGCAAGAGTGTTGGGAATCGGGTGTCACATAAGCAAGCTCTTCTTCTGACTCATGTACAATTTACTGCTGAAGGAATGTTTTATTTGGAAGAACACATCCTGTAAAGTGATCTTATTTATAAAGATGTTGTTTTAAGCAATATTTATGTTGTTTTCACAGAGCTGTTAAAGAAAAACTAGATTATTCTTTTACAAAGGAGAAAACAGTTGATTTAAAAAGAAAATTCAGATTCACCTCATTTCTTTAACTTGCTATTTTTTGTTCTAGGCCTCAAAGAAACTGCTGAAGAAATGGTCAAAAACAGGTTGGAAGGAAAGGATAACCTAACTCCATGGCAAAAATATCTAGAGAAGAAGAAAGAAAAAAGAATTCTTAAAAAAAAGAGAAAGGTAATGTTTGCATTGGCCACTTGGAGGAGAGTTGTTCGTTGTTTGTTTTCTTAAGTTGCTGTTGCTGTTTGTTTTGGATAAACTAAATTAAAAAATTGTATAGCTTCCAGTACTATTTTAAGGTTAGAATGTGCAGCGGTCACTCATGTGGAAAGGCCAAGAATGCCTCATCAAACTTAGAGAGCAAAAGGATATTCAGGATACTACTGATCATACATATGCTTACACAAAATTTCATTTATTTACTTGTGTTGTTTTAAAGAGAGATGAGTCATAATGACAGTTGGTTTTTAATTTACATTTTTGAATGCATTAGGAAGGGTCTTTTTGCTACTGTATGCATATCGGTTCAAAGTTGTTACGCTAATGATAATTGTAGTTTTGGAAATTTTTGGCCTAAAATAATACAGACTAGTTTCCCGAAGCTCTAACGGCAAAGAATTAATAGCCACAAAGAACTATTCAGACTTCAAACTGCAAGAGCAAATTTGGTAAATAGTTCTGTGTATGAATAACAAAATGGTCCTATAGTAACGTGAAAATTGCTGTTGCTTCATCTTTCCACACGCAGAAAGTAATCGTGAAGTAACTGACTCCTGTGACAGTAATGTGCAGAAACAGGCAGATAAATGAAATGTTTGTGCGTGTGCTAGGGAAAAAAGCATGCAGCATACAGAATCTAGCTTCCCTAAATTCTTAAGTTACTCTGACTATAATTCATGTTGCAGACTAATGTTTTTAAGAGTAACCTCTACAACTTGAGTTACGCTGTGCATTCCAGTTAGCTTTAACTGGTATTTGATGAGTAACTTCTTAAACCTTACAGAAGGTGGGTGCTCTGAATAGAGTAAGTAGCACCGTTAGGTAGTAGAGCAACTTTTGCTAGCATAATATTCTTGTTCAGGCTGATAAATTAAGTCAAGGGACAAGGTGTACAACACAATACTTCCAGTAATAAAATTTGCTCTTTTAAATCCAAACTCAGTCTTTCTGAATTTTGGAGCACAAAACGAAGTTCCTTGCTCAAGTTTTTCCCCAAGCAGAGCTTTTGTAGAATATAAAGTAAGGACATAACAATGCTGTGATCCTGTAATTTGTTGGTATGGTTAGCTGATGCATCACTGTTTGTGGGTACATCTAATAAAGATTCTTGGAATATGTAAATAGCCCTTCTTCAGGTACACAAAAAGCTTTCAATCTGTGAAACAGATTTTAAATTGTTGATTTGTCTTTACTAGCAATTTTTAGTATATTCTAGTTTTATGATGTTCAGCATACAATATTTCAGTTTTCATGTTCATAGTTACTAACAGAAGGAACATCTAATTCCAGTGAAACTTTAGTAGTTGTTTATATGTTGGTTGAAATAATGTTTGCGCTTTATTACAGGCTACTGCTGAGAGAGAACTGAGTGAAGATGAACTTCCATCTGATGTTGATCTCAACGACCCATATTTTGCCGAAGAATTTGAGAAAACAGGTGGGTCAAGAGGGGTGACTTCTGGCATAAATCAGCCCTTTCTTTAAATAATGAACTTTAGAAACAAAGTTGAGCTAGAGTAAATGCAGAGATGGCACGTTCAGAATGAAATAAAGTAGGTGTCATTTGCCTAAAATTGCAGGTGCTGGTCTTGTAAAATGATGCATATTGTGATGTGCGGAATGGTGGGGAACATTGTTCTCTTAGCTTTCACCAGAGACCGTTATTTAGCCAATTTCTGGGGATGGCTGTTAGAACCAAGCTGACCATCTGCTCCCCTAAATATTCCAGAGAAAAGAACTTCATTGCCTTCAAAGCCGGTTTCCTTTTATATAGGAGGAGCCCGATATGTATGGGTCCCTTTGAAGTTCGGGTCAATTACATAAACGTCAAATATTTTTGCATCATAAACAAAGTTGTCTTTCGGAAGAACTGCATTTTCTTTTCTCTTAGTCTGATACACATTTTTACTAGTGTACTCTGGCTGCCTAGAAACCTAAATAGTGAAATGTAATATTTTAGGAAATAACTTGTCCAGTTCAGATTTTTAGGATACCTTTTTTACAAGCTTTTTAGTCTGATGTTTTAAGTTAGCTTTTGCTGTGGTAACAGCAAATTGATTTTGAGTATGGTTTTGCTGGTTAAAATTTTAAGGTAGGGATGATGAACAAGTGTGAGTTCCTGGCTTTCCGTGATTTTGGGAGCCAAAACCTAAGGCTGGCTTCCACTATTGTATATTAAAAGAAGAAAAAAAGAAAGGAAAACAAGAAAAAGAAGTAAGAAAACAAACGAACTAACAAAAAGAAGATAGCAACAGATTTACAGATATCACCAGTCCGTTGTTTTGGTTGGGGTTTTTTGAGTATAGTAGTGCAGATCCAAGTTCCATTTAAAAAGAGTAAATTAGTTTTAATTTGATACCAGCTAGCATAGGCTTCTGTCCCGATTGTCTGAAGTTTATATTAGGAGAAAGTAAATAATTAAAAAACAAAACCTGGACAACTTTGTGTCTTAATGTGCTTATGTATATGTCTTAATAGTCTGAAGTGCAGAACAGTAGGGTGAGTCCTATCCACGTTTTATAGAAAATGCCACAATTTCAGGTGTCATGCAGTGCTGTTCTCTGCCATGCTTTCCAGGTGAGTTGTGTATAGGTTATTTCAGAACTCATTGTAAAGATGCCATTCCTTCCACTGCTTTTTTTTTTATTTTTCTTTAATAGCAAGATCATGTAAGTACTTTCATACTAATGTGTGATATTTCAATGTTCTATGTGAAATCTCTGAAAAAATGTTTTCTTCTGCATTACGTAAAACGTTCTTTGTGTCACGGAGGGGTTCAGCAGAGAACGGTCGTATCTGCAGATTCTTAAACCTTCTTGTCCATAATATGGAGAATAGACTTCTAGTGTTCGTGGAGTCTTTGGGGATAGTAAAATAGACATAAAGGTTAAGAAAGTGAAGCTTTTGTCTGTGAGATTACTGATCTACTGAGAAGCAGGAGAAAAACAGAATGTGGCTAGCCCTGGAGAAGTTTAAAGGGAGAGTACAGTGGTTGGCTGCAAGCCAGTTGACATTTTAACAATGATTACACAGCACAACTTTGTCTGGCTTTCACCAAGTTTACCCAGAACAGCCTCTGTCTCATAGCTGGGGTTGCTTTTAAGCGCAGCTAGCTTATGCAGTTGGGGAAAATGGGTCACAATCTTCTTTGAACTAGGCTGTAGCTCTGCCAACTTTATATTTAGGGTACAGGCTGAAAGACTGAAATTTTTCGCTTAAACTGACTGTCAGATGATCTTAGATTATGCTGAAAAAGCATATGACAGGATATGTTTGCAGACTCAGGTGGACCAGAGCAGAAACTGTGAGGATACAGTAGTGCTGTTAGGGTTTTGCAGTGGCATATTTGCTCCTGTGCTGGATTCACTTGTTGACTGTAGTCAGTTTTTGAGAAGCTGAGGCAATTGAAGGGAAGCAAGACTGTTAGGAGCTCTTAGACAAAGGGCCTAATAAATTGGAGTGCTGTGACAGGAAAACTGGAAGTTATGGGAAGTCTACTTAAGCGTATATTCATCAGATTTGTCTTTGTTCCTGAAAACTGTTTGTAAAGCAGGCAGTGATTCTTACACTGTGGATAATTAATCTTGGGAGAAGTGAGGTAGAGCAAATTCTTTGTGCCTCCTATACCCAAAGAGTGTTGGTGCAGGTGTGTGCAAATTAGCACTCCTGAAATTCATGATGGTGCTTGCTTTGCACAGTTTTCGTATGCGCATAATCCCTATGTGTTTTTTTCACTAGTACCATGGGCTAAAATGTAAAATGTTGCGTATATTTGAGCCTTGATGTTGCATTTCAGAAGCTTGATTCTAGTTTGATATTGTCAAGAAAAAAATCACTTGTCGCTTTTGTTCTATATTGTTTCAAAAAGTATTGTAAATCTTTCATTTGGCTTGGCCAATTTCAGTGTTGCTGCATCTCTTTCTGTGGGGTCTCAGAAAAGGTTCACGTAGGACAGAATGACTTTTGTAGCTTAAACTGTTGGGAGATTAATAGCTGAATAGTGCAATTGCTTATTAACATGAGAGCAGTGTCCTGCTTTTGGAGATCACTGAATAGTTTCAGAACGCTTTAGACCGTTAACCACAGTTTCTATTGATCCTTCTTTGAGGAAAAGGGCTACATGTCGTTACACATTATTACAAGTCCTATAGCTGCCAAACCATATAGATGCTTTCTCGTGATCTAATTTATGATATATGTAGAAATTGATGGCTTTTTTTTAATGCTGGAAAGTAGCAGTACGACTGTGGGGATATAAGAGGTTAACAACAAAATCTGAGTACAGTTGTAGAACCTGTACTTGGAAGATAAAGGTCTTGGCTGTATTACTGATTCATTTACTGTGTGTCTTTGCAAGGCTTTTGAGACTGACTTTAAAGCTTCTAAGACAGATGAGAGGTCTTGTGAGAGAAGTTTTTGGGCTGGGGTCGGTCTCTGTCTTTGCAGTCTCAAAATTATGATTAGCCTTTTCCTGTTAGCACTGGAAAGTTGTTGATGGGCAAAATGAATGTTGCAAACTAAATTCTTGAGCTGAGAAAGAGCCGAATGGCAGCTTGAAGGGGGGCTTGCAGCAGAGGTTAGAAGCTTTTCTCACTGGCTGGTGGCAGCTATCGGTTCTACATAGCATTGAAGACAAGTATCTGCTGCTATAGGGTGGACCAAGTCTGATTAAAAGATGGCAGCGGGGATTAGGTGGTAGGTAAAATCTGAGGGTTTGGAATCAGTGGGAGAGGACTCTTATCACAGGTTTTACATTCATATGTGTGCAAAAGGTTGGGGGGGACTTCCAGAATGTATGTGGGGAGAGAGACTACGTCAGGAGAAAGAAAATTATGTATTTGTGAATTCTGAAACCAAATTATTTTCAGCACGATGCAAAGTTTTTAGTGCTCAGAGTGAGTTCAGGTACCAAGCTGTTTTTATCAGCTGCATAGGGTCATAGTAAGAAAGAAATAGTTTGATACTAGTGCCTGGTTCACCCCCATCTGCAGCAACAGAAGTCTCTGAAGGCATGAAGATAAGCTATCTTCACTTCTGTGATTCTACATACAGTGAAAGACAAGGGAAGATGACTTGAGGGCCCTTCTTTGGGGGATGGGTGGAAAGTCTGAGAGATTTACTGATTTAACTTCTAGAATAATTGTCTTCACTTCGTATCTCTGTGCCCCGTTTCCTTTTCCGTAGTTTAGCCAGTTCTGGGAAGATACAAAAGACTGCATAGCTGTTGAAGTCTTACAGAAGACGTTGATTTCTCCCTTCTACACGTTAACATAAACTGTGTAGGTTAGGTAACAACAGTTTATGTGTATCTGATTTTCCTGCACGTTTTCTGGAACTACTAAATCAACAATTTAGTTCTTGAGCTGATAACATTGCGCATCTGGATAGTTTCTTTTTTGGTGGTGGTGGTTTCTTTCTTCTAGAAATCCATTTCCAGCTTGGAATCCATTTAGAAATAGTCAAGAGAATAGTCAAGGGAGGAAAAATTGTTCTTCAAGAAATGTGTCCTGTTCCAGAGTATACTTAGTGATACAACTTGACATTTTTCTGGCATGTTTATATTTCTAGTCTGACTACAAATGTGGCTTAACAAAATGGAGCCAAATACCTTCCTTAAGAGTACCCCCAGTGGATTGTAATAAATTGCCTGGGAATGTAATTCCAAGCTCAAAGGTCAGAGTGTGTGGTTCAGGTCAGGAAACCTTCTGCTTTTCCTGCTCCTCCTTGATCGAGGTCTACAGGCATTCCAAAGAGAATAATTTGATTTCGTAGGATTTATAAATGGGTCTGTTTTCATTAAAATTTATGTTTGACTAATGTCTTATGCTGTTACTTTTCGTTATGTCTGTCTAATCAGCACTGTGTCTCTAAAGTAAATTCTAAGAGAGTAAGAAAGCTTCATCAGAAGAATATTCAATTCAGTCTGAACAGAGTCAATCTTATGTTCATTCCTGTGATTCTGTTCATGCTAGCGCAAAAAACCCTTGCAAAAAAGACCTGGCTAACAGCACAATATGGTCTTTTAGCCTTGCATATAAACTTTAAAAACTGGTTTTTTTTGTGTGGTTTTTTTTTTTTTTTGACTGATGTGCTCTTATTCAGCTGGCAGACTTGTATTCTGGATACAGAGAAGAGATGCACATTTGCTTTTTATTTTAAAGTATTTACTACATTGTCTACTTCAGTAGAAAGAATGAACAATTTGAGAACTGCAGGACACTGCAATTACATTTATGAGTATATAAACTAATTTCCCTTTAAAACGCCCTGGGAGTGGAGTCATGTCATATGTTTGCCCGCACTGTTGCGATACTTCTCTCTACTGCTCTATGAAAACTACAGTAAAACCATTTTTTTCTATCTGTTCTTTTTTGTTGACTTGTTTATGCCATGTGAATATTGCTGTCTCCTTAAATTAAACAAATACTCAGTGGATTTTTATTGCTTTAAGTCTAGCTGGTTTTTCTTAACTTTTCAGCCTTTTTTCACATATGACATTTAAGTGTTGCTTACAAGAAAATGAGATGCACTTAGAGGTTCTATTCATAGGTAAATTATGCTCTCGTGCATAAGCTTGAATGAATGTGTGCATGTCCTGTATTTGCACTTAGGTTTAAAGAAGAAGCCAGAATCGGTTGAAAGTGCCTCCGAAGATGAAGATGAAGTTGAGAAACAGAAGGTAAAGTGGTTTAAAATGTTAAGAATTACAGATGTTGCATTGCCTAAATTCTGCCAATATTTACGTTACATGTTTGTGAGTGGAACTACTAAAATCCATAGGACAGCAATAGAAGGGAACTGTGTAATTTTAATAACGAGAGCTTTTGGAACAAAAATTACCCACGAATGGTAGATGGTCCATGCTTTGATTTTCTAAGATTACGCCATGATATCTTTCTGGAAGATTATAGTTGACCACAGCCCAACAGGGTTAGGTAACACTGACATGTAAGGGTGCAGAAGCCATACTGGTTGAGCTGATCGTCCCTCTAGCTTTAAAGCTATCCCAGTATGTTTGCGTGTTGGGCGGTGCTGAACTTTTGCTCTTAACATCATTGTGTGCTCAAACCTTGTCCTGTAGACTTCTAACCTTGAAGATTGAATTGTTTGCTATTGCACGTTTGCTTTTCATGCTTTCTCAGAACAAGTTAACTAAATAAATGTATTAAATGCATAGATGTTAATTTTTATTTTGCTATATAAATATCAATATAAAATTGTATCCGTTCGTGATTTCTAAGTTATGGTGTACAACTTTCAGATTCGATTATTAGTACATTTGAGAGTTGAATGTGGGTATTTGCATTTATTTTATATTATAAAAAGGAAAGGAAATCAACTATCGTATTTAGTATTACACCTCAAAATGTTGAAAGACTGTTGTTATGGATGAAACAATATTGCCCCGACAACCCTATTTCAACTCATTTATATGTACGTAGACTCATACAGACTTTATTAATGGGCTGCTATATTTTTCATAGAAAACTTAATTTCATTGCGTACATGGACTTTCTTATTTTGTAACAGGCTGAAATGGCCCTACTTATGATGGATGATGAGGATGATGCCAGAAAACATTTTAATTATAAAAAGATTGTAGAACAACAGAATTTGAGCAAGAAGAAAAAGAAACTCTTAATGAAAAAGAAAGAATTACTAGAAGATGACTTCCAGGTAATGGTATACTCTTCATTTTGAGGCTCAGCTAGAACCTTTGGTAATATCAATTATTTTCAAGACAAATTTGGTGGTCTCATATCCTTCTCGTCCCTTACTCTATCTGAAGGAGAAAACCTAGATCTACCTTTTTAGGGAGTTACAGGCCGTTTTCAAAAAGCAAGAAATATTCTGATACAAGGTTGAAGGGGCACAGATTCAAACTCTGCGTAAGATAACAAGACGCTATTTATGCAAGGCCTTGTACAACTCATTGCCTAAAATACTCATTGGTATGTTTGTTCTGATTGTTACCCCTGCTTCTTTTGTCCGGGTCAGTTCTCAACAACAAACCTTTCCTTGGTCTGCCGATAGAGGCATATACAGGATTTGTACAAGCATTCACTTGTCTGTTTTACCAATAGTATCTCCTGGCTCTCTACTTCACGCTCGCTGGGATTTTGTGAGTGAAGCGGTTCCGGGAACGGTGAACAATCTCATGAGCTCTGACTCCTTAAGCAGCTCATATTTTACTGTGTTTAAAAGCTTTGCTATCGTGGGTAAAGGTTACCTAAAATAAATACTCCTTTTCTGCCTTCAGGTAAATGTTGCCGATAAAAGATTCCAAGCCATGTTTACTTCTCCCCTGTTTAATTTGGATCCTTCAGATCCAAATTTCAAGAAGACAAAAGCAGTAGAAAAGATCTTGGAAGAGAAAGCTCGCCGAAGAGAGGAAAAGGAGCAAGATCTTAAGGAGGCAAGCAAGGGGCAGGAGAACAAGATGGCAAAGAAGGGAGAGGTTGCTAAGAAAGCCATAGATCCTGCCTTATCAATGCTAATAAAATCTGTCAAAAATAAAACCGAAGAGTTTCAGGCAAGGAAAAAGCAGAAATTCAAATAACTGAACTTTGTTTTTACTCAGACTTTACTTCAGTCTCACTTCTTCTAACTGGTGTCATCTATTAAAGTTACTACAGCCTGCTCTGATGCCTATCCATCTAAAATTTCCCGAAAAGTCACTTAATTATGGTGGTGAGTTTTGAAGTAACTAGAGTGATAATCACTCTTTTCTTCTGCCACAACAAATACTGTTTTGTACTATTATTGAAAAAATTACACCTTGAAAACACTTAAGTAAGGAATCGATGGTTTTGGGGCGGTTTGTTTTGTATCACGCCGTCTCTTAAAGATAACAGAAGTGCTGAAGATGGCTACAAAAAGTAGTCATAATTATGTTTGCATTTATAAATAAGAAAAACACTTCTGCAGAGGTTTATTGCGGAGACTAAGTGGTCTTAATGTTTTTAATTCCACAGAAGTCTGTAAAACATATCTCTGTTGATAAAGAAGGTAGTAATATAACTAAAAATTGAAGAAATTTTGTATACAGGTTTTTTGTGTATTTTTGAAAGATTACATATATGCTTCATTAATTTCTCCTTTAAATACTTGAAGACTTCCTGGATCATAGAACTAATTAATGGAAATATTGCCATTTAGAAGTGTTTCATTAATATATATTGGAAATAAATGGTTTAAATTGGCCCAGAGGAATTTTGGGCACTTAGCTGTGTTTTCTTCTTCTGCGCCTAAATGAAATTATGTCAAAATTAAACTTTTTGCTATTAATATTGCATTCCCGTTAATATAGTTACACTTATACAAAGTCTTCCAGCATTGCAAGTGTTAAAAAGAAAGAAAGACGGAAAGAAAGAAGTCAAAGGCAGATCTAGGTGATACAAATTTAGAAACCCTGTTGCTTGGCCATGTTAGTATTAGTGTCGGTGATGAAGCTATCGATGGTGCAGGGAAAATACTGTAGGTAGAAAATGATCTTTCTTCCCTGGAGTGTGGGGAGTGATTTGTCTTAAGGTTTGGTTTGGGGTTTTTTTTTTTTTAAGAGTTTGCTGTATCAGCTCTAATGGAAATACAGTATTGTATCAAAAAAGACTGAAAATTTTAGAAACAAGGAGCTGAAAGGTAATTTGTAATTTTAAAGAAGTATTGTTAACTTCTAAGACAGTCTACTAATTTAAACAACTATTAAAACAGAGGTTAGGAACATGAAGGAACATGAAGTAAATATATCTTCATATGTAAAGGAGATTATGGAGTCAGATTTAGCACGAGAGGCTGTATACCTAATGGCCAAAATGGGACAAAGTAATTAAGGGGCACAATATAGAAATACAGGTGGAGATAGTTTTTGCAAGAGTGCTTTGCAATGATGTGCCTGAGGAATACTTGCAGACCTCGAACATTTTAAATGTAATTGCTCTTCATAAACATTTGAACATCTTCAGATGCATTTTCAAGTAGCTAACAGATAAAGTTGAGGAGATACTACAGTCTTTTGTACATAACTTTGATCCAGCTTCTGTGGTTTCTTAGCCTTTCAAGCGATATGGCAGGACCCAACAAACCCATGTTTTGTTTGGTCAGTTTGAACTGACCAACTGTGATGGAGAACAAGGAAAACTTGGCCCGCGGAAAGTGGCAGGAAGCTTCTGAGCATGGGTGTACAGTGGTGAACAGCATAATGATATTCAGCAAGATACGAATTTATAAAGAAAGAGAGGAAAGAAAGATGCTTTGGGAAACAGACTTTTCCACCAAGGGAGGTGTCCCTGCATTGAACAGGAGAGCTAATGATTACTACTTTGACACCTTCTCCCACAGCATTCTCTTAGAGAAGCTGGCGGCTCACGGCTTAGGTGTACTCTTTGCTGGGTAAAAAACTGGCTGGACGGCCGGGCCCAGAGAGTTGTGGTGAATGGAGTTAAATCCGGTTGGCGGCCGGTCACGAGCGGTGTTCCCCAGGGCTCAGTTTTGGGGCCAGTCTTGTTTAATATCTTTATCGATGATCTGGATGAGGGGATCGAGCGCACCCTCAGTCAGTTTGCAGACGACACCAAGCTGGGCGGGAGCGTTGATCTGCTCGAGGGTAGGAAGGCTCTGCAGAGGGACCTGGACAGGCTGGATCGATGGGCCCAGACCAACTGTATGAGGTTCAACAAGGCCAAGTGCCGGGTCCTGCACTTGGGCCACAACAACCCCATGCAGCGCTACAGGCTTGGGGAAGAGTGGCTGGAAAGCTGCCTGTCGGAAAAGGACCTGGGGGTGTTGGTTGACAGCCGGCTGAACATGAGTCGGCAGTGTGCCCAGGCGGCCAAGAAGGCCAATGGCATCCTGGCCTGTATCAGAACTAGTGTGGCCAGCAGGAGTAGGGAAGTGATCGTGCCCCTGTACTCGGCCCTGGTGAGGCCGCACCTCGAATACTGTGTTCAGTTTTGGGCCCCTCACTGCAAGAAGGACGTTGAGGTGTTAGAGCGTGTCCAGAGAAGGGCAACGAGACTGGTGAGGGGTCTGGAGAACAAGTCTTATGAGGAGCGGCTGAGGGAACTGGGGTTGTTTAGCCTGGAGAAAAGGAGGCTGAGGGGAGACCTCATCGCTCTCTACAACTACCTGAAAGGAGGTTGTAGCGAGGTGGGTGTCGGTCTCTTCTCCCAAGTAACAAGCGATAGGACGAGAGGAAATGGCCTCAAGTTGCGCCAGGGGAGGTTTAGATCGGACGTGAGGAAAAATGTCTTTACTGAAAGAGTGGTGAAACATTGGACCAGGTTGCCCAGGGCAGTGGTTGAGTCCCCATCCCTGGAAGTATTTAAAAGACGTGCAGATGAGGTGCTTAGGGACATGGTTTAGTGGACATGGTGGTGTTGGGTCAACGGTTGGACTTGATGATCTTAGAGGTCTTTTCCAACTTTAATGATTCCATGATTCTATGATACTTAAGAAAATGCTAAGTGTTACGTAAAAGTGTACACACACACATCTGATACAGACAGTAGATAAGGAGACAAGCTTCTCCCAAAATGAAAGATCATATTAATTTTATAATAAAATCTGCAGCATGGAAAACTAAGCAGTTGTCTTCAATGCAGTTTCTTAAGACTGGCACATAGGATAGGATTTCCAGGCACAAAGTAGTGACACCAAGCTGAAAGGGTAAAATTTTGACATAGCACGTATTTGTACAGATTTTTTCTAAGTGTGATTCATTGTATGGCTTACATATTGTAGGCATATGAAATGCACTAGGGACAGTAGCTTGAATTGAATGAAATTTAGAGATTGGATATACTAACGTTAGTGGTGACAGAAGGGCAAGCGTTTATGTATAAAGTGTGTGGAAAATTGAACAGCTGAGAACAAAAGCAAAAGGTCTGAACAGAAGAAACATGAGTCAAATGAAGGATCCACCTAGCCCAGTGCCTGGTCTCTGACAGTGGCTGGTAACAGGAGATACTAACCAACATTACACCTTGTCAATGGGGAAGTGGGTAAGTTCATAATTGTTCTGTTTCTTTCAGAAATACAGCCTGAGTAGGACTAATTGTTGTAGGTACTTGCTTTGTAAGAGCAGCCTTTTATAGCTGTAGGAAAAATGGAGAGTTTCATTCTGTGTTGGTGCGCTTACAAATTCTGTTTTAATACGGGGTCCACAGACAGTCTCCCATAACTTTAATAATTTGTATGGAAAAGCAGATTTGGTGAGGGATGAAGGCAACAAACTGCACTGTCTCTTGAATCCTCTAACCCTGCCCATTTCTACCAAATACTTCTGTTTTGACACGTTTGATGCGCGTGCTCTTACAAAGGAGCGTTCCTTGTTCGTGCGCTAGCAGTAGGCATAGCCTGCTTGTTTGACTTCCCGGCAATAGTTGAGTAGAGTCACTTAAATTATCAGTGCTTTTCTGTTCGGCTCGGTGCTTTTATAACTTTACTGGAAAACAACGCGTGGCATCGGTGAATCTCCGCTCCTCCAGAACGCCCAGATACGCTGAATGACTCACTGGTACAAAACTCTCCAACAGAACTTCTGTACTTCTGCAATGCATCTGTCCTTTACAGTAGTAACTTTGCTGGAGGGCTAATTTGGGGGAAAAAAAAAAAAAGAGAGGTTATAAAATTAAAAATTCACAACTAGGGATGACTTCTTATTGAAATTAGATGGTATAAGTTACGTTGTGCCTCTTCTTCACGTGTACGTGTGCTGGCTACCTTCTTTGGTGGAAGCATCTGAAGATAGTCTGACATGTCCGCTTCGGAAGCCTAGCCTGGAAGTCATAGCAAGACAAAATGCATAAAAATCTGAGGCAGACTTTGACAGTGGTTTTAACTACTGGTTAAAAAAAACATTCTGCTGTGTGGTAATGTGTACTTGAGATCATATAAATGCTTAATGTATGATAATTTTATCTAATCGGATATTGAGGGTTTTTTTTCTGTTGTTCTCAAGTTGCTGAGTCCCGAGGGGGCATCTTGGTTGGGAAGAACTGCAGGATCTGTTCCAGCATGCATCTTAGATGGAAGTTTTTGGTCTGTTTATAAAATTTTTAGGTCTAAATCCACTTTTTTTTTTTTTACACCTTCTTTTTAAAAATCAAGTTAGTAACTACTAAGTGCTAATGGCTCAAAGCCCATCATCTCAGCGCCACAGTTCCAGAATAATGCTAAAAAAAATCTGAATTGATTTCTTTCTGTGTTTTCAGCAGAAGCACATCTCAGAAGTCTGGTAAGAAGCGGTCGTGTCTCCTCTAGAATTCCTTGCAGTTCATTACCCTTGGTGTAAACAAAACAAAGGATGTTTTTGACCATCTCATCCTTTTAAACATGAAAATAGGATCTAGAAGTTCTAACCTCTGAACTTTAAAATGTGATTTTATTTTTCCCTTTCACTAAATGTCACGTAACCAGCAAAAGTGACGGCAATTAAGTAAAATAACACATTAAAAAACAGGACTGTTAAAAGTGAGACAGAACTCATTTTTCTAGCAACTTATGGAGGTCTGGTATAAAGTAGTTTGTCTCCAAGTTGGCAGCCATCAGAGCTCATGCTAGAGTGTAAGCCAGACATTTAAAGATCTAATATTACAAGTGGAAATCACAAGAGGGTTTGATTTATTTAAAAACCGAGAAAGATCAGACAACCAGAGATGAAAAGCCACGTATGTTTTCTATTATTCCTTCCTTCTAAAAATTAAATGTATTATTTCCAATTAATAGCAAGTTGGTTTTTTGTTCTTTTCGTATTTCAGTAGCGTCCAAAGGTAACAGTAAGTCGTGCTGTCACATATTTTTTTTAGCAAACAACCAACCAAAATACTGTGGGTTTTTTTTAAACAAAGTCTTAGAAACTTATATATATTTAAAACTACTAGAGTAATCAAGTTGTTTTGCACTTGTCTTAAATCATGAGTTAAATACCTCAACCTCAGTTTTGTAGCTATGATAAGAACAACAAAAGTAGTAGTTCTGATGGCACAGTAATTTTCATTATTCTTTATTTCATAGAATACTTTAAAGAACTGCAACCTTTTGAATGTAAAAATGTACCTTTTCGTGCACAGGACTATGTTACTGTATTCCTGTAAAAAAGCAAGACAAGGTGGCAGAAAGGTCTATTGTCTTGTGTATTTCTCTGTGCTTGACATACGGTGTTACAAATGGGAATATTGTTGTCCGGCCTCTGGATCCAATCGAGATCAATGTCACTTAAGGTCATTATTACTTTATATCCTCCTCATCACTAGCATATGAGTAATCCCTGCTCAGTACTGTTCCAGCTCTGCATTTCAGCCATGCGAGACTGCGCAAGTTTTAAACAACGTTGCTTCTAGCCTCCAGTGAGTGCCCTGGCAAACCTCGCTCCTGTCCCGTTCTCAGGGACACCCGATCCAAAGGCTGGTTGCCACGTTTTCATGGGCAAATGCTCTCGGACTGCGTCCCACACGCTCCTTGGCACTGCACAAATCCCTTGGCTTTGCACTGAAATCCTGCCCGATGCACTTAGACCTTTTTATATTTCTGGGACAAGGAAGGGGGGAAAGGACAATGGAGGCAGGTAACGGTTTGTATTGACTTCCGACACCATGAGTCAAAGACTGACATTGTAAGTCTGAACTACAACAGAAAAACTGCCCGCTGCAGTCAGCAACGTGTGTGGCTGAACCGCTGCTCAACTGGGTTGGCAGTTTGTCCGTGGAAAATATAAGTCTTAACAGAAGTGGTTACCAAAAGGGCTAAGAATAGCAAAGTAACTGTTTTAGGACGCTTGTGATTTTTACAGGTGATGAAGAGTTAAAATCATTTCTGTGGAGTGCAAACCCCCTAAGCATAAGCTTCTTCCCTTCCTCATTCTCCCATCTGCTTTTCCCCTTAGGTTAATGCCCGGGCAATCAAAAGGGGGAGCGGGTGCGTGAGCTGCCCCAAGAACGGATGCCTTGGGCTTGAGCAGGATTTTGGGGCAGGGCAGCATGAGCTGTCGGTCCTTTTCCTGAGAGAGTTCTGCAAAAGTAACGACTGAGCAGCGCCAGCAGGGAGGGAGCCTGAGAAGATGCGCGGTGATGAACGACGCCTCTGGTGTTGACCGAGAGTTGTTCTGAAGGGAGTCCCGACAGCCAGAGGTGGGAAAGAAGGTCAATAATTCCCAAACCAACCACAAGTTACGCATTTTTTTTTTTCTGCATGTTTCTCATTTGGTGAACTGTAGAGCTCTGTATGAGGAAACTAAATATGAATGCCTAGGAACCAAAACCATGTCAGACAGAAAATCAAGCATGGTACATGTGAAATCAGCTCTGGCATTTGTTTCGGTTACATAAACGGGTGCTTTTCTTTGAGCTGTGGTCTGACAGGAAAATGCCATGAAGGGAAGCAGTCTTCATTATTCTATATTTTGGTGTCCAAGTGCTCGACTTTGCAAAATGACTGTTTTGTTAGCAGGTTTTTATTTTTTCTAATGAAATAAAACCCCAAGCCCTTATGCCTCATGGAACCCCGTCTGCCTCACGTATGGATCATCACCTTCTCAATCCAGAAGGCCAGACTGACCACTTCAATGCACGTCCCGACTGTTAGCAGTGCGCGGTAGCGTGCTGCGTATGGCCCTCTGTGGAGTTTACCGAGGCAAAGGGATGCTGCACGAGGTGATGGCTACAGAGCTACTTGCGACACTCTCGTATTAATATCAAAACAGGTGTAGCAGACCGGTGACACCTCAAAGGGATATAAACGTATCACTAAATTTAAAGTTAGCTGGCTTTCTTAAGGGGCCCCAAATTTACATTTGACGGCAAAGCAAGTTGCCTTCTTAAGCAAAGATGCATTCGTCACAGAATGGCTGCCTTACTTTGCTGTAAGTCAAATTTTTGAAAGGTAAAAGGTGCAATATACAGAAGAGGGGTAACAGTAATGAACTTAAATGCACATATTAAAAGAGCTGTAGATTAAAAGTGCAAATTCTGTCCTGAAATAAATTTGCATCAATTTTTGTACCGATCTCAATCTCTCCAAAACATGAATTTGCTGATAGAGCTCGTGAGCTAGTTGGAGGGATGAGAATGGATTTTTTTTTTTCTCTTCATTTTACATCCTGAAGATCAGAACTTCCCCAATAAGAGAATGGTTCTGCCAATTATTCTTATAGCTTCACGGTGAATTTAAGTATCCTGAACTCTCTTTGTTGCACTTGGATCAGTATCACAGAATTTGAAGAGGAGGATGTTGCGAAGACTGCCCTACTGAAACTGTATCACACCTTGAGTGCAATAAACCAACTTTGGTTTGGACTAAATCATTACCTATGGAGAGCTGCAGAAAGCAACCATGCAGGTTAAAACCCATAAAAACAGTGAGATGATAAAACCTGTGGAGAAAATCTAGTCCAGGATTTACTTAGTCACCAACTCGGCCTGCTTTGCCAAAATACGCACTTTTAAATTGTCATATTTAAATCTGCACCATGCTTTGTGTGGGCGTGAAGAGAAATGATCTCTGACTCTGAAAACCACTGTTCTGTGAGTCCTGGCTTCCTGATTTCCCACAGCGGTTGATGGGGAGATGACTATCCTGCTACAATGGCCAGTACGTACCCAGTGCGCATATAACTCACTTTCCATCTTTAAGGAATAAAGACAAAACCTTGCAGGGATTTACTACTAGTGGTTATTTTGGCAACGGCTGATGAATGCGCATTCGAAGTTTCACTTCTCAAAAGTCCTGTGTCTTATGATTTGGCCCCTATCGAGTTACAACTGCGAAAGCTGGCTGAGAGAAGATCGCCATCACATCGAGTTAAGAGCTTTTTGAGATGCGATGGAACGAGCATTGGAAATAACCGTGTGTGGGTGTTGAGCAGCCGGGAGTACGTGGAATGCTGTTTAGACAGGCCCGGGATGCTAGAGTATTTTCCTCATGTAAAGTGGCTCATTATCTGGAAAAAACATTACTTTACTGGCTGGAAGTCAAAGAAGGGGCCTCTTCACATGCAGAGGAAACAACAAGCATGCCTGGAGAAGACTGCAGGCTTATTTATGCTACCTGCAAAGATCAGCCAGTCTTTCAGGGGGATTAATAATGTGTATCTGAGTGGATTGATTCCAGCCTTTACAATGGCCTTCAGATGCTGTTCTCCTTTTGCATGCAATAATTCAGATAACAATTCCTGTTTGTATTTGTTGGTGCATTCAGCTTCTTTTTCTGTTGACTGTAGAAATGAGTTGCGAAGTTCCTCAACTAAACTGGAACGGTCGATACAGGGCTGTATTTCTATGTGCTTGCCTTCCCTGCCCTCCCCCCCCCCCCCATGGCCACTTGACAGACAAATTCTTTGTTAAAGTGTTAAAGTTGTCTTGACTTGATTAAGGTTGTCCTCTCATCTGGGTCAAAAGGGATAGGAAAGGGATGTGAGTCTTCTCCTCCTCTACTGCCTTTTCTCAGCATCTCTGTCCTTTAACAGGTGTCCAAAAGTACTGAAACCTCCCAATCCAAAGGTTCAACTATTTGTTGCCTGGAATACCTTCTTTTGTAAAGCAGAGATAAAGTGGTTTTGTGAGGTCAGGACCTCTTTATTCAAAACAGCTCTCCTGTTGCCCCACAAAAAAGCTAAAGAATTATTAGAAAGGAGATCTAAACTGTGATGAAAAGCCTGCCTTTCTTGTCGCCTACTATTAAATATTCTCCTTCATTGCACCTGAAGGCTACAGCTTAGCATCTCCCAACTCCAAATTCTAGTTGCCTTGAAGTGAAGTAGCTGAATTACTTCGCTATAGGTTTGAAGAAACCTATAAAAACCTAATAAAAATCAGCAGTCCTGGAGGGTTGTTACTAGCAGAGGTATCAAATGGTCTCTCCCTTTTCTTTGTACTTTGTCCACATCATTGTAACGAACTAGTATGATGTCTGAATGTATGTTGTCAGATACGTGGGCCTGATTTGACAGAACCTCATCGATGCATACTGTGTTGCCTAGACTTACTCAAAGAATCATAGAATCATAGAATCATTGAGGTTGGAAAAGACCTCTAAGATCATCAAGTCCAACCGTCAACCCAACACCACCACCCACTAAACCATGTCCCTAAGCGTCTCATCTACTCGTCTTTTAAATACCTCCAGGGATGGGGACTCCACCACTGCCCTGGGCAGCCTGTTCCAATGTTTCACCACTCTTTCAGTAAAGACATTTTTCCTTACATCCAATCTAAACCTCCCCTGGTGCAACTTGAGGCCATTTCCTCTCGTCCTATCGCTTGTTACTTGGGAGAAGAGACCGACACCCACCTCGCTACAACCTCCTTTCAGGTAGTTGTAGAGAGCGATGAGGTCTCCCCTCAGCCTCCTTTTCTCCAGGCTAAACAGCCCCAGTTCCCTCAGCCGCTCCTCATAAGACTTGTTCTCCAGACCCCTCACCAGCCTCGTTGCCCTTCTCTGGACACGCTCCAGCACCTCAACGTCCTTCTTGTAGTGAGGGGCCCAAAACTGAACACAGTATTCGAGGTGCGGCCTCACCAGTGCCGAGTACAGGGGCACGATCACTTCCCTCCTCCTGCTGGCCACACTATTTCTGATACAAGAAGCTCCAAAGTTTATCTCTGCAAGGAATTTCCTCAGTGGAGGAACTGTAGGACACATACAGAGCATCCACCCTAGCCCAGTTTGACAAGACTTTATACTCCCGAGTCTGAAACGGGAGTTGTTGAGGCAGCAGGGAGAGGTTGGCCTTCATCTTGTTTCCCTGAGCTGAGGCAAATGATTTTGCTTGGCATGGTGTTAGGCAACTCGCTGAGTTTAACAGCAAATGCATACCCCTTGCACATAGCTCCTAACTGAGTGTCGCTCACGCCTCCGGAGCAGAATGCTTCTCAAAATCCTGGTCAAAGGAGAAGTTTCCAGCTGTGTTGTGTGAAAGTGCTTCTTGTAGGGGTGCGCTTGTACCAGCGTGAATGTCCGTGGGTCTGCCTGGCTGCAAAGGCATTTAAATTCTTCTTACTGAGCACATGGGATCACCCCACTCAACGTTTGGTCAAAAAAAACCCCAGAAGTATCCACTCTCTGAGCTTTTCTTTCAGGAAATGGAGGGTGTCAGTATTAAAACAATACTTTAAGTTCCAAGAAGTAATTAAGCGGTGGCATACGTGCCTGCATTCTTACCTCAGATTTTATTTAATTAATGGTTTCATTATAGTACAGCAAGTGAGATGAAGCCTCACTGAAGCCTCTGGGCTTGAACAGCCACTTTCATTCAGAATAAATTAAAGCAGCAGGTAAGCTCTTGATCAAATTAGGAAGTAAAACTAGTAGGGTCTGCTTCAAAACACAAAGTGCAAGAAGAAACAGAACAAAACCAAAACCAGGCATTAAAACACAGCTGGAAACTTTGTAAAAGGAATAAAGGAAGCCTTTCACTTCAAACCTGTACGCTGAGGAATGATTTAGAGAATGAGATCACCTTTTTATTGGAGTAGCACCACAAATCTAGAGAAGAGCGAGGACCAGAAAATAAGAAAAACCAAGAAATATTTGGCTAGTTTGGAAACTGTCACTGGCGGCAAGGAACAAGTTAAGTAGAAGCATCAAAATACAAGTGAAAACAGACATTTGGATTTGAAACCGAGTTCTCTTGGAGAATGGGGTAGGACCAAACATTGACGATGTTTTTAGCTTCCCCCCTAAAGAAAGAAGGGCTCCGTGATCACGCTGTCCATCCATCAGTCTGTCAGCCTACCTTCGTAATTTGAACCTGCTGGCCAACTTCAAGGAGATTTGACAGAAGGGTCAAGTCAAAATATGTGTAGCTCAGTCAGCCACATGTTGTGCTGCCTCTTTCTTAGCCGACAGACAGGAGAGGTGGACAGAGAAAGGGAAAACGGGGGGCGGGGGGCAGAAGGTACACAGGACCTTATACAGGACATAGAGGTGAATGCACAAGGTCAAATCAAAGCTTCTTTGGTAGTGGCCAACGCAAGTGCATTGCAACACTTCCACACAACACCCTCCCTTTCCCCAAACACCAGATCGTCCTAGCGCAAATATAACTATTGCCATCTGAAAGGCAAAAAAAGTATTTTGTGCAATCTCCTTGGTTCACCTCAGCATCACTGTCAAGAATAACGAGGACTTTTAAAAAGAAAAAAAAATTGGCAAGAGCAACTCGCAACTGGGATTTGGACCTCACGTTAAAATCTGTGAAAGGAGGCCAAAGATTTTTGAAGGGTTTGTGGACTTCGCATTATTTTGTTGTAGTCTTATCCAACAGAAGAGGAAGCACCTGGTAACATGGAAGACGAAAGCTGATCTCCATAAGCCACATAGTTTTGTGTGCCAAAAACGTGTGTTGAAAAAGGAGACTCGCATTTGTTCTTCACGTTTTTTTGCACCGTTAAAAAAATTTAAGGCTGGTCTTTGGGAAAAAAAAAGTTGATAATACAAAAATTAATGGAAGCACATTGTTATTTATTGGGAAAAAAGCCATAAAAGAGGTTTCTGTGATTATAAGGCAGGCCAGAAAGGAGCCTCCTGAATGCCTGGGGAAGATCCTACATAGGAAGATAAGGACACAGTGGAGATGGAATAAATTCTGGGGGTAAAAAGGTTAGTTTCCAGATTTTTTATTTGGTTCTCGACAGTTCAGTGCTCAAGTTCCTGTTAAAGTTTAATATACAATATAATTTGTGTACAACACGGTGGCCACAGGCTAAAATGTATTCACTACAACAAATGCAAGTTGAGACCAAATTATGTTTGTCTTACGCTTCTTACCATCATTACCATGTAAGTAATCCATTACTAGTTATTATTTGCTTTGAAACGTGTTTCGGCTAGTGAATGAAATTGGTGTCGGAGGAAGTTCTGTAGAAACTTGATTTGTAAAAATCCCCTTTCAAGAAGCAGTTTGGCTGAAGCAGGTGATTTCCTGACAGCTTGTTTGCAGAGAACGAATGATACTGTCCACTGTGGCAGGAACCACTGCAACAGTTACACGCTGTGCTCGCTTGTAGGAAAAGAAAAATGGGGAGGAGTTGAAATCTGTTTCATCTAGAGGGCTCAGGAGAATCTTTTATATAAAATATATCCTATCACTTCTCACGTTAGAGCATGAGCAAGAGATCAGGGAAACCTCTTCAGTGAATTCTGCAAAAAGAAAACTGTCTTGATCTTTTAAAAATTTTACAGTTTCAACTTGAAAAAGCTGACCTTTGCAAATGTACATTTGAGGTGTCAGCTAAGATAAATGTACTCTACAATGTAAGTAACTCCATTAAGGGCATCTGGTCTTGTTTCACAGTCCTACAAAGAAGAGGTGCAGGGGCTGTAAGAGTTGAAGGCACGTTAGGAACAGTACACAACGTGGACTGGCATACATGAAGTGGTGCACACGTATGCAGCTGGTTCCCAGAACTGACGGTAATGATCATCGGAGAAGGTATGAAGGAAATGGGATTTAGATGTGGCTGCCCCCGTTCCTGGGAAGGCAGCTTTAGAAAGCGACACCAGCAGAGTTTACAAGTCTCCTTCAGAACAAAGAAGGCAGAAATTTACAGGAAATATTTAATATTCCTGTAACAGTACACAGAACTCAAATGCCCACTGAAGGAAGGAGATGCAAAATAGCCAGTCGGTGTCAAGATTTCCTGAAAAATACCTATTTGTAATCAGTGACGTCTGTCTTATTCAGGGCAGCCACCTATGTCATGCACCTGCTGGGAGCGAGCTAACAAAACCTATACAAATCCTTAATGCAAAACCCATCAGACGCTGGTCTGCTTTTTCATTAGGTTTTGCTCGGTGGAAACAGTCGTTTGTGAGGAAGCTCCCCAGAGCGAGGGAGAGGAGAGCGGCCCGAAGGCCCAGCAGCCCGGGAGAGGGCCGGGAAGCGGGCCGGGGGCCGGCGGGGCAGAGCTGCTTCCCAGGCAGGTGCGCGCGCCGCGCCCGCCTCCCCCCCCTCATCGCTCGCCACAGCCCCGGGCCCGGCTCCCCCTCGCCCGGGCGGCGCCTTCCCCTCGGGGAGGCCGCGGCCGCCATTTCCCCCACCCCGCGGGGAAGCCGCTGGCCGCCACCCGCTCTCTCGCAGGCGCCCCCCGAGCCCCCCCCCCCCCCCCGGCCGGCAGCGCCCGCCTGACGGGCGGTAAGCAGGCGCGGAAGCCGCTCCGGCCCGGTCCGCCCAGCCTGAGGGGGGAAGCGGGGGCGCCCTGCCCCTTAGCTGCAGCCACACCGCCTTCCCCCGGGCTGCGCCGCCGCCCCGCTTGGTGTTCCCGCGGCAGCTGGCGCGGCATTCGCCTGCCGAAACGCCAATCGGCGCCTGCGCCATTTCCGCTCGCCTGGCTCGCCTCGCCCAATCGGAGGGAGGCGGTGGGCGGGACGCCTCATCCTCACCGAGGCAACGGGCGGGCGGACGGTTCCGGGTGTGCGCGAGGCTGACGGCGGTGGAGGGTGAGTGCTTCGTGCCTGGTTCCGCCCTGCCCCGCCTTAGCCCGCCGATCCCCGCCTCTCCCCGGCCTGTCCTCTCCCACCTCCCCGCGCTCGCTTGTCCTCCCCTCGGGGCTCCGCGGGCGGCGGCGGGGCGTAACGGCCGCGCCGGGAGGCGGCCGCGCGGGCTCGAGCGGTCCCGCGCGCCGCCGCCGGCGGGGGCTCCCCTGGGTGACGTCACCCCCGCCGCTGCGGCCCCACCTCCCGAGGGGGAGGCGGCGCCCCCGGCCGTTGCCACGGCGATGCCGCGGCCGGCGGGGCCCGGCGGCGGCTCCCCGGGCGGCGGCCGATGGCCGTTGCCTCCCGGAGGGGGGTAACGGGGCGGAGGGTGCGCCGGCCTGCGCCTCCTTCCCGCCGTGCGGCCGCCCCCGGCCTCTTCCGCCGGGCAGGCGCGCGCGCCTTCCCGCTTGTGGCGGGGGTTTCTGCCGCCGTGCCAGCGAGGGGCCGCCCGGCCCTCCCCGGGGGGGCTTCGGTGGGGCGGCCGCGGCCGGTCTCGGCGAGGATTTTTTTCCAAATAAAAGTTTCTTTTCTACTTTTGTTTCGTGGCTGCTGGTTGCTCGTTTCCTCGTCAGCTTCTCGGCTGCCGCTGCTCGCTCTCGGTTGTCGAAGCGTTCCCATGCGGGCCCTGGGCTGCTCGCTCGCGGGGTTAAGCGCTTTCCTCTCGCCCTCTCGCTCTTCGTCCTCCCCCCACCTCAGGCCTCCTCCTGTAAAACCCGAAAGCTCTTAAAACCAAACTCTTCCATATTGCCGATATTGAGACGGCGACATCGGTGCGTACATCTCTTCCTTCCTTCCTCCCTCCCTCTGCCGCGTCTGTAAGTTTCTGTGCAGTGAGCCTTAGGCAGAGCTTCGAGCCTGGGGGGAATGGTGAGGGTCGCCTCTCGGCTGATGGAATAGCTGTGGCGTCTGTGGCAAGTGCGCTGAAAGGCTGAGCAACTCTTTCTGCGTTGGGTGTCACACTCAAGTTATTTACACTTTTCTGAGTGCCTGTGTAGGATTCAGTGTTACTTTTTCAGTGCAGTAAGTGCTTTGGGCTACTTTGGTTAAAATCATTACGGTTCACGTTCTTCAGGAGTCGAACGAGAGTGTATTCCTCCCCTATTTCTGTAGCTGTACAGATGTGGAACAGAGAACTGTGTAACAAGGAGGGATGAGATCAGAGGTGATGAATGTATGACAGCCAGGAAAGAGAACAGATAAACCCTAGACGAAGCTAGAAAGGGAAAGGTTGGGTCCAACGGGAGCTTACAAAGTGGAAGCAGCAGGTTTGTGAGTGAAACTTGAAAAGACTTGAAGAACGGTTTGAGATGGAAGGGGTTTGACAAAACTGAGTTGATGTGGCGGAAGCGTTATGAACTATAGAAGATTATTGAGATAGGTTGACTATACGTTGTCTGGTGGAAAATAAATGCATCCTCAGACCCGAGTGTACGTAAAGGCCTAATTAGGGATTTCAGTCTGGGGTTATGCTATCAGTTAGTCTTTAAGTGGCATCTATATCTTCATTTTCAAAAACGATTGAACGACCGTCATTATTACTTTCCCTACCACCACACTACATCTTCCATTTCTACAAGAATATAGGTTCCTTACTCGCTCCTCTGTCGTTTTACTTAAGGCTTTGTCATGCCCCTGCTGCCGTAATGACATTCTGTGTGGTGCAATAAGATGCAGCAAAGCGGAGTTTGTAGGAAACGGACTGTGTTTCAGCTTGCTGCCTGTACCAACGGCTGCTGGAGCTTTCTTCATTATTGTTAGCAAAAAGGAAGTAAATGCAGTGATTAGGACTTTAATTTTAGCTCTGAAGTTTATACAGGAGACCATTACAATTGGATGTGGTCCATAAAGGCTTTTTCTCTACGTAGAGTTTATGTATTGTAGTGGTCTTTCATTTTGTATAAATATATATACTTATAACAATAAGTTCATATTTAATTTTAAAAGAGAAATTTATAAATATATGAAGGTACCTGTATACGTTTAACGTCTAAGAAAAAATGAGTGAAAATAAGTAACTTCCTAGAAAGCTGTGCTAATTTTCGTTATTGAAAGGATGGTTGTGGTAGACCAGCAAATTTGTCTGTTCTGTGCCAGTGCTGAATCTTGCTAAACATCATTTGCATTGTTTTGGTTGTTTAAACGGAGTGGTATTTAATTACTGGAATAAGCCATATAGCGTTTGCAAAATCTGTGGTTTAAATCCTGTGTATTAGACATCTGATTTTTTTCGCTTCTATTCACTTTCTAGTATTCTTAGGTACAAGTAGTCCCTTTTGAGGTGGTAGGAGTGATAGACATCATATTGGAATATCTTAGTATGTTATAGAGGTTTTCTCCATTCCTGCATTAACACTATATGCTTTTTTACTTCCTGAATTAATTCAACATGTAGAATGTCTCTGTTTTTCATTTTACCTGTTGAACTAGAGAAACAGTTTTGTGTCAGGATTAACATGTATTACGCTGTGGATAAGAGGAGCAGTAAATACGGTGAATTTGTTTTCTGACTCCGGAAAAATACATAGTTCTGTACTATAACTTGGGAGCTTTTTTGTTTTGTATACTAGAAAATACTGACTGTTTTCCCATTAATTTTCTATAAACATTAAATTCTATAAACATCTTTAGGGTTAAGTTCAAAACTAAATAGGGGTACTAAATTATTTGAGATCGACTTAAGCATGTTGTGGTTCACTAATAACCATGGTAGCTATCCTTACACTTACCTAGGCAAACTTTCTTTCACTGTTTTAGGCTTATTTGGCTTTTTTTTTTTAAATACTTTGCCATAAAAAAAAAGTTAATTTCTTTTTTTCTTCCCCGCCTGCAAATTAGTGGAGAATAATAAGGGTAAGGGGTGAAGAAGTGTGGAAGAGTAGGAGTTCATTATAGGATCTTAAACAGCTATTTCCTGCAAAAGAAAGGAAAAGGTATGGCATTTTCAAGTGTTACTCTCATGCTACAATTCTCTGGAGCACATGTTCGTAACTTCTTATATGACTATTGAATTTGTGTTAATGCACGGATTCTACATCCCCTACATAAAACGTAGACACAAAATCACGCAGGCAGATGCCAGTATGCGATTTGAGGATAGGAGATTGTGCCGTGCAACCATGTATACTGTCTTTCAGCTTTTGCCAGCATTGCTACAGCGCTGCTTAGGACTTTCCACACAAGCAGGGAACAACACTTTTAAGAAGTAAAGATTGTGGCTATGGAGCATCATCACATTAAAAACTAGCTAGGCATGATGGGTGGAGAAATAAGTTGTACTGCTGAATAAAAGGAGACCATGGAAAGCAGCTTTCTCTCAGTCATGGGCAAGCCTTATATCAACAATTCCCTACAATGTCTGGAAAGATGATTAGGTTCAAGTTAAGTCGTAACGAAAAGGCTGCTTTCAACTTGCAACATGGACATTTGATTATTTTAAGTCTCATTAATACCGTTAGCTAAGGAAGAGGCAGAACTTAGAAGGCCTTCTTTCAAGAGGCATATTCTCCTTCTTTCAAACCTCTCTTCCAAAAGTTCTTTCTGAAGTTATTTGTGTGAAATTCATCTCTTGAAATCAGTATCTAACGTATGCATGTGATTTGGTTTTAGGATGATTCCTCTCCAGAGTTTATTTCTGAATGGAAGGATGCTCTTTTCCAGTAGAAGATGGTGATCCTAATGTATGATCATGGAGAAGGGGATAAGTTCAGTAGAAGTGTTACCTTCCAAATCGTCTCAGGTTACAGCTGTAAAAGTGGTGGTCAAAGAGCCCGAAACAAAGCAAACCCAAAGAGGGAAACGAGTGGGATTTGTGCTTGTCCATGCAGGTAAGATGCAGAAGCGTAACAGCTGGAATGGAAATAGTGCGTATACAAACTAAATACCAACAAAAATTTTATATTGGCTTTGGACTACTAGTATGTTAATGAAGTGACATTAACTTTGGGTGTAAATCTGGGAGTGGAGAGTTTGATTGGAAGTTGCATTGGCTTGGAGGATCTTGGAAATTGATAATAAAAATGTAGGTTTTTGGGTGTTCAGAACCGTAGGGTTTTTTCCTCCTCGACAAAGAAAACCCCAAACAAAATCCCTAAATTAAATGGTCATAAAATGTCGAATTCTGCAGTTACCTGCTAAGCTTGGGAAATCTACAAAACGTGAGAGATCTTTCAGTCTATTTCCTTCCCCTACAGAAAGATCAAACATAGCTGTTTCATTACTGACAGTTTTTTGTCTAGCTTGTCTGTAAGGACAGTCTAGTTAAGACTTTTTGAAACCTCCTTAGGCTGTTTGTTGCAGAACTTCACTTTTTTTACCCTTCTGAAAGTTTTCCTCCAAGTCTCTTTTTTTTTATATTGTTCATATTTAAGTGAATTACTATTTATTTTTTCCACATGTAATGAAGAGGTCATCTACTCAGATGTGATACAAAAATGATGTGTTATGCGTGTCTTGTTCATAAATTCTCTTCTAATAGGTTCTTTCTTAAATACTGTTCATCTTGAAAATATTAGCGATGCTTATATCTGACTATATATTTGGTTGTACATATGTGTGATGACATGAGGTGAAATTGAGCAAAGTAGCCTGGTGACATCTAAAGCATTTGAAAAACCAATATGCTACTTGGTTTATAAAATCCTTAAGGTAAAAAACCTAAAAAAACCTCAAAGAACTGATTTTGGGTTGATATTTGATGACCCTGGTATTCTGTTTTAAGAGCAAAGAGAATTGTTCAATGTTGTCTTTTACTGGGTTAGTTTACTCTGTCTAAAACTCTTTTTCTTTCACTAGTAGTGTTAAAACTTATTTTCTTAGATTCCTCAAAGCTAACATTTCTAGAGGTGAGGAAAGGGAAATTGAGATAAATACAAGCATATTTTTCAAGTTCAAAAACCAAGAAAACAGAAGAAGATGGAATTTAAATATCAGTGTGCTAGTCTTGTCTGTTATTTTTCTGATGCTATACTTAGTTGAATAGTGGGCACTGATAAATTTTTCAGGTATGGAAGTAGGGGGCAGTGGCTACAAAACAGGGCAAAGTTGTTAGATGCAACAGGATAGACATAAAGCCTGAAAATGAGAAAAAGGTGAAAAAAATTGTATGATCTTTATTTCCAGGAACTCTCCTGGTTCTGAAGCAGGAGTAATGAGCTCTAAACATGTAGCATAAACACGAGAAGATGAACAGAATGGTAATTGCAAACTTGCAAATCAGCAGTAAAAGGAAAATTGGAGTTTGACTTAAACTTTTTGACTTAAAGTTTTTGCCCAATGATGGACAATAAATAAAAAAGCTACACTGGAAATCATCCAAGAATGAGCAAAACTGGAACCTCTTGGAGAATGTTTATAAGAACAGATTGTATGGCGCTAAGATTTATACCTGTACGCTTCTGCATATTTGCTCTGTATCCTGTATTTTACTGAGTGTATTTGAATTAAGTTGGAACGCATAAAGTTGTCAATCATTGATACAAAAAGGAAATGCCAATGTAATCCCGAATAAGGAAGGCTGTATCTGTCTGTGTCTTAATTCTTTATGCGAACTATAGGCTGTAGTTTGACAGGTAGTATAATCCTCTTTTCCTTTTGCCTTAACTGTAGGTGCAGGTTATCATTCAGAATCCAAAGCTAAAGAATACAAGCATGTGTGCAAAAGAGCCTGTCAGAAGGTATGTCTCACCAGCTCCACAGTCTTGTAGCGGGTGTACAAGAAATGTATTCGGTAGCACTGTCCCTTCAGTTTGAATGGGCATATCTGGGTTTAGCTACTCAGGCTGTATGCATTTCTAGAGGAAAAATGGAGCAGCGACAGTGAACGTGATACCGAGTCAATAGGTTGCATGGCCATGAGGTGCAGCAACATTCTCATCAGTGGTGGCAAACAGCAGACGCCAAAGGAACAGTGGGGGAACAGGAGAAGGTCGCAGTGGTACCTACACGGAGTAGTCCTACAGCTTCCTGCGCTGTTCCTGAGGCTCTGGGATTTCTGGAGCTAAATGTGGTGTCTGGATTTTTCTTTCATCAATGTCTACTCTTTTTGGGATTTGTTTAAACTCTAGCAACCAGATTACTCCGTGAATGCAGGGATTTCTTTTCTTCTTTTCTTCTTGATCGCTCTTAACTTCTTAATAGGAGGGGAGGTAGAAACAGGAAAAAAAAAAACCCAAAATCAAAGCCCTCTTTCCAAAGCTGGAAAGGGAGAAATGGCAAGACTTTAATTTCCATTGAAATTACATTTTTTTTTTTTTTTTTTTCCTCCTCCAAGAACTTAGCTTTGGAACTGGCAAGTCCTGTCTACTAAGTGTTGAATGAGAAGCTGGAAGACCTGTCTCCAAAATTTCTAATGCCTTTTGCTTTCTCCAGGGAGAAGGAGCTGGGCAGCTTGGCAGGCTTTTTAGAGGAGTCTCAGAGTTGGCCTCTGATAATTATCACTTCATCTTACAGTTCTGTTGCTCAATCCTAATACCGATCTAATTTTGTAATGAGAAGCCTCAAAGATCATCCAAACTTAACACTAGCTTCATTAAAGTTGTGCAATAGCCCTGATGATACTCATTTTCCAGCTAATTATGTGTGAAAAAAGGTTGTTTGCTGTTGAATTTAAGTTTAATTTGAGATTCCGTTTGGTTCCTTAAGCTAGGTAGCCAACATAAATAACTTATAAGAAGAACAAACAGTCGCAGGTTTGTCTTCCGACTGAAGATGCAGCCGTAGTTGTTTTCTGGGGTTCCCCGAGAGAACTTGACTGTAAGGTCTTGTCCAGTATGGATCTAAGAAATAATATTAGAAGTTCATTTCTGTGTGCATACATAATTTGAAGATAACGTTATTTGATTTGTTTTCATGTGTTGGCTTTTAGATAAGCTTACTTGTAGGTTCTGTTCAGCTTCATGACAATTGCCATATATGGTGCTAGGAATTTCTGTTGAATCTTGGAAGGAAAAATAGAAACTTCTTGACTGAAACATTAAGTGTCCGAGGACACCAGGTATAAGAATTTATTTTGCTATAAATTTGACCATGCAGGAATCTGCTGCTAAATGCAGTGTCGCGATGTCGGAGTAGTAAAATCATACCTTCAGATCTGTCCTCACATGGTGCCTACTGACTAGTTCCAGTGCCTCTTGTTTTTATGTCCTCTTACATTTTAAACTAATTTGGTGAAGATTTTGTTTTGTACAGGACTAGGAAAATGTAGGGCTTAGTCGCAGAATATTAGAATTTCCTAATCTTCAACTAAAAATTCTGTTTTACAGGCAATTGAAAAGCTACAGGCTGGTGCTCTTGCAACAGATGCAGTGACTGCAGCACTTATAGAATTAGAGGTATGAATTTCTGACTAGTAGTAAATATGTCTCTCGGATACATTGCCAGATTTTTCTGTAGGAAGGTATTAATTCAAATGGGAAATCGACCAAGATTTCCATTTTTGTGCTACGCTAATTTTATCTTTTCCTTTTCTGCTATATTTTGGAGTAAATTTAGTTAAAGACTTTCTAAAAATGCAAACTGAATAGAAGTTGTCTAGTTGGTGCAATTTGGTTGTCATCTTAGGTATGCCTTATCAGATAATCTTTAACCTTCAAGAATAAATACAGTCGTGAAAGACTTATTGAACACTTTGTAGGGAACTTTATATCTGACTTACCGAGTTACAGGCAGACTGCACTGGCTCTGCTTCTTAGATAGGGAAAAAAATCATGCTACTGGTCACATATGTTAACTAGAAATTCTAGGATAAGCCCTCATTCCTTTTGTTTGCATTAATATCTCACACTGAGTTATGTTTCATTTCTTGAAATTATGATCCAAAGAATTTAGATGTAGTTAGTCTTTAGTAGTTCTATTAACACTCTCATGTAGTAATTAGGTTGAGGTAACTGTCTCTGAGTATGATATCCGGGGTTGTGTTACTCATACCTTTTTCGGTTCTTCAGGATAATTCTACAAAAGTGATTGCATAAATTTAATGCTGCTTGTCTCTCCATCCAATTAAAGGACTCTGTGAAAATTAAGTAGAAATTTTAAGTTCTCATTTGTCCTACAACATACTTTTGCTACGTGCTTAAATTAATGCAGTTCCCAAAGGCTTTTTTTCTTACTTTTTTTAGTTTGTGTCTGTATGATCTCTGATAAGATAAGAGACTAGAAGCAGGCTGTTCAGGGAAATGTGACTTCAGTGTAAGATAATGCATTTTTCTGATTTTTATGACAAAATCTGTGTAGAAGAATAGGACAAGTAATGCTTTCATTTCAAAATGGTACTTGTTAATTAAGATAGAAAATCTTGATAATCATAAAGAGATGAGCAGCTGTTTGTGAGGTTTTTGGAAAAGTGTTTTTCTGTAGTGGTGAGATTTTTATAGCATCTGACTTCAGTGAAGGGTCCTTATGAAATGATGTACAAGAGAGTAAAGCTAAAAGAATTTCTGGGATATAAATGAGGCAGTTTGGTTATTGTCCCAGGTCCACTAATCCCCCATGGCAGTAATGATTGAAACAGGTATTCCTCTTCTCCTGTAAGGAGTAACTGCCTCTTCCTCTCCAACTTTATTAGTAAAGAAGGAAGGCAAGGTAAGTGTTGTGCTGTAAAAATAATTTCCTGGGTTTGGAATTTATGGTGGTATTCTGAGAGGATTAGCAGTGGATTTGCTTACACACATGTTGGGAAAGTGTTAATTAACATACTTGATAGGGTTAGCGTAAGGCAGGCAGTATGTACTTTAATAATATGTGTTAGACATGCTGACTAGGAGCCAAGACTTGAGTCATACTTTTAACTTGGCAAGCTTCTTGGCTTTCAACAGTACTTTTGGTCTCCACTGAACTGTTCAAATACGCTTTCATGTGTTATCTTACACATTAGAATATAGCTAGGTGAAAACAAAAGGTATATCTCTAATGGAATTATTCATAATGCACTTCCATAAACTAACTGAGGCTGCTGTTACTCCACAAGGTTGTTCTGTGTGTCAGTTCTCTCCTCAGTGGGGGGAAAAAAAAAATAATCTACTTTGTGTTGTGATTTTTTTATTGTGTTCCTGAGCTACACACAAGAAAACATATTTTAAGAAGCTTAACAGTTATATATCTCTTTGCAGCTGTGCCTGGGGTAAATATTTTATCTGTTTTTGTTATCCCCAAGAGACTTTTCTTCTTTTACTTTAGTAGACTTAAATACTCTGAAGTGACATCTGTGTAAGAAGTTAGGGCTTTAAGATGAAATTAAAACCTTTTTATGAAATTACTCCAATCGGCAACCTTTTTCTTCTCATCTGTCTTGCTATTATCGTGGTGATGCCTGCCATCATTCCACTTTCTGGTTTTATAATTGTCTTAGGTAGTATTTTGATGTGTACTGTTGCACAAAACCTATTTTTTTCCTTTTTCCTGTTTTTAAGATTAAATATTATTTTCTTTAGGTTCTGCTGCTGTCATTAGTGTAATTATTGGCTTTCATTTATTTATTGATTTATATAACCTCTTAATTGTGGGTTGTTCTCTCTGTTACTGGGATAAAGAATATTTGGTTTGGGATTTGGGCTTCTTTTAAATTAAAGTACATAGCTGTGCAGTTACATTGAGGAAAAATCAAAGGTATACTCAAAACAGAAAATGGTATGGTTTGCAGTGGCAGTTTTTTGGATCTGGTATGAAAAATTCCAAAGTGTTAGACTGTCAGCTTTCAAAATGTTGAAAGGTTTGTATCTGCTCATATCTCATACTGAACACCACCTCCAGACATCTCTGTCATTTCTGGAGCTACATCTTCTGTTCTAATTCTGATGTTTTTCCTATTGCTCTATGGAAAACAGAAGCTGCATGTGGCAAGTCAATAAAGCAAACAAAATAGTTTTTCTCATCAGTTACAAAATTTTAAGGGTAAAAATGTAGGTTTGTATGTTGACTGTCGCTGTAATGAGCTATCACTACCCTTTTGTTTATGCAGGAAAAAATAGCGTCTTTTCGTAAAGTACTTTAGCATTTTGAGTTGGCAAATACATAGCGAAAATCTGTATGAAAACAATGTTTGTTTACATGTCTCACTGTAATGCAGATTAAGATACAGAACAACAAGAGTTTGTATAACATGTCATAACAGATTCCATTGTGGAGTACTGTTTGTAACTTCTTGATATTTTGGTTGCTGTAGAACACATTGCTGTGCTTTTATCTGAAATATTTAATCACTTCTACAGTTCTCTGGGACTTTTAATGCTGTATTCCAAAAATCTGTAGTCTTTGCAAAGCACAAATATCTTTTCGTGGAAGTGTCACAAAAGATGAATTTTTTTCCTCAGTTCCGCTCAATTACACAACTCCTATTACACAGAATTTCAGCTAATCCAAGAGGCATCACTTCAAAGACTTGTTGAGGCACAAGACTTGCTCTTGATCTTTTATGAGCAAACTGACAGTTTGCTTGTGGTATGCTGTCTGTTTTTTGTTTTGTTTTTGCAGGCTCTAAATGGAGAAAGAACAGCCTTTCTTTGTTGGACTATATGAATCTCAAGTGAACCAGTGTTCTGTGATTAAGATGATAATGCTAAAAGTTAACTAGAGAAAAGGTAGATTTCTTTCGCAAAGTAACAAGAGCAGCTGACCCAGAATACCGTTAAAATAGCTGTGCTGGTCTTCGTAAGCATCAGCTGTATTTGATAAGTTGATTAAAGGCAGTTATGTTTCCCAGTTTGTGAACTCTGTCATTGCAGAGAAACAAATGAACATGTTACCTCTTTCAGCTTTCGGTAATAAAATGGGTCTGGACAAGATGCTTCATAAGAGTCATCATTTACACTGTATGCTTCTACAAAGCATTATTGCAGTACCGTTGCTTTTTGCACTCTTGCTATCAGCCACCATATGAAGTCTGAGTTTCTCTTGAAACGCAAAGGGATTTGGGCAGCTTTTTTTGGCGGGGGAGGAGGTCCCTGTCCCCCCCCCTTAAAACTTGTAGTTTTCAACAAAACCATATGCTGATTGCATGGCTGGCTGGCTGTGAGAACAATGTGAAATTTCAAGCTTTTCTTTGACTATAGAGCACTTCAGAAAGTCAACTGTTCAGGTACTGGAGGCAAGAACATAAGTTTGTTGTAAAGAATGATGAAGATTTCAAACTTAGAAGTAGTCTAAGTTTATTAATACTGTGTGTAGATCACTTGTTTCTTTAATCTGACTTCAGTAGAATGTTCTTTATGAACATAATTTAAATTGGAAATTAATATGATCGATAGGGAAGCGGATGTCACGTTCTGGATTTCGATCTCCTTGCTACTGAAGTTGCTCAATTTACTTTGCTTTTTTTTTTGTTGTTGTTGTGGATCAATGCAAAGGATATTTTGAACCTGTTGGTATACTCAAGCAGTGGGTTTGCGTGGCTGTCAGCAAAATTTTGCAGTGAAAGAACTTGTTTCTTGTTGAATTGTTTTTTCTTTATTTATTAATTTTATAGTAATTAAGATTTTTGAATATACAATCTTAGTCCCAAGGACTTATCTTTAAAGATGAAAGCACAATGCCAGCGGCCTTGTTGTATTAAGGCAGTCGCCACAGATGAACTTTTAATGGGTAGTGAACTGGAAGTTGTTAATTCTAGTTAAAAGCAATACAATGATGTTTTGCAGCAGAGTGGCTAACAGTAATCTGTGACAAGGGTGTTCTTTGAAAACATTTGAGCTGGTGTAATTGAAAGGGACGTGACTCATCCTTGTAGACTATTACTTCTTGTCACTAAATTTCCACAGAAAAATAGATTTTAAAATTACAGTGTGTAAAAAAGAAATGCCTGTAGACTTTGAATCCCTTTTAAAAGTTGCAAATAAACCATGGCCAAAACTGTATCGAAGATGGATGGAATGTTCTTTAATGCATGTTGAAAATAGAGCATTTTAACTATTTGCCTAGATGTAATTCAGGACTATTAGTGTTACAGTGTTGAGTAACTTCTTCAAGCATTCCAACTTTGACCGCAGCTAGAAACTTCAGCATGCCTGTGTTTGCTGCCAGAACATTTATAAATACATCTTGAAGTAAAAAGGATTCTAAAACCAAAAATGATACCCTTGGTAGTCTGAGAATTTTTACAAGATGGGTGACAGGAAAATGAAACTCTTGTTTCACGTCTTAAAGCTTTGTATTATCTCCTTTGCTACAGGTGTACGTTGTAAGTTAGAGATACTTCAGTGGTGGAGTAATTGCCAGGTAGTCTAGTATTTTTCACATAATTGAAAGCTTATGTTTTGTTAAAATGCTTTGAATAGCCATTTGTTTGTCTTTTCCTCTTCTTTTTTACTTTTCCATGGTAGTAGGAAAAGGTAGGGCTTGCTGTTAACATGCAAAGCTCATGCTTGGTTTGCTTTCTTGTCTTTTTTCAGTCTCCTTAGAAATATAAAGGCTGATCTCTGCTTGTGTTTTTAAATAAAAGTATATTCCTGAAGATACCTTCTGTATTATAAACCTTTCCCTCCTTTCCCTTCCTCCCTCTTCCTGGATACGTGCTTTGATTGGGTTCTTCCCCATCCTATGGTAGTCATGTAGTTCTTGTAGTACTGCATTTTTCTGTCCGAGGGTATGAAGAGACTGCTTCAGTTAGCTCAGTTTATTTTTGTCCCCCTTTGACAGCATGCACGCTTCTGTTTTAATAATGTTTCTGCATTCCTTGAAGGTTTTGAATTTTCATTTCAAAATACACCTTAATTTTCATAAGTGGTGTTCCTCCATTTGTATATCAGAGTCTTGAAATCTTTTGGTCAGACTTTGCAGAGATTAATGCTTTCAAAAAGAGATGTATTTGTGTGGTGTATTTCATGTCCTTGCCTATTCATAGAAGTAGGTGTGAATGTCTGTTCCCATTTTTTATAAAGGTTTTTCCCTGCCTCATTTCAAAGGCTTTATATCTCATCTCAGAGACACTCAGGTAGGTATCAAAAATTCCATGCGTTCACACCCAGTTCCTGCACTGTCTAAAGCTGTTGTCAGATCATCTTTCAGATCTGTGAAGTTAGAGTAGACCATCTTCCTCTTGGAAATTCTGAGACCATCTTCTTAACTGAGTGCGGCCTGATTGTAAAGCTAAGTAAAGCTCCACAGAAATTTTGAACAGGTGCTTGGAATTTGGACAGCACTAGGAGTAAGCATTGTTCATCCTAACGCATTCCTGTTTTTACTTTGTCCTCCAAGTACCTTTCACCGTTCACGTTCAGATTCCTTCCATCGCTTCTCTGCTCCTTTTGTTCTAAACTTCACTGACTTAATTTTCTTCATACTTACAGAGCCTGGGGAGCAATGAAGTCAGTTAAGCCAGCGGCTGCTCTGCAGTCTTCCACCTTTTCAAGTCCATCATCTTGGCAGCCTTTTTTAAATCATATTCCCACCCCCGCCTACCCTTCTAGGGAAAGTTATTCCCTGTGCACTAAACTGCAAGCATTTCTTTATCCTAAAATCTTTTCAAATGTACTTATTTGCTGTGAGGCGTAGCCGTCAAAATGAACAACACAATGAATATACACAGTGAATTTGAAGATCTGTTGTGGTGTTGGGATAAAACAGGATGGGATAAAATGGGATAAAATCTTGTGCTGCTACTTGGATGCATAAGGAAAAAGCAGAAAATAAAGATGAGTACTATAAAATGAACATGGAGAGATTACAGTCTGTTTCGTGATTATGTATTAACCATGTATTATGTATTCATGATTCTTCAGGAAGATAGCGTTTTGGTGACTCAAACACTAAGAACACTTTAAATATCTCTGTAAATTAGAATCAACATCTTGCAAAACAGGTTTTGAATTTACTCACTACTTGTTCATGTGAAAGTTAACAAAAACTAACTAACATCAAATTTATTTTTCATTTCTGTGTTCTCTTTCTTTCGTTTTCTTGTATTCATTACAAATTAGTATGTACAAAAAAGAACCAGTTCACTTAACATTTAAGACAGAACTTTGAGCTGTTTCCAGTAGATTTGTTTCCCGATTCAGCTTTTATTACATGTACTGTAAAAGTATCACCATCTAATTTCATTGACGTGTTCACATGTGGTTTATTCAACCATTTTTCTTCGTTGCATCAGGTTGTTACGCTGTTGTAATAAAAACAGATATGAAACTCTGAAAGCATGCAGCATCTCTCTGAAATTTTACTGTTTGGCTGTTCTGGGCTGTTATCTTTGTCCTGTGCTCATTTTGTGCTTGCATCTAGAAAGGAGGGGATTATATTGAGCGGGCAGTGAGGCTCCTGAACTGTGCTACTTTGAAACTTCGTGTTTTTAAAGTCATGGGGATGCTCTGATGAAACGGGGGGGCAAAAATGGGTGTTTTGAATTCTAGCATGAAAAACTTCTTGTTTGAGAACCTTGAGTTTGCAAAAAGCTACAGAAGGTGCTAATAAAAAAGGAGTTCGGTTTTTAATTAGTTTATTGAATGTTGTTCCATACTTTCTATGAAATACATCTTGGTTTTTATTCAAGAAACTTCCAGACCGCAGTAATGACTGTCCTTATGCTAATGATCAAATAGAAATTTTACAAAGTGAATTGTTACCGATGCCGATTCTTTATTTCTGCATGCAGAGCTGCAATCGTAGGCTTAGAATGTTAACGAAAGGTACAGTTCTGTTTTGCTGCTGTGTCATACTTAAGAGTTTCAAAGGTAGACTGTGGTCTCTGCAGTGATTATTAGATGTTACTCAGATGTTACTTGACGGGTTAGGGACCAAATGAAGTGTGTATTTTGGGGGAGGGAGGGAGGGGGAGATTTTCACTCGTGTTACAAGGCTTTTGCTTGCATATAAATGATCATCTTAAATTGTTGGGTGATTGGTTTTTATATCAGCACATTATTACACTTGAGATATATCACACCCTATAAAGGGTGTAAGGTATCCATTAAAGTAATTTGTTATTAGCAATTAATTTGTTATTAATTACTAATAATATTATTATATCCATTATTAGTAATTAGCCCTGTTCAAATTGTTGTTGTTTTTGTTGTGGAGGATTAAACTACTCGAATCAGAAAGTGCACTGCACCAAGATCAGTGTCATCAGATCAGTTATACAAAGGTTTTGATCTAGTCTGTTATGGATGTGGCCTTATAGTGTTTTGTTCTTACTTCTAGGATTCTCCTTTTACAAATGCAGGATTGGGGTCTAACCTAAACCTTCTGGGTGAGATAGAATGTGATGCCAGTATAATGGATGGAAAGTCATTAAATTTTGGAGCGGTTGGAGCACTGAGTGGTATGTTAACTACGTATTGTAAAGCTAACCACTGATTTAAGTGCAAAGATCAATTTTGTTCTTTTTTGTTACTTTTTTGGAGGGGGGGACATTGTAAATACTTCCCTGTTTAAATAAAGTTTGCCCCCTTTAAAAAAGGGGGAGGCATTCCTGCTCCCTGCAATACTGTTTTGTGTTAATTTGCTTTGTGTAACATATTGTCTTATTAGTTCACTGATAATCCTTTGATGCAGAACGATTGTATGCTACTATACAGTATTCACAATGGGAGTGAGTTTGCTCAGACGAATTTGTAGAATGATAACTTTATAATAAAATGCAATTATTAAAAAAAAGATTACAAGCATTTAAATTAGGCTTTATATTTGTTTGTGTTCTCTGTCCCCTCGAAGAACTTACTGGTATATAATTCAATCATAAGGTCAATTGATACTTCGATCTCTTACTTAAGTTGGTCAAATTAGGATCCTAAGGGACCAAAGTTTCCTTTATAGTGTCAGAAGGCTATGCAGGGTGCTAGCCTCCAAACTGAAGCCTCTCATGTATTCTTGAGAATGGGCAGAGCTGCTCATCTGTCAAGCTGTTTGCTTGGGACATAAAATTTCTGTATACTGTAGATTTTTTTCATTATAATTTCTCTCACGTGATCAGTTACATTTGGATTTATTTTGTGTGTTACTGTTATAAGGTTAGATACATTTGCATATGGGACTTAGTTAATCTGAGAATTAATGCGCTTCTCTTTTTTTGTCTAGTTTTAGCTTTCAGTACAAAACAAATATAGGTATACAGTCCCAAATAGGGGTTGTTTAGGTTTTGTCCTAAGTACATCGAACAGCCTTAACTGTTACTATTGAATAGCTTTTCTGACAACATTTCAAGCTTCGTTCTTTATCCTAGAATAGTTCTAAACTGTGGTAATAACTTCCTCATGTAGATATAAATCTAAAATAAATAGTAAAATTAAGTGTTTCAAGGCTTGTTTGTTACAAAATGTATCCTTCCAGTCATGGGGAAGGAGGAAATGAGGGAGTGAGAGAAAGCTAAGCCTGAATCCTATAATCCCTCTTCTGGCCAGATAGATCCAAATGAAAGCTCTTTCCATCTTGAAAAATTAATGCTCATAAAACATCTTTGGCCTGTGGAATACTGTAGATACAATTTGAGATTTCTGTGGTAGGAGGTCGCTCCTAATATTTCAATAAGATTCTTTCTTTAAAAAAAAAATAAAAAAGGGGGGGTGTGTTGATTAGAAGGCTTTGTCACTACTGATAGGACACATGAAGGAAAAACTGATAAAGTTGGTATTAAATTGAAACATAACATAAGGTGCCTCTGAATGACTTGGCAAAGCCTTGGAAATTAAAGGAAGCTGTCTTCCATTGCCAAAATGAACACTACAATGCTATGTGGAAAAATATTTTAATGTTTTGTTCCCATTTTTTGCTAATTTTTCTTTTCAGGGATCAAGAATCCAGTTTCAGTTGCAAATAGATTGTTGTGTGAAGGGCAGAAGGGAAAACTCTCTGCTGGCAGAATTCCACCTTGGTAATTGCTTTGTTCTGCTTGACTTTACTTTGGTCTTTTGTCTCTACTGCATGCAATATTTGAAGGTTATATCTTATCCCAAGAAGGCTGGTGCTGTTTTACATACCAGTGATAATGTGCCTTTAAAAAGAAGATAAGCTTTGTTCTGTGATCTTGAAACATGTTGTGCACTTGATGAAGCTGTGGGTAGAATGAAGTATTGTGAATAGATGGCAACATCATTTTGCGATAATTTCTGTCTGTGTGATTATTTCCAGTTACGTCATACTGAATTCTTACGTTTGTTACTGTAGCGTTTTGAAAAATCCCTAAATACATCAAGATTAAAATGAAATTCTACTGCCTTTGCCTCCGTCTACCTTTAAAAAAAGCAACATAGTTTTTAACAAGTATATAAAAGAATCCTACTTTACTGCCTGTCTTTGTTGCTTTATTTTGTAGCTATAAGTGTGGAAATGTGCAGTGTTTAGTTAACTTCCTCTTATCTTAGCCAAAATAGGAAGTTATTTTAAAGATAGATTTAATAGTATTTACAACAACAGTGAAAACATGCACTCCTTTATTGAGATGGGTATAATACTTAGATGGAAGACATTACTATTAAATGCATAACAATTTTAAATATTATTGCATCATTTTGGAAAGAATCCAAGAAATGTGTCAGAAGTGATTGCTCTTAAAACCATCTTATTTTCATTAGCAGCTTAAATTGACAAGTAGAGAACTTGAATGATTCATTCATATTAATTGACTGCTATCCTCAGTTATCATACGTGTTGCTACCATTTGCTAACTAATGGACTACAGTATTTGCAGATGTATTAAACCAGCATTTATGTAGTTTAAAATATGTGTATTTAGATTCACAACTTTTACTTTCTTTACTATGTTATTCTTATTCTGTAAAATTAGCCAAATAGTCTGTAGCTAGATGGTATAGTATTCCAATTTAAACAGTGAGGAAAAGCACTATTTCAGCGTTCTGTCATGCTGCAAAGGAAGTTCATAGATCAGAAAAAGCCACCCTGAAACCAAACCATCAACAAGCAGATTTTGCTTTTAAAACTCTCTTCTTTAATGAAGAAAGAAAAGAGTAACTGTAGTTAGTGAGGTAACTTCTTTTTTTTTCGGAGGAGAAGTTTACTAAGGAATAGGAGCTTGAATTTCAATTGCTGTTAGTAGCTCATTTCTTCAGATGTCAGGAGAAAGCAGGGCTTAGCTGAGTTACATTGAAGAGAGTGTCAAGTGAGGTGGGGTTTTCTGGTGTTCCAGAACTAGTGCTGAAGTCAGCTACGGGAGCGAGCACTTGTGATTTAGTTTTGTCTGTATCATCACAGTGTTTTCTCGAATTGTTGTAAGGAAGAGCACTTGGGCATTTTAGCATGTTTGCTGTAACTTCATGACCTAGTTTATGCTGCTGCTATTTTAAAAATAACTGAATGGAAAAGAAACTGTATCCTCTTGCCCTCAAAGGACAAGACTAAATCTTTCAAACACTGTGCAAGGTCTTGGCTAACAGATGCTTTTAAAGACAAGGGAGCTCAAACTCTGGAGGCGAGAGGTGAACTGTCTTCGGAGCCAACACATACGGTTTATTGTGCAAATGTTGTGGACCTGAGTTACCTAATACATTTTTTCATTTCCTTTTTCCCATTCTGGATTTTGAATGTATATTTTATTAGAGCAAATTAGTTACCCTGGGAACAATCTATACTAGTGGTATATGATGGATTATGCTTTAGGCTTGCTTTGGTAGACGCTCCTGTACATACAGGGTATCCCAAGTTCAGAATGGGAGGCCTCACATTCATTGTAGGTGATGACTATTGACAATTTCATGCCTTGCCTTTCTGGCAGGGTTTGGCATGACACATTGTTGTTTTGGGACTAAAATACATTCCTGCACAAGCTGGGAATATATATAGTCAAATGACAAGAGAGCAGCTGTATTTTGGCATTCCTACCAAGTGTCAGGATTTTAGTAACTGATTTTTATTTGTAAAGATATGCAAGTTTCATCTTGTTTCTCATGGGCAAATAGTGTATTGGGGAATCTTCCAGATACTGCTTAGCCTAAGAACCTGTCTTGTTAAAAAAACCTAGTGGTAGAGACTGTTTCTATAGCATGATCTAAGCTAGCTTAATGTTTTTGGGCCAGAATGTTTGACACATGGCCACACAAGAAAAATTCAGGAACTGAGAGATCAGTAAAAGTGGCATTATGGAGATTCTTGTCTGTAAAAGAACAAATGGAGGCAGTTAGTTTGGCCTGTTTACTTCTGTTCAGCACCTGTTTTTATAGTGACAGTTCAAAACCAATTCAAAGTGGTACATTTCTAATTTTCAGCAGAAGAAATTCTAATGAGTGTGAATTAATTTATTCTGAGATGGTAAGCTTATTGGGAAGGAGTGATGAAGTGTCCTAACTGATGTATCCCATTTGCTGTAAATTGCTCTGTAGAGTGTGTCATTCCGGATCAATATATTGTTGTCTTGTTTAAGACACAGAATCCCACTATCCAAATTAAAGTTTAAAAAGTTTAAAGTAGAGAATCCCTGAATGCATGAGTGTGTTGTTTGAAACTTCTAAGGTCCTTGCATCTTTCTGTCGTATTTTATTCAGCTTGATGTTGTCAGGATTTTCTCTGCTTATGTATGCAGGAACAGAAAATACTGAACTTGTAAACGTTGCATATTATCATATAAGATATTCCTGTTCATTGTATAACTTTACAAAAGAAAGCACTATTATAATTGCACAATTACGTATGGATGGATCTTTGGAAGTGGTCTTTAGTCACAGAATAATGGATTAGATGTTTTGTAGTAATAAGTTTGAAGATTTTCTATTTCTTACACTGAAACCTTGACCTTCCTAAGGGAAAAGGCTTATTTACATCTGTTTACTATTAAGTGTAGATACATAAGGATTGCAGGATGGTACAAATACACCTAAATGTCTCCTTTCTTAGAACTCCTTAGAACTACTGATATCTAAGTTCATGTCTGTATCCCTTTTTCAGTATTAATAGTAACATATGGGAAAGAATCCCTTGTTAGGGGTTTTTTTCCCCCCCTTTGGGTATACAGGGATTTGTAATTGCTTCACAGTTTTACAGTACTGTAGGCAGGATATATACATTGTGTAACTTGTAGGGCAGCGCGTAGTCAAGAAAGTACCTAGAGTGAAGACTTGCACCACCTTTTATCTCTGTTCTATATTTCTTCAGAACAATTTCTTCTTTGTAACAGTGTTTTCAGAGTGATTGCTGCATTTTATAATAAATGTTACGAAGTGAGTTTGTTACGTTCAGGATCATCTTGACCATCTTTAATGAACCTCACCTTCTTCTGCCACTTCTGCTTAGCTTGGCGTGGCCTGTCTTAAATGGTCCTGTTTGGAGCAAATAGAACCAGGATAACCATGTTCTTGGAGAAAATTGCCTAAAACCCCCATTTTTAGAGACTTTTACTGGCATTTTCCGTTAATATGGTCTAGTTTGCCTGGAACTGGAAAGCACGTCCAAGCATCACCTCCTTGCTGAGAGGATGTTTTCATCTTCTGCGTGTTCTGAGCCTGTAACAACTAGAGAGTACTCTTCGTTTGATGTATTTGCAAGAAAGATCTTTTTATCCTGTTTGTACAGAACCAACTTTCAGAGTAGCAGAGCACAAACTCATTCATCCTTTGTTTTTGGGTTTCTGTCAGTCAGTGTTTCTGACTGATCTGTGCTATTCAATTTATCATATATAAAACTCCTAATATTTGAGCTTGATACTTTCTCCACCTACCCTTCCTTTCTGTGTAAATTGTTTTTTTGAATGGGAAGTGCTTATTCACTTCCTGAGAAAGTATTGTTGATAGAAAGCTTTTATTTTAAAGACCAAATCTTCTTTTAGTCAATGGAGAATACTACTTAATTAGGTTTGGCTATGGTTTGCATTTCTCTCTTACGTTAATGAAAGTGACAGGTTGTTTCTTGAGCCACTAGCTGGCCTAATAGGAGACGCTTGAGTTCTCCCAAAGTACCCAGTAACTTATTCTACAGTATCTTGCAACATGAACAATATATATCTGGAGCTGCACTAATGATGGTAAGAAATATGTATTTAACAATTCAAATTCTTATCTAGATAAACTTTTTTTTGAGACTTTTGTAAGGAAAGAGTGGACACACCTTTTGTATTGGTTAAGTTATAGAGAAGACAGAAAGTACCACCTCAAAATACTAGACACTGAAAGCTGCAGGTGTTGGATATAGCACTGTCAAGAAAACTTCCAACAGCATTAAAGCCAACAAATTTGCTGTATCAATAACATTCTCAGAAGCTGTAGTACTGTGTGGCCCCAGGGACTTCTTTGTAGCTGAAATAACTTCTTTAGCCTCAAATTCATAATTCTGGTATTTCTGTAAAACTTTTTGAAATTGCTGTAAATCCTCAGTCTTTACTTCTTGTGTCCACTAGGCAGTTGTTTTACTCTTATTTCGAAAGGGAGATATGAAGTTACAATTGGCAATAGTTATCCTTTACTGTGTTGCCGTTGTTGGTACTGTTGTGCAGCAGCTTTCTGAAAATGTGTGATTTCCAGCTACCACATTCCCCTTTTCAGGGAATCAGATTAATTTATTTAAGGGGAAACAGTTTAGATAACTGAGGCTTTTCCCCCCCCCGAAAGTTACATGTCTATATATAATTTTTTTGCTATCGTTCATTGTCATGGTAGTGCGTACTGTCTCTATACTGTAAAATGTTCAGTACTGACTAGAAAACAACTTCTCAAATTGTTGGTTTTTTTTGCAAATATATTAAAAATTCAGTAGACTTGACTCATTTGCAAATGCTTGATAAAACTCCATGAGACAGACCTTTATCCTTCTAAATAAGGCTTATTTTTAGCTTGTGTTGTACTTCTCAAAGGACTTCTTGATATTCCTGTGGCATTGGCTGACTTTACTGGAAATACCTTACCATTCTCGCCTCATTCATCCCATGTTGTTGGTCTTCAGGATCTTATTAAGTTGTTATAGAGAGCAAGACTCTAGGCGGCGTTGTCCTGGTTTAGCTGCAATGAAAAGCTGGTGCTATTTGGTAATTAATTTCAAATTTAATAGCACGTGTTTTTATCCAGTACTAAACTTAATGTCAGAGCTGCATAGTCTTTTAATGAAACTACATAAGGTTGCCAAATGTAATTGTAGCTGACATTTCTGTGAAATGTAGACAGCTTACAATTTTAAAATGACCAAACCAAATAGAAAAAATAATTGCAAGAAAAGGGGGATTTGTTATATGGTTTTGTTTAAACTCCCTCTTCTGTGTCTCCTAGCTTTTTAGTTGGTGAAGGAGCTTACAGATGGGCAGTTGATCACGGGATACCAGCATGTCCTCCAGGTATCATGGCTACAAGTGAGTAAACTGGTGGTGTCAGTAGGAAGAACAGGACAGAGTAATTTTAAATGGTGCCTCATATTTTGAGGTGTACATCACTTCACTGTTCTTAACGTTCAACTAGCTTATGGTATTATGGTATATAAGGATGGTTTAAGTTTACTAATTTTCTATTAAGTATCTAAGTAGAAAAAATTATGAACTACTACTTCAGCTGCATTTTAGCAACATCTAATTCAAGTGAATTTGTGATTCTAGGATTAAATCCAATGAAGGACTTTTTTTACCAAAACGTAGGCTCTTTAACAGCTCAGTCCTGGAAGTCTGCAGTTGTGATCCATCTTGGATCCCAAAAGCACCAACTGAACCAACATATATCTAAATTCAGCAGGTGACCGTTTGACTCTCAGATTCTATAGTTACACCCATCTGTGAGTTTTTGTCCAGAACTGTTCTGGTGTAAACAGGCTGTCAAATTAATTTGCCCTTTTTTTTTTTTTTTTTAACCTAGGTAGGCTTTGCTTCATCTAATATGGTGGAATAAGCCGATCCAGAAAATAGACTTGGATTATACTGTATATTAGCAGTAGTCAGGTCTCTTACAAAAACTTTTTTTCTTAAAATAAAAGAAGTGATTATGTTATATTGATACACCATCTATAAACTAGGCTAAAAATTAGTGCACTTACCCATGGAAAGCAGGATGTGGTTCCCCTTCCTTCTTTTCTTCAGTCCCCCTCCCTTTTTGAAAGTGCCATTACAACTAGTCTGTAGTTTGCTATAGGTGAAAGCATGCCCTACGCTTCCTGTTGAAGTTATGCAGGAAAGAAATCAGAGGTCATTACCCAAAGCAGAAGGAGAACACAGAAGATTACAGAATGTTTCTTTATTTTACAGTAAACAGTATTACTGCAAAAAATATATGAGTAGTCCCTAAACCAGAGATTGAAACCCAGGACTCCAATTAAGGCTTTTATTGGGTCTAGTTCTAAATGTAGATAAACATCCAGAAAATTGCAGTTCAAAGTTGCTAATACTCAATGCTTAAATGTAATCCCTGAAACAGTGGCACCATTTTACTTGATCATGCCAATTTTCATACATACTCATGATACATTTCATTTTGAACAGAAAGTTTTGATTTCTAGTTCCACGTGACTGAAACTTTTGCCCTATCCATCTGCTGTCCAAAACAGCATTTGCAGAACAACTTTTGGGCTCAGTTAAGCAGAACACCTTTATTTCTGTGACTCTAGAAAGAGTAAAAACACTTAAAGGTTTTGTGTGGGTTTTTGTTTTTGTTTTTTAAAAGAAAGTAGTTGCTACTTATGTGTAGGAGATCCTCCAGAAGGAAGGTTTCTTGACTAACTCTGTTTGCATGCACAAAAGTTTCCGTTGTTTCTAGTACCAGTTGTGTTTCTGTTGTGACAGAGATGATTAGTTGCCAGATGATATCTTGCTAGCCAAAATGTACCCCGGTCAGAGTAAATCTACACATTATGGCTTAAAAATAAGGATGACCACTGCTAGTTTGGTTTACCTAACCCAGACTATTAATTTATTTTGGAGAAACATGAGAAGAATAATCCCAGCCAACATATTTTCACAAACCTGCTCCAAAACACCAGTGATTTCTTTTGTCTCCTCAGTACCTTCAGCATACTTCTATTTAGCAAAACAATTTGCATTAAAACAATTAAAACAACCGGGATTGGGAAGTTAATCCTATTCCAGAGTCAATGCAGAAATGCCATTTGCTGTTGCAATGTCAATGAAAAAAATACTGGTATTAAGGTTGCCAACCCTCCTCCACTCCCCACACCCCCCGCTTCCACCCAGGTTTATACATACTGAAGGACACACCTACATGATTATATGCTTGAGCCATTGCACAGGATGGACCTGCTCTAGGAATGAACTGATGCTGTGAAGCAGGCTGTGACAGTTAAGACTTGAGTGTAGACTATGTGAATGTTTTGCTGGAAGAATGATTTCAGATTAGGGTAATTGAAGGATATGCTAAAAAAAATCAGTGGCAGAGGTATTCTTTGTAATACTGAGCAAATGAATTAAAACTGAATTCTTCACAGATGTTCTCTAATTCTGTTACTTGATCTTAGCATAAATAATAGTCTATGTCGAACTGGATTTACAGAAAGGAGGTATTAGACCATTATAGTCTTGTGCTTCAGTTTCCTTCTCAAAAAAGATGAGATGGCAGTGTCTGCTATTTAAGTGCCTAAAATGGATACGTAGGAAAACAATACTAGCTTACATTAAGACTGCATTATTAGCCATTCTCAGAGGCATCTGGGAAAAGATTGCTTGAGCAACTTAAAATTTGTCATTTTTCTGAAGATTTGAGTACACTTAATTTTGCGGTATAATCATTAATGGTAGTATATCTGATTTTTTTTTTCTTTGAAAAAAGAAGAACACAACAGCAAGAAAGAGCAAACAAAAACCTGAAAAATCAGTTCCAGAAAATGTTATGCTGATTTCCATACCAGTCCTTAGCAAAGATAGTCTTGTAATGCCTAAGCTTCTGGTCAGTGAGGCTGGAAAGTAACCATTAACACCGTGTGTGACAACATGGGATTGTTACAGCTGAAAAGAAATTGGAAACTGTCTCACAGGTAACATGTAAGAAAGCCAAAATTGTTTTTTCCAGTGTTACCGGGGGAGGGAAAGTTAGATGTGCTTCAGAAACAATTAGAGAATGTTGTTTCCAAGGTACCACAGAAGATCTCATCTGAAGCGAGCTATTGCATTAAATAATGTAACAAACTTAATCAAAAAGTCTCCCCTTTTTTTTTTTAATGCTTGCTACAATTGCTATGGTAGAGTTTGCATGGAGAACTGGAGGTAAATCAGCTTGAAATTATGTGACTGTTGAATAGCTCTGTAAAATGAGGGGGTTGGACTAGATGACCTTGAAAGGTCCCTTCCAACCCAAACTGTTCTATGATTCTATGAAGAACTGAAGTAATTGCCAAACATCAGGAAAATAAGTTTAGTAACTTAATTACAAAAACCCAAACCCAACCCCCCCCACCCCCCAAAACCTTAATCCAAATCTTAGACATGTACTTACAATAAGTATTAGCAGGGAGAACTAGGTGCATATGTTTTGGCTTCTCTGTGCTGCACATGGAAAATACATTCTTGAAGTCGCATTATTCTGTCTCCCTTTTCCCAGACCTGAGATGGCAAGAGTAATGTTATACATGCTATAAGGCTGTGGGATTGTGTGGTTGGTTTTGCATGGATGGAGCTCTCCGTATGATCAGTTACAAAGAAAGTTGCACGATCAGCTTTGTGGTCACACTCCATAATTCTCTCAGAACTATCAAAGTATGTAAGCACCAAACTGAAATGATGTTTTAAACCATGTTACTTGTTGAACTACATCAAGGTTATGTCAAGGCTCACCTGCTTTGTCTTCTTCAGTTTGCCAAGTGTGCGAGGAAATGGGATTTCTACCATTTGTAAAAATCTGGTGGCTTTCCAATGTAGTGAGTGTTTTGTTTTTTTTTTTTAAAAACACTGAAATGTGATCTGCCTGTATTGCCTGCAGTCTGCAAGAAAGCTGAATTTATTAATTTCTGCCAATACTAGAGCCCTTGCTAGCTTATGCTAGAGCTTTGTTACCCTGTGCAAGAGGCTGCTTTGAAAGTGTGATCAAAGTTTTAAGAATGTAATTACAGTTTAGAAATGTTAATTTACTGTATCATGCAACCTCTTATAAATGTTAAAAGTATACTTTAAATAGGCAACATAAATTTAAGGTACAGCTTCAGCTGTGAGTATCTGTGCCTGCACTAGTAATAACAGAACCACTTTTATCTGAATTTTTCTGTTCAGCCTGTAGTAGATGCAAAGTAATTGATTTGGCAAAGATAACATGATGTCGATGTTAAGTCTTCAAAGGGAAAGAGAAGGAAGGTAACTACTCATGCGGCAAGCTTGTACCTCTAACTCTGATAATGTGGAAGTGACTATAAGTACTTCAGTAAATTATATTACATAAGAACAAAAGCAGCTGCAGTGGATCCACGCAGCTTGATGACTGGAATCCAGGATAGCCACAAATGATACTTAAGGAAGAATATAAGAACAGAGCAAATATGTACTTCCCTTTCCCTACCCCATTTGCTATCCCAGACTCTACATTCCTGAGTCATGACTGGTTCCTGCATACATGGAGGTAATCAGTGGCATTTTCTGCCATGAAATTGTTGTTTCCTCTTGAGCCCACATTAATTTCTGGCATCTGCAAAAACCTTTACCGCTTAACTATGGGTTGTGTGAAGAACTACCTCTTTTTCATTATTTGGAGACTTGCTGAATAAAATCTGGTGTTTTATTGTCAGGTCACTACTCAGAATCCTTCTTCACTCAAGTCCTCTTAGTACCTTGAATAACTTAGCGTCATCAGTAAAATCACATCATGTTGTTGAACAGAATAGGTGCTACTATAAGTTGATTTGGCATTCCACTTGTAACAAGATACTTATTTACTCCTACTTTGTTTTCTGTTTTTTAACCAATTTTGTGTATGCAAGGATATTCCCTTTTATCTTATGGCTGCTTGGCTGCTTTAATGAGGGAGAGCCTTTTCTAGATAAGTGTCATGCAGATTTGTCATACTTCTAGTGATACTCTATGTCTCCCTGTCCACCAGTATTACCTCTTAGCCTGCCTTTCCTCCAAACCTCACGTCACTCCCAGTTCTCTCCCCCACTTCACTATTATTGCATTAAGAAAAACGTGCCATATTGCTGGAACTGTGCTACGAGGTTCAGTCAGTGGCTCAGGGCAGTGGCTTAGACTGTGTTTTGTTCCTTTGTTTTTAGGGTGAGAATGAGAGAGATCTGACGAGAAACTCAAGGGTTTTGGGGGTTTGATTAGGAAGCTTGGTTAATCTGAATACATATCTGATTTTAGGAAACTAAGAGGTACCTCTCGGATAGAAGGTGCTTGTCTTTTAACAGTGAAAGTTGCTACCATAATATGCCAAGTAAATGAGCTCTGGTAAGTGCATGTGTTTCACTGGCAATAAAAAAAAGAAAAAGGGAAGGAAAAAGAAAGGGCCAGACATGATGTAAATCCTCCCTGGAATTGGACATAATATTGTAGGTTCACTTGCAGTTCTGAAATCTGAACAGCTAAGTGTAGCCCACAGAATGGCTACAACTTAGCCAGGAAAAAAAGTTGGGCCGAAGTACCCAGAAGGTGCTTTGAATGAAAATCTTCCAGAGAGCAGGAAAGGCTGCTTAATGGAAAAAAGAGATTTCTTCCAGGAAGTTGTAAGAAATAGTATGTCCAGCAACAGTTTACCTGGAGTTCTTGTTATGAAGAACAGACTATATAGTAGTGCTCTGAGAAAGATAGGTTAATTTCTTTATATGTTTTTGATGCTGAGTGCGGTTTTTTCCCATTCATGTTGCTGTCTGTATCAAAGTATGGCAACATGGGAAGTAGCGCTGGTAGTCTTTTGTCCGAACACAAGCATAAGCGGTGTTAATTTGTCATTTAAAATATCTTTGTTAAAATAAAATTCATTTTCATCTGTGCCATTTATTTTAGCAACTGCTCAACAGAATTCTTCGCTGGATCATTTTAATTCCTTTGGGTTAACTAATTTGCTAGTATATTCCTTTTTAATTCGCTTCCCTCCAATAGTTGCATTCTCTTTTAATATGGAATAGAAAGATAAAATGTAGAAAGTTCTCCATTCTGGTTCTTTCAGTTGATTATAAGAAATGTCTGCCAGGGGGTGCTATATGATTGGTCAGAGCTCTATCTGTACTCCAAAGATTTTAAAATATTCTTTGACTTTTCTTAGTATTTTCAATTTACAGTTTGCTTTTAAACAAGGCTTGCTGAACAGTCATAGGTTGCATAATGTTTCGTTGCATAATAATTTGTTATGACCGTAATAGAAACATTGGAGTTTGTTTGTATTCCCAGCTTGCTGTTCCACCACTGTAAATAGGAAGGTTGCAGTATTGTCCTGAATTTGATTTGTGATTTAGTGGTGTTAGAAATTTGTATTTGTTAACTTCTATTTGAAAACTTAATTGTTCACTTAAATATTTTTTTTACCTAGCCTGAAAATATGTAAGAGAATAGATGTGGCTTATAAAACCATGGGAATTTTAAGGAAACATAGGCTTTTTTCTAAAAACTTTTTGCTTTAATTTTGGACAAGAAATATTAGTGTACTATAATAAACAGCCTGTCAGCTACAGGCTTACTTAGAGTACGCAGACCTAGAATTAACAGGTAGATATGTATGAGTTTTACCAAAAGAAAAAAAAAAAGTGCCTTAGTCTTGCATTTTGTTCTGTATGTACAGTTCACTAGTTTCAAGGAGTCCATGAATAGGACAATTCTAATTTTCTTTCTAATCCTTTCGAATGGGCTGTGAAAGGTGACTAAGAAGAGCTATGCAGAATGGGGAATACAGTTGTCTTTCATTTACTTAGTCACTGTGTCATTGTATAATAGAACTGTCAAGATTTTTGGTTAAATTTTTACTTGTACATAGCATAACGGTGAAAGGAGTTACGGGAATGATCAGACTGCCAGAGTGCCAACAGGATTAGTACAACAGATGAGTAAATGATGTGGAAGCAAACAAGTGGCACACAGATGACATCTCTGAACTGACTCGGAGACCAATGCTCTGCTTCTTTTTTCTGCCACTGACCTGCTTGCTGAAAATTACTTTCTCATCCCTTTCTGTAAAGTCGTGATAACAATGTAAAAAGCCTGTATAAAAGCTGTGTTTATTGCCTAGCCATGATAAGGTAGGAGGTGGATCTTGTGCTAATGAATTATGTAATGAAGGTCTTGAGGTCCTTTCTCATCAGGGTACCCAGTAACACCGGAATCTTTTGAAAATGAGAAAATCTTTAACAGTTTTAACTTTGAGCAAGATGTGCCTGTGAGATCTTTCTTCTGCATTTATAGATAATACATCATATTATCAAACACACGTTCTGACACCACGTCCACTAATACCAACCTCTCATGCGGGCAAGTGGAGTTGAGCGGGAGCTACTTCCACCTGCTCTGTGCTCAGCCACTGAGCCTTCTCCACGGCAAACCTCTACACTTGTCTCAACTTCTACAACTCTGCTGTGACCAAGTATTCCACCCAGTGCTTCCGCCGTCTAGCACAGTTAGACCAAGACGCAGTGCATTTAAGTACAGAGTACACGTGGGTAGCTCCTGTTGCTACCTTGTGGGGTTGAAGGGAGAATGTGGAGGGCTGGGAAGATGTTTTCAGGTCCTTGAAGTTTATTCGTTCTTAAAGAGGCACCCCATGCTGCATTGCAGGGACGTGTGATAAATACCGTAAATGTGAGACTGAAGTCCTGAGTTTTTAATAACGTTCTAGTTCTGATACGCTTCTGTTGTCAGTCATTACATGTCCTTAATCTGGATGAGGCCTGAGTATGGCATTTAAACACTAACAGACAATCATTTTGTAAAGCTGTGGGTTTTTTTTGTTTTTTCCCCTCTCCCAGCAGCTCCGAAGTAGTTTTATTTATGACAGTATGTACATAAATAAGAAAGCAAAACAGAAGGGCTGGTTGTACTCTGTGGCTTCCGAGATGCAATTCTTTTAAGAATGAGTTTGAGCGTACGTGCTATTACTGTGTAGGGAAGTAATTGTCAGGGACTTTTATCTGAAAGCATATATTTGATTTTCATCTAAACTTTTAAACTCTTGAGCAAAATCAAAGGATATAGTACTGAATACTTTTCCGTAGATTCCAACAACAATACCGCTGGGCTGTGATCCAAGAATTTTTCAAACTAAAATTCCATCTACTCCTTCACCTCTCTTTTTCTAGCTTCCTCCCCTCCCCAGTCAATAAGCTCTACCTCTCTTGCTTCTCTTTCTCCTTGGCCCAGGCAACATCAGGCTGATGTAGCTATATTGCATTTGTTTTAGGAAAACATGCCTGTCTTCAACACTGTGTTGTGTCCTTTTCCTCTTCTCAAGCTTGGAATATGCTGTCTTGTTGGAGAAGGTGAGAGTGTTTTTTGTACTGTCATTTAGGACAAATGAAATTTCTTAGCATCCTTGCACCACGAAGTTAAGTTTTTGTTTTAGATTTAATGTGAATTATGAACTTAAACTGTGTGTAGGCATTTTCCTTCTATGTATAGTGCTTATTTTCAAAATAATTTTTCAGTGGGTTATTTTTCCATGTTATGTGTGCATCATTAACCAAGCACATTTGAATCCTGGATTTTTTTTAGTTCATAAAATGTTTTATTGAACTTAAAATCCCATAATATATTCTTTGACAAGGACCAAACTTACAGATATTTTCAGAAAACTTTAATGTCATCTTTCATTTGTTTAGTGTGAAGCTCACTTGTGTTTTCTAGTTTCTTTTGTCACTTGTAGAGCAAGACAAGGCAACCAGAATACTAGCCAGTTTAAGGGCATTTATAGCGATTTTACATATATAAAACATTGCAAAGGCAGGAATAAACTGAGTGCAGGCAACCTTTCACTTGCTATTAGTCTTTATTCCCTTATTCTGGGGGAAAAAATCAAATTCAAGATTCAAGACATTTTATTTTTAACTCATCTGAAGTTGGGCATTGGTGTGGTTTAACCCCAGCCAGCGACTAAGCCCCACACAGCCGCTCGCTCACTCCCCCCGGTGGGATGGGGGAGAGAATTGGAAGGGTAACAGTGAGAAAACTCGTGGGTTGAGATAAAGACAGTTTAATAGGTAAAGCAAAAGCTGCATGCGCAAGCGAAGCAAAACAAAGAATTCATTCACTCCTTCCCATCGGCAGGCAGGTGTTCAGCCATCTCCAGGAAAGCAGGGCTCCGTCACGCATAACGGTTGCTTGGGAAGACAAACGCCATCACTCCCAACGTCCCCCCTTCCTTCTTCTTCCCCCAGCTTTACATGCTGAGCATGACATCATATGGTGTGGAATATCCCTTTGGGCAGTTGGGGTCAGCTGTCCCGGCTGTGTCCCCTCCCAGCTTCTTGTGCACCCCCAGCCTCCTCGCTGGTGGGGTGGGGTGAGAAGCAGGAAAGGCCTTGACTCTGTGTCAGCACTGCTCAGCAGTAATGAAAACACCCCTGTATTACCAACACTGTTTCCAGCACCAATCCAAAACACAGCCCCATGCTAGCTACTATGGAGGAAATTAACTCTATCCCAGGCAAAACCAGCACAGGCATAAATCTATGTGAGAGGAAAAAAGAGAAATTGCTAGGCTTTGTTTTACAAACTGGTCCTTTATTTCACAATTCTTCAGTCACTTTGGAGGTATTAGCTGTTTTATCCTGCCAAGAGGAATTAGTAATCACTGATAATAATTATTTCCCCTACATAATGAAAAGCAATTATTCATCAGTCCTTGCTAAAACAAATTCTTCAACTTTCAAATGAATGTTATTCCTGATAACTATTCTGAAGTTGAATGTAGCCTGACCACAAGAATTTCCACTCTAGGGGAAGTCTGAATAGACTTTCTTTCCCTCTCAGTATTGAAAGGTATGACATTTCATGCTAAACTGAATAAAACTTAAGAGTTATTGGATTAATACATTAATTCATATAAGTAACTCTGGGAAGGGAGGCACGATATTAAAAAATCACCCTCCTCTGCCCCTGAAAAAGAACTTCCCCAAAACAATCCCCGCCTCCCCCCAGAAGACCCTCAGATGTTTCTGATCAAAATTCATGTCATCCGGAAGTACAGAACCATGACTGGCACCATCTCTATCTAGCATAACAGTATGAACTTTCTAATGTGACAAATATCTCGGTATCTGTCACAAATAGGAGCTGATGATTAAGTTTTGTAGATATTGTGATGGAGAAAGCTGGGAAAGTTTGTGTATTTTACTCGGCAAACCTGCTGGCTTTCTTAACGTAGTCTGTTCTGTATTTGTGCGTTTGTGTTATATTAGTTATGGTGGTGTGTGATGCACAGGGATAGGATCATAGAGGACTGACATAAATTAGAATATGTGAGGTTTTGACTAATTTAATTTTTTTTTTTTTTAACATGAGGTTGATCAAATATTGAAACAGAGGCCCAGAGGAGTTGTGGAATCTCCATCCTTGAAGATATTCAAAACTTGACAAGTTCCTATGCAGCCCTTTTGAATTGGACTTGCTTTTCTTAGGAGGTTGGACTACACGATCTCCTAAGATCCCTTCCAACATATATCACTGTATGTTACTAGAAAACTTTCTTCGTCTGTCTAAGATATGCAAAAAATGCATGCCACAGCATCTCCTGGGGCTCTGGATATCTGATCATTCGGTAAAAGACTCCTTGATGCGCTGCACCACTTCTGCTTATGAGACCACTGAAGTAAGAAAAGCAGTAGAGAAAAAACGCATGACAAGTCTTTATCCCAGCATACAGTTGGAAGGCAGTTGGGTACCCAGGAATTGAAAATATTTCTGACACCTGGGGACTAAGCACAGTTTTTTGTTAGCCAAAATTATTGCGTTGTAGGATAGAGTCATCCATTCTGTAACCGTGGACAAGGTGGTACGTTGCTAGCCTAATTTCATATGTAGTGTTTCTTGTTGCCTAGTAAAACGTATACTACTTTGTTAATAATGACCTGTTTTCTGCCCTATATTTCCTAGCTTACTAATACCACTTTGAATTAACAATGCAGGTAAGAAGTTACTGTGAACAATTAGATCCTTCAAAGCAAATCTTCAGATTTTTACTTGTTTTGAAAAGACAAATAGGATCTTAAAGCACAAGGTAAAATCTGAAAATGGTTTAATTGCTTAGCTCGAGACTGAGGACTTAAATGACTGAAACATCTCGCTTAAGCTTGGAGAATTTCATGTGTTGTGGAAAAAATGGCAGGATAAGTAGCAACCAAGGTATAGTTGGAGTGATGATGCTGAGAGGCTGTATAGCAGCACTCTGTGTAGCTGGCAGGGCAGCTTGGAACTAGCCCGTGGGTTCTCTAGTTTTGATCCGATCTTTGTGCATATATTTGAACTGTTGAACACGCAAATATTGCAGAAGGTTTCAGGACACCGCTAGCATTAGATTCAGGAGTACAAGGAAAACTTCTCGTCTTCAGGTTTTCATGTATGGGCTCCTGCACCCTTGTATGTGTCTTGCTTCTCTAGGTACACCTTTTCTCTGAATTGGCAGGAGGCAATGGCAGCAGTAGTTAACAGGCTTAGGCATATTTATCCCTGTGTAATACCTACTTTTGATGAGTACCAAGGCCAGGCACCATTCTTACCCATATTGTGGCTCTGCCCATCGCTATTTGCTATATTTATTGAAGTCATGTCAACTTACAAGTTCTCCTGTTTAAAAATTCTATTAAAAACAATGTGCTGGCTTGGTTTATTTTGGGGCACTTCTGTTTAACAAATTCTTTATCTGTGTGGGTTTTTGTTTGTTTGTTCCTCCCCACCCCCAATTAGTACTAGACTGAAATGATTCTTTGCCTGCTCCCCCTTATCAAGTGTTTGTTTTTTACCTCTTGGACCTCATTTCAAACATAAAATGTGTTGTCCAAAGTAGCTGCATTGATCGGCTCTACGTGGTAGAAAGAGTTCCTTTCTTGGTGATGGCAGATTAATATGTGTTTACAGTTTTAAGAAACTGGTATTCATTAGGTTTCTGGAGAGAAATGCCAGCTTTCTCATTACTTTCAGGTTATATACTTGAATAACTGTGGTAGTTTAAGGTCCAGTTTTATGTACTTAAAAACAGGTTTAAAGGAGAGTTCACTAGGCGATTTTGGCACCTGCATGGGGAAGTTTCAAAGAAGTAAAATGCTCACTGTCTGTGTACTTTGAGAATTGTAAATGAAAGCTTTGTGTTCTGTTGGCTCTGCAATATTGATTTGATTCATAGACTGTTCTTGCAGCTGTTCCAGTCTTCCGAATAATAGTGATGTAGCTATATTCAGAATTTCATTTAAAGTGACATTTTTTAAGGCTTATAGATTAAATAGGAAACCTGTGCTTTTTAACTTCCATTGAATTTGTGACTTACCTGTGTATACCTCTGCCCTCCTAACAGCTTGATTTTGCATGACTAAACAAGTGACAAAAGACATTTTTTCTCCCCTTCCTCTTTTCTCTACATTTCAAAGGGGATGTTAAGACAATCTGTGGATAACATCAAGTCAAAACTAATTTACACTAAATATGTCAATATCTGCAATTTTTTCATGAACTGAAACTTCTAAAATGGGAACATGTCATTTTGGTCTCTTAAGCATAACAATTTTTTTTTTTTACTCCACTTTAGAGAACACTTCCTTTCTGAATGTGGGACTTAGATGTGGAAAATACATGTTTGTCTTTTCAAGACCTAGGTGGTCTTTAGACTGTGTTGGATTATGGAACATAAAAATATTGCTAGACTATTGTGTGGCTTTAAATATATGGGTAAATGTACAGATATGCAATTAAGGTAATAAAATAGTAGCCTAATTTTATGGATATCAGAATGAGCTCACATGGTATCTATTTACTTGTCAGCAGACAAAAACAATAATTTTAACACAAGCCGCCTATTCCGTTCTCTTCTGTGCAGTGCTGCTTTTTTGCCAGAGAGATATTTAGACCAACATAGCTTCCATATGTGTTCAGCGACTTGTTTCTACTAGATATTTTACCCATTACTGTTGCTGAACAATAGTAGAACTTTTTTCACTTAGGAAAATATGTAAACATGTTGTACTGAAACTTAAATACTTTGTTGTTGGCTTTTTTAATTGATGCTTTTTGCATCAATAAAAATATTTGGGGGGGCGCGACCTCCAAAATGTAAACGTATCAATATTTGTTTAAATTAAGTAAATTTTACTTAGTTAAATGCTTTTGAATTCTTTTTATAGGGTTTAGTTTAGCAGCTTTTAGGAGGAACAAGAGGAAGCTGGAGTTGGCTGAAAAGGTGGAAACAGATCTCATTCAACTAAAGAAAAGAAGACAATCAAATGAAAAGGTTAGTTCCTGCTGAAAATTTTGTTGTGCCATCCTAAACTTATGGCTGATTGCTAATAAATTTCATACTGTATATAAGATGAGACAAATGTAGCATCAGAAGCCACTTCTCCTTGGCCACCCTAATGTTTAGATGATACAGTGATAACTTTCTGCCTTGCTATTTGAAAACCAAACTGTCACTTTGTATCTTGTTTGTGCTATGAAAAATATTTTGCTCATTTTGAACTGCAAATATGACAAATGTAAACGCAAACAGATAATTATTTACTGAAACATTTTCTTTAGCTTGGGATCTCTGTCACTGTTTCCCACTTTTTAATGTTTCCTGAGCGCACTGCATTATGGAGCTGGAATTGGTGAAATTTGAAATGTCAGGTAGGTAAACATGTGCATCTGTGCATGCATCTAGCATTGACCTGGCCCATATTACTTGTACTACAAAACTATTAGGATTCCCTCTGTTCTCCTCACTCTTCGTTTGAATTTAGAACCTTTTTTACCATTTGAGAATGTCACAGTATTTGTGTTTACTGTTGAATACAAAAGTATAGCCTATTAAATTAAATGCCTATGCTTTATTTGGGGCCTGTGGCCTTTCGGATTGGCCGTTTCTCTTTGCTTTGGTAAGCTGACTGACCACTGCCTTATGTAGTTGCATATGTTGTTATAAATAACGTATAAACCCCAGAGAATTGGCAAAAAAGTTTATTCTCTGTAGTCTGTGCAAATGCAAACCAGTGATAAATTAGGCATTTTTCTTCTGTGTTCTTAGATAAGAAGTTTTCCCTAGCAGGGTGCTAATTTTTCTATTTTCAAGGAGATAAGACCTGTAAAGAAAGTAAGGGGTGGGGGGGGAGTTAGTTATTTGCTTTGGAACTTTTCCTGTTTACAGAACTTCACATACCTCCTTGTGAAACTAATGGTGTTAAAATGTAACTGAGGGAGGAGGGGTCTCTGTACAGTATTGATGTTCACGTAATAAGGGGCAAGTCAATGCTTGAAACATATGCCAATGCATGCGCTTACCGACCTGCAATTTGAAATTTCAAGGGCTCCAGAGTCATGTGCAGCGCTTGTGGGAGACCCTCAAAGGCCAATGATGGTAGGTAAAGGAGGTGATCAAATAGAGCTCTACTCACTGGTAAGTAATCCAGTAACATCACACCCCGGTTTTGTCAACTTTCTGGGCCCATCCTGTCCATGAAGGGGGGATGAAAACCAAACCATGCTAACAGTGTGGACTGCTTGTGTTATCCACAGAGTGTAAGATAATTGCAGGAAGTTAATTCCTGTAAGATAAACTTACAGGAAGTTTAGTGTTTCAAAATGACGTAGAAATGAAAAATCAAATTCTACAAGAGCAAATTCTAAAAAAAAAAAAAAAAAGTAGGATAATTCTCTCTAAGCATCATTTAGCAAGGATGAGGCACATGATCTGTCATCCCAAAACTTGTACTGTCAAAGCTGAGCTCTCATAAAAGATTTAAAAATAATTGTTTAAAAACCATTTAAATACTTGAATAATTAAAAGTTAATCTTCTTGTCAAAGTTAAGCTTTAATTGATAAATACTCATTTAATTTTTTCATTTGCTGTGCTTCTCTGGAGCTGCAGACCTGTCCCTTTCCACAGGACTTGATAGCTGTTTCATTGTTTTGTTTGACTCTCACCTGCTTCAACCCTAGGCTGCAGCTTAGCTTGTGTGCCTCTGTTGCCAGTACTGCACAGTTGTTATAAATTCTGGTCATTTTTTTGTCTATGAAATTTTAGAAGTTGGGAGAAGAGCAAGGTAGAAAGGATGTTAACAAAGTTGAAGCTGAATGGAAATCATAACCAAAAGGCCTATGGGAAGAGAGAATATTGCAGACCAAAAAAGGCTGAAATTACCTGGAAGTTTTGGCTGCTGATAAATTTCACTAGCTAAAAATCAACATACAGTTTTAAAAATTACTGCTCAATAAAAGTTAAATTATATTATATTTTATATTATATATTACATTTTTAAAGTTGTAGTTACTTATATATTGATTAGTGACTTACATATTGATTAATTATTATTGATATAGTTAAGAAATCATTTTTGTCTGTGTATGAATTAGCTGAACATATTCACAGGGGACTGGCTATGATGTGTTAATTCAGCCAGGTGCCGTTCTGAAGTTCTCACCTCAAGCACCAGTAAACATCAGAAGTAAATGTTTGTCTTCTTACTGTTAACCTGTCTTTTACCAGAGGAAATTGTCATTGAAAATAGCTTGGTAGAGTTTGGCTAAAAGCCCTATTTTTAATTTGTCTTCGGCTATTGCAAACTTTTTTTACAACTATGCTGAACTTACTTGTAAGAGGAGTTGTCCTCTCCTTGATTTGAATAACAGTGGCACAAAGAATTTCCAGTGCACATGAATTTTTTTTTATAGATTAGTGTTTATAGGTTAGTTTTTTTTATAGGCTAGTTATTTAACTCCATAAATAACATTATTTAGTTTGAGGTTTATTAAAACTGATTTGGTTTTTATCTAGTTTAACATATGTACTCAAGTATGTGCACAACAGTTTGAATTATATGTATGGAATCGGCAGTTGCATATTCTTCAGCTACTGTATTGAGACAATAACACTGAACATATTTAGAAAAGAAAAATACGTGTCTTCATTGCACAGAAGTATGTTCTTTTCTCTGTATTTTGTGCATTATATTTTTTGTCACTGATCATTTTGAACGTACCACGTGAACTTTTAGCCAGTTCCAGCTTGAACTCTTTGGGTGAGCAACAGTCAATGCATAGCAATATGCATCATTCCCATTATATATGGTGAATTTTAATCACTTAACTTTCTCCTCAAATCAAATTTTTTATGGGCGTTTGAGGGTAATTGTAAGTGTAGCCGTCAACTACGGCAATCCTAGTGTCTGTCTTATTTATTCTTGCAGTTTGAACAGGAATCTGAATTTTATGCATTTCGCTTTCCTTAAAAAAGAAATAAATTTTCTGTCCCACGTCCATGCTGAAATGGTCTTTGATGATAATACTTTTTAGACTTCAAAAGTGTACTTCCAAATCCGTTTACTATGAGGAAAAGAAACCTAAATACTTTTCATCCATTCCAGTTAAAAACCCAAACAAAACAACAAAACTCATCTGTGGAACACAGTATGAAATAATTCCCTCATCTTGAACATGGAGGTCAGACAAAGTGTTCTGTTTACATGCCAAACAACTATTAAACTGGAAAGGCTAGGGATGTTTATCGAGCTTTCTATGGTTAGATCGTAACTGCCCCTTTTCAGACGTATGAATGTTGCACCAATTGTGCGTACTCTGTCGAGATTAGATTGCTATGAGAGTACATCACGCTATGCTGTCAGTTGCCCTAGAGGAAGATGTTTCTAGAAACTGGGGTGTATTAATTGGTCCCAGTGCTTCCAGAATAGTGACATTTTCCCTTGACTTAGATGGATTTATAAGTATTTCTTTAAAATACTTTCATAAATAAAATTTGGCTTAAAAGATTGCCTCTCACCTTGTTAAATACTGCTGTAATCGGCAGCGCTCCATCTAGAACACCTCAAATCTGAAATTTTAAAAGACCAAAATATATTAATTGTCGCTATATTATTTTCTAGATAATGCTGTCCACTGTTGTGCTCCTCTGTAAAGGGCTGACATGGGACATACTAGAAGATTTATCTGTTGCCCTGTTCTGAGTAGGAGGATACTGTGAAAAACCCGTATTTTTAGGGGAATCTACTTATCATCAAATCCTATTTATTTGTGTGGATAGTTGGGTAATAGCATATAGATGTTAATTGCTTCCATCTGATTCATTTTGCATTTTGTCAGTTATGATCCTCAGAGATGAGATTTAATGGTAATTACTTTTCATGGAATTTCAGAACAATCTCAAGTCAAGAGGGAAAAGGCCCTGTGTGTAGATATCTTTCAGCGGGCGCTGGGTAGAGCTCTCCTAAACTGTTAATTCCTTTCTTAGGGGCTTGTAAAATGATGACTGTTTATGGGTTTCTTTATGTGCAGAAGGGGGGAAGGATGAGATTTCTAAAAGACTTGATAGAACTCTGCGTTTGTGCAGATGAGCATCTTCCTGCTCTGTGTGCATGTTCTTAGCTAAGTTTGAATATTTAGTCTGTGATTTCATGAAATTAACTTCTTTTCCTGTCGCAAGGTGCAAATTAATTCAGTAATGTGAGGTCTTACTTTTGACATTGACTTTCAGTTTTTTCCATGTAAAATATTAACTACATGATAGATTATTTTTAGGTTGCAATACTACATTGTTAAAACCCTCAAACTGCTTTTGCAATGGATGTGTTAGTATAAATTATTAGCTGAAGTCAGATATGGAATTTGTTAACAGGTATCACCAAGTAATAATCAAGTTTCCTTTGGAACTTGCAAAATTTTGAAATCTAAGGTGCTAAATTAATGAATCAAATACATAAAAAGATAAGGGCAAGCAAGATGGATCTTGTTTAGTCCCTGTTGAACCCATATAGAATTTGGACTTATTTTAGACTTTAGACAGTCTGTTAAATTTGCCCTTTTTTTTTTTTTTTTTAAATTTTAAAAGAACTTCAGGAATTGTAGTGTTTAACGTATTTCTATTGATTGTCTTTAATATTAAGCTTGACAGGATCCTGTATTTCTCAACATTCATGTGGTTTGAAGAGCTGAAATGTGTGACATTGAAAGTCTTCTCACCAGGTGCATTCTTCCTCAGGCACATAATGCCTTTTTGGATGGAGAGGTGCAGGGAGTACCTTTGTTAAATTGCGATGAACTCTTCATTCACTAGTTCAGAAATAGGGTTGTTGGTACAGTCTACCTATGTAGAAGACTTTTAGTACCGAACTATAAAATTGATTCATGGTGTCACTTGTAAGTGTGTGAAATCAGTGATGTTGAAACGGGAGCAAACAAAAATAGGTCTAGAATAGATCCGACAACATACTTTTCCCATTGGATATGGAATAGAACTGGTCCTCACTGGTTCTCACTTTGTTGAGTAAGGATAAATATAGCAACAGTAGTGATTCTTTTTCTGATCACACCCCCCCCCCCCCCCCCCAAACTTATATTACTGATAAGGAAAATATGGAATTCCTTTGCTTCAGTGATACAAATTTCCTTCAGAAGGTTGTGTGGGCCAGGTTAAAAAAAATGCTTCCCTTAGAAAAGGTTTCCAGCCTCCTAAGTTGCCAAAATAAAATAAGCCAAAGCAAGCACAGTATGCTGCTGAATTGACAGCAAATACTGATATGAAATAGATCTTCTTTTAAAGGAAATAATAGTGAAGAAGGTTTCTGTGCAACATATACTTGTAAATGCTTGTGGTTTTTTGATCAGAATATCTTTTAAAAAAAGAAATTAGTTATATAGCTACTGAAGGCAAGTATTTTATGCATGTGAGAGCTAAAGCAGAGGATGGACGGCAGATTGAGCAAATAGTTTTACAGATGCTGCAAACATTTTTTCTTTGCTGTCAGATGATACAGAAAACATACTGATCCATCCTGAGCCTCATCTTTCTAAAATGTATTTCTGTTTATTATGGGAGCGCCAAGTATTCGATGTAATATGAATTAAGACTACACAGGTGGCCTTAATTCTGGCATTTCCTAACTTTGATGGGCTGGATTTTCCTATCTGTAGTTGTCTATTAATCAAGTTTTTTGTTGTGGGTATAATTTCCTTTGATAAAAGGGGGCAGGAGATCGACAACAAAACCTGCATCATATTAGTTGTTCTTCTCTATATAGAAATCATAGGAAAATTCATGTTGGGAAGAGAGCTTTACCCAGTCTGATCTTGAAAACCTCCAAGGATGGGAGTCTGCACCTCCAGTGAGCAGCCTGCTCAGCTGCTTAAGATCTTTTCAATCCACTGAATAGTATTGTTCTAATTGGGTTAATAATACCTGAACTAGGTTGTGGCTGGCAGTCCTGGGACATGTGAAATACATTTGCCTGTGAGATGTTAAGGAAAGGTTCCTTAATTTTCTTTTATCTTTAGAACTTGGAAGGGAACTTGCTCTTTTCTTATCCCCTTTGCTCCAGTCCTCAAAATTCCTTTTGCCTCTCCTTCTCCTACCTTCCCCAATCCTGGTTTTTACCTTCCTCTGCTTTTCAACTTGCTCTTCTTCCCAATGCCAGCTGGGTCCCTAGATCTATAGTTTTTCACCTCTCTTTTTCTAAGCAGTTATTCTGCTTTATTGTTAGGACATCCGTCTGTTTGTTTTAATGTTGAATATGGTTAGTGCCAGCTTCTGAGTGTAGGACCTGCTTAAGAAGATCTAGGTGTAGGGTTACTCTGGGTGAAAGCCAAGGATGACAATCCTGCTTAGGAGTTCCCGCTGCTTGAAAAATACTGTAGAGCACTGTAGTGCTGGATTGCGTATTTTTCCTTTTAAGACTGGTGCAGTATTAACTCAAGTGTTACCTCTTAAATTAAATGTGGCCAGAGTATCGTTAGGATGAGTCTCCTAAGAATTCTGCTTGACGAGTGACGTTGTATGCCCAAGGAAATTTTAATAGATGATGGGAACTTGATAATTTGAAGTTGAATAGTTGGATGTAAATTTTTTTCTTTCTTCCTCCCTCTGGATTGTAGTCCAGAAAATATACATTTATATGAATAGCTTAATATCCTTCGGGATTATTTGCTTGGGTAAGTTTTTGTAGGATTTTTTTAATGCCGGTAAGTTTTTGTACAGGAAAAACTGTTCAGCTAAAGGCTTGAGGGCTTGTGCAACAGCAGCATTCATCTTTGGAGTACGTGATGGATGATGTATCAGTTTTGTTTATTCGTTTTATTTTATGTACACTGCATGCTGTGTCCCATCAAAAGTGTGTGATTGGGCATGAAGTCAGAGTGCCTTGGCCTGGGTTCTGCAGAGAAAGGAATCTAGGGCAAGCCTAGGCAGAGAGGGGAAAATTGCTTTTTCTCTTCGAGCGGCTGAACGTGTTGTATTAAGGAAGAGGGGAAGGTTGGAAAGATTGAAGATGAGGCAGCTGAAGTGTTTATGAGACAGTAGGCAGAGAGCTTGCATCAGGAATGAATGCTGAAAGACCCCTGCTCTTAGGGGAGCAAATCTGCCTCAAGCGATGGAAGTAAGGACGCTTTTCTAGTGACCCAGAGGGAGCGAAGGGTAATCTGTTTCAACCAGGAAGCCACTAAAGATTGCTGAACTGAGAACAAGTCTGGGAGACAGAATCTGTCCTGGGGGAGATGTCTTCTCAAGGCTTCTATTTATTCTCTTGCTCAGAATATCAGAATTTTCTCTTTACATGGTAAACTGCTTCTTGTGGAATTTTTGTTTTTGTTTTGTTTTGTTATCATACATAGCTTTAAAGATCAGAGTCTCTGAAAATGCCATCTCAAAGCTGTTGGGAAAGGCCTTTTGGTATGGCATCTTTGGAATGTGTTGCTGAATCATTTTGTAGTGGACAAGTGCCCACCACTAAGAAAACAGCGTTTTTGGCACTTTCGTGAGTAAAGGCAGGTAATCTAAGCATTGGATGAGTTCTGAGATGTTTATTACCGTCTTGTTTCCAGAGAAGTTTTCTTCAGGTCCTGTCTGAGGCAAGAGAGCATTTTGGGAAGATTTATGGCAGCACAATCGGTACAATATGCATGATAACAAATCTGTTTTGTTGATCGGCCTGTCACTTGGTTTTGTGCACATTAGTTTGCACACTCCTAAGAAGTATAATCTGACTTTAATATACTATTTTTAGTAGTTGTTTCTGTTTGTGTGTCCTCCAGGAGAACGACTCAGGAACATTGGATACAGTTGGTGCAGTTGTTGTTGACCAAGAAGGAAATGTTGCTGCTGCTGTCTCCAGTGGAGGTTTAGCACTAAAGCATCCTGGAAGAGTTGGTCAGGTGACTATATGTTTTCAGTTGGGAATGATTGTTCGGCTAATTGTGACACTAAGCAAGAGGTGTTAATGCAAACTGATGTCCTCCCTTCCTTCCCATTAAACTCTGAAGGTGTTATCACTGCATTGGAATGCAAGTTTTGTTTTTAGTGTCCTCCATCAGTGTTGTAAAACGTTGATAGGTAAGAAGTTGTTCTGTAATTAGTTACCTTTTGCCAGAGCTATTAATAAGTTAATTTCTTGGGCTTAAATACCTCCTCAATACCACAAATAGTCTCTTCAGTGCTTAGAGTGTTTTTAAATAAGATTTTCATCAATATTTAGGGAAGCTGTCCTAATTAATTTTTAAATGATCTTGTGAATTGGTAGAAGTGACAAAGGTATTAAAAGAACACATCAGGTGTAGGCATGCCTTATTGTTATTAGGTGAGGGAATTTTGAGGTGCATCAGAGATGTCATACTCCGTTGCTGTACAGCTGTATTTTTGGTTGACTTTTGCCACTGTCCTAAAAGCAGTTCTCTTTTGAAATGTATTTAAAATTTTCTTTTGGAATAGTAGAGTGAAAGGGACTTTATATAAATAGGGAACAGCTGGAATTATTTTGCTTTTGATATCTGTACTACCCTCATTTTCTGTAAAGTTAGGTTAGAATACCGTACATCTGTGATAATCACTCAGTTCTGAAGAATAGTAAAAGAAGATGTAGCAAAATGGATTGGAATTGCAATTTTTACTGTTATGATTTTCTTATTTATCTTTTGTATTAATACTTGGATTTTTCTTGGGTATCTTTTTTTTTTTGTTGTTGTTATTGGTTTGGGTTTTTTTGGTGGTGTTTTTTTGTTCTGTTTTTTTAAGGGAAGGGAACAAACCAAAAACCTTGTATACTTAAATTTATGGAAGATGCACTTCTTTCTTTAGGCAGCTCTTTACGGTTGTGGCTGCTGGGCTGAAAATACAGGAGCTCATACCCCTTACTCCACTGCTGTGAGTACTTCAGGTATTTGCTACTTTTATAAATATTTCAAAAAGTTGCTATCTTTTTCTGTAATTAATTTACAAATTCCAAATAAAGTATTTCTGTGAGTGGTGAATTAAAATATTAACATTATTTCCAGACTACATTCTACATGTGTATCGTTTATTTACATATAAAACATATATTTTATATATGTCAGTATTGTCTTGACATCTGTGACTTAATCTCTGTTGGTTGCTTACATTGGTCATTTTACTTAAAAAACCAAATTAACAACCATGTAAACTTTTATCCCGTCCAGAAGATTTTGTATTGCACTGAAAGAATGTACTCTATTTGTTATGTATTAAGGGACTTGTCCTCCTGTAAGGAAGTGCTGTTACGAGCTTAATATTGTGTTAAACACAGTATGCTTCTGTGACTGGAAGCCTTCTGTAAAGGACTAAGATGATTAGAGGGTCCTTCAACATAAGAGGGTCCCTTCAATACAAAAATGCTACAAAATTGCATTTTTCCCTCCAAAAATATTTAAGTACTATTTTAAGTGAGTATTTAAGTGAATTTGTTCTTCATCTCTCTTCCTCTCAAAAGGAAGGGGAAAAGGCAAAACCAAATGACTAGTATAAGTGTTTTGGAAAATATTTATTCAAAAATTGTGAAAGTAATATAAGAATTAGGGTAGCTTCTCTTCTCTTCTTTGGAAGTCTTGGGATCCTGGATACACAAAAGTATTTTGTTCATTTGATGCCTATCAGCCAGCTGTCACACAGAGCTTTTGTATCAGTCGGCATGCTGAGCACTGGAGATACCGGTTGTAAAAACAAGTTTGTCAACAGATCTACTAAATGTAACAGGACTGAAGAAATAGTAAAAATTAGAAAGAAAAAAAAAAACCCCACAAAAAACAACCAAAAGATAACTAGGAAGATAGCTCACACTGCAACGTAAGATTTGAGAATGTAAGCCGTGATGTTTTTAACTTGTCAGGAACAGACATTAAAAAGATAACTGTATTGTTACACAGTACCAGGTGAATATTGTAGAACACAAAAGCCTTAAGGTGAAGTTATGCGGGAGTTGCTTTTACATTGCAACTTCCACATAAAAGCAGTTGAAAGGACTGCCTTTAATCTCTTTTTTTTTCCCTAGGTGTATGAACAGTCTCAAGCAGAAAAACTACTTGTAACACTTTTTCTTAAATGCTTATGTCAGGATGCAAAATTTATGATCTGGACCACTGGTTAAGGGTCAGAGTTACCAGCGTTCAGAATAGGGAGAGATGAAAAAAATCGGCAGAGTTCAGATTTTGGTAATGTAAACTATATCCCAAGAGTACTGCAGAGTTAGAGTCCTGTTGCAGAAATAGTGGGGGGAGCGAAGTAACAGGGTATAGAACTAGAATTTGACAGAGGCTGAAGAGCATCAGAAATATCCTGTGTTGCTTTTGAAGTCATATACCTTTCTAATTTCCCCTATATTTAAGTCTGTCTCGTGCTGTTGGAAATTTGTGTAGATGTTCATCCTTAAGCTCAATGTTAGTAATAGCAAGTGTCCTTTTTAGTACTTATGCAAAGGAAAGTCCTGCTGGATGCAGAAGTGTCAGAAGATCTTTCTACTCCAGGAACACCATACTGATTTTAGTTTAATAAACGCTTACCTGCGTAAGCAAATGTATTTAAATATTGCAGTATTCGGGACCATAATAATTAGTGAGTATAAGCCCAATATTAGAGATTGTTTGTGGAAAAGCTGAGGAGGACACCTTTATTTAGTTTTTTAAAACTTCTTTGCAAAGTCAGCTGGGTTTGAAGTCTGTGCAAGTGCAGACAACCATCCTGATATACTTAAAGGAGATGTCTGGGTTTAATGATGGCCTTCAATAGAAGTCTCCTTTGTTTTTGCTGGTAGTGGTAAATACTTTAATGTTATACTATCTATAACTGTCACACACACACATATATGTATATATATTTCTTTGGTTCAAATCTTTCAGCTTCCATGACATTACATTAATACCAATCCCAGTTAATTGAAATAGACTGCTGGCGGTCTATGAAGCATGGCCATCTGTTTATTCAGTGATTTGAAATTCAGACTAGTGGTGTTTAATTAAACTCTTGTTTCTGGCTTTCCTTTAAAGTTGTGTGTGTGTGTGTGTGAGAGAGAGAGAGAGAGAGAGAAATGTTTACAGGAAGTGAGAACTCTTCTGTAATCAATACCATTCTTTTTTCCATTTTCAGAAGCTTATAATGTTCTATTTTATAATGTAATTTATGTTTAGTGCAGTTTCAAAATATATTGATGCCTGACTTGTTTAAAATATGAGCATCCAATAATGTGAACCCTGAACTTAATTAAGGGGTAGGGAGATGGAAAAATTAAATGATAGGAAAGCTTGAAAGAATGAAACTTACAACTTGGCTGGATCACAACAGGAGATGGGAATGGGGGCATAAACATCTGCAAATATTCAAAAGGTGAAATTGCCAAGGCTAGACAAGAAAATAATATGTTAACATGCATCATTGTTAGATGAAATTTTTAGAAAATAAAGGTACTGCCTAAACTCTAGAAGATGCCCTGATTTGGAAAGTTCTAAGATTGACAGTGCTTCCTAAGAGAAGATGAGTGTTGTCACTTGGTGTACCTAAAATCAGACTAGACTGTATTTGTAGTAGTGATTATACCCCCCTCTTGTAGGTTTCTAAATTGGTTTTGTGTGGACATAAATTTAAAAAAAAAAAAAAGGCAACCAATGAAACTTGCATATTAAGTATAAATAAAAACTGTGTGCATGCACATTCATTTCATGTTTCATTTTACATACAGATGTATACACTTGTATGTAAAAGCATTTAAAATATGTACATAAAATAACTGAAATTTACGATCAGTTTAGATTTCTGTGGTTTTTACAGTATAACATTTTATTGTTTTAATTTCACATGTCTTTTAATTTGTCTTTAAGTGGTAAACTTGGCACAAATTTATCCTAACATTATCTATGGGGTGGGGGCCGTGGGGGGGGAAGAATAAAATTAGGCTTTGGTTGCTGTGTGTATTGAGTACTGTATATGTAGACTTTTTAATATTTATTGTTAAATGACTTCACAGAATAGCTGATTCATCAAATTGCATTTGGAATTAAAAAAAAAAAAATCTTGAATGAAGAGAAAAGTTTAACTATGATTACCTTAAAGCTTTATTGAAAGTATGCTCTAAATTATTAAGTATTAATACATGTTAAACCAAATAATTTTAACTTAAGATTTCTTTGGGAAATAAAAGGTTTCACATTTGTGCTGGTTTAGACTTTTTAACATTTTTTAATGATAGCTGGGGTTAGAAATTCAAACCTTGAGAGTTTGTTATATCAGGCTCCGTATTCAGTCTTGAAGAAGGATGTTCTTTGGCATTAGTTTCCTATAAGCAATTTTTAAGGGCTGGGTTTTGTAAACTATTTTAATTCCATACTTATGAAATTGCTCATGTCTTTGGGTTTTGGAGGCTATGATAAGCAAGCGATTGAATAGGTTGGGGAAAACCTCTGGTGTGGGGAAAGGAGAGTTTGGAATAGTAATTCAAAGTATACAGGATACGAACTCTTGCACGTTGAAATCCATGCGGAATTGGCCGGAACGTAAGAATGGACACACTGGGCCATATCAGAGCTCCAGATAGTTTGGTGTCCTGTTTCAGATAGAGGGTGTTTGCGGGTCTCCAGGGAAAAGCACGGGGCTGGGAAAAGCACCTCCACTGTGTCATCCAAGCTTCTAGCGGTTTGTGATATTGGGACTTTATAAGCTGGAGATATCTTTGTTTTTAATAGGTCAGGATGACTTTCTGAAGATTCCTCATTTCTTTTTGTACTTAGAAGCCCAGTTATTTAAATTTTGCTGGGAATGTTTTTCTTATTCTGTGATGGTTTACCTCTTTAGAAGCTTTCTTGGAAAAAGAAGTGTTAGTTTAAATGCCACAGTTAGTAATGCAGTAGGTTTTGTACTTGAGTTTTTATTAATTTTGTTCTAAAATCATTCTGTTGAAGCATCAATTTGGGACATATCTTTCAATATCTTCCTCATTTAAAAAAAAAAAAGACGTCACCATAAACGTACTTCATTAAAAGTATTTCCAAATTCACGTAGCTTGCTTTCAATGGTCATGTATTATTTGAAGACATGCTTTTACATCTTGATCATCTGTTGGTCTTGTGGATGCTGGCAGGCTTCCTGCTTTTGCGTATTCAAGGAGGATTTGGTATTAATTCTTATGCCTTTAGCAAGTTGTTTCTCAAATATTTTTGGCCGGTTTTATTGTGATTTTACATTGAATGTGCCCAAGGTGGTGGTTCTGAACTTGTTTGGGCATGACTTCAATTTTTTGAACGGTGTTTTCTTACCTCTAACAGTCTTTTGGCCGTGTTGTTTAGCCACACTGTCTTTGGTTTTATTTTTTTTGGCTTTTCAAAAGTTACTTCATGGTTTATAAAATACAGGATATTGTAAAACTCATATTTTATGGATATAGTTTAACAGGGGGTGGGAAAACTGAAATCAAAACATGAAGACTTTCTAAAGACAGAATGGGGGAGACAGTGGAACTTAGGAGTGACTGTGAATATAAAGGGCCTTAAATTCAAGGTTTATTCTGTAACTCTCAGTCTAAAATTCAGTTTCTGTGTAAACAAGTGAAATCTTTCTGATTTTCTTGTATTGATTTTTTCCTGAGACATTTCAACATATGAACTCTATTATATTAAAATTAATTTTTTTTTTGAACAAAAATACAGTTGTGGGACTTCATTGGCAACTGAAGGATAAAAATTACAGGAATTCTGTGAGTATCTCAAAACCAGTATTAAAATTCAAGAAATTCAGAGAATGTTGCAGTTGTAGGTATAGCTAAGATACCTGGGCAACCTTAACTTTGACATCTAACAACATAATGCAAGTACCATTCCATGCAAGAACGATGGTAGAGACTGACTGAAAGCTTGTTAAATGGCCTTGTTAAATTACCAGTGGCCTTTGTTTAGCGTAAATGTAAGTAACAGCTGAATTGTTTTTTGGATCAACATAGTAGAAGCCAAATCTTTGGTCTTTAAAAGCTCGTGCATGCACGTGTGCACACATTTGCACGTGCAGACAGGTGCAAACAATGCAGCCTCCCCTTTAAGCACCGCCACCACCTCCCCAAAAAAAGAGGCCAAAGCCACACTCGTAAGGTCACTTGGAACTCTTTAGTGAATGTTTTTTGTTGGTATATGAATGTAAACTCAAGAAGATGGGTATTATTTGGAGGGAAAACATTTGTGAACAAAACCCGACCGTAGGAGAAACAATAGTCCGTTTTTCGGCTGTACTTTAAGAAAACATTTCCTATTTTTTCCTGAACATAATAGGAATCAAAGGCTTTGTGTATATTCTTCCTATTCAAAATACTATCAAGTGTGACATTGATTCTTCTCCCCAGTTGGAATATCCATGATGATTATGAATATTCGTCTACTAACTGTGCCAAAAGTAATACTGCTGGGGTAAGAGGCAGGCTGTTTTTCCTGGGAGATAAGTTGAAAAGTAATAATTCTCTTTGGATATACAGAACCTGAAATATAGAATATAAAGATAAATACAAAATTTACAGTAACAGCTAATGCAGGAGACTTTGAATATGCAACTATAAGTGGAATTTTTGGGTGGAAATGTAGAGACTGAGAATAATGTGTTCCATTCCTTTTTACATCTTTACAACGGTAGGTAGTAGAAAGCATACTTACCCGTTCTTCATGCATGGGTGGTGTGCTTTGTGTATGTGTATCAGCCCTTGACACCAGCAAACCTTTTAATGTCGCATTTCTCAAGATAGACAGAAGGTCTTGCATTATTTACAAAATGCAGAAATTCTGTACCACAAAGCTGCATAGTCTCCAGCTTTTACTAGAATCCGTTTGAGGAGAATATTTGTTACAGGAAAGGTACCGTGATGTGATGTCCTAGGGAGAATTTAAATGGGACCTAATTATGGTTTATAATCCTAAAGAAAAAGGAGTAGAATCTTTAAATCTATTGAGTCCTTTCAGAAAAATTAAGCATGTTAACAAATATAATTGGGCTTGAGGACTGAGCCCAAAGTTGTGTTTTGTTGAGAAAATAGCAGGGATATCAGATTTATGGACCTGAACTGAGGCGTAGTTGAGGATTCAGTGTGGGAAGAGTCTTTCAATGGTGTCTTGCTCTTCTCCCATGCCCGGAGTCTATTCCTGACTGAATGAAAACCCGATACAGATAACAGCAATGTTTTAGGAATGCATACAGAGACTATATGTATTCTGTGTAAATAAGCAGAATGTGCCTGACTCCCTTACCAATTTCTTGTGCTGGTGAATTTGCCAAGATCCCAAAGGACTGACTGTTAAGGTCTCTGGTCAAAAGCGCTGGCCTCTGTTCTCGTAAAGGCATTTTAGGGATTACGTCAAAATGTGTAAAAAGCTGTGTTGGATATACATACATATATATGATGTATCATTCCATGAAGTGAAAAATAGCATATTTTGTATTGCGAAGAATCACAGAATTGTTTAGCTTGCAAGGAACACCTAGTCCAGCCCCGTGCTCAAGGAGGGTTTTCTTTTGTTTTCAAAATCCTTATCGATAAGAAAATAAGTGTATTCGCTCTTCCTCCCCCTGCCTTTTTCTGCTCAGACTTTTACTTTTTGTTCACATCTGTTCTTCTTTCCAGTCCATTGTGTACCTCATGGATGCTTTGGCTGGCAAAATGGAACAGGTAATGTGGAATAGGGAATGACACCTATAGAGAGATGGCTTGTGCCTGTTAAATTGGTTGTTGAGCTACGCCCTCCACCAGCATTTCCCTCTCTCCTTTTGGAAGCCACTGAACCGTAGATTCTTACTTGAAAACTCATTTTCGACAGGAACCACAGTGATGTGCAAATCTGTGGAGTAAATGTTTTTCAAGGAAGCTTTAATGCAAATTGACTTGTGACGCAGGACTTTGGCTTTGTGATCCCCATGCGTTGAGGGCAGTAGCGGCTGCGCTGGAATCCAGTGACTGCCAATACCTGGGCAGGTGCCATTTGTCTGTCTGGCCTGCGTCCTTCTGAGTCCATGCTCCAAATGTCCAGAGGAATTTCACATGCAAATCTTGTATCCTGTATAGATTGTTTGAGCTGCACTGTGTGAGATAGATACTCTAATACAGTTAATCTCTTTGTAGAAATATGTATTATCTCTCAGAATCAGTCTGGTCCTGTAAGATTTGGGGAATAATAGGTAATTTAATGCATCACAGATGAAGCAGCTGCATATGGAGAAGGGTTATGTCATTGTTACAGTGAACCAGAGGGTAGAGGAAGAAAGAGGTCTATCTCCAGACAGGTCAGTATTTACCTCTGCAGTGAATGCTTCTGTCAGGAGTTCAGCCTTTGTGTCCAGATGCTGTTCGGGGGCTTCAGTGCTGTAGCATGTGGTGTCTGAACTCCCTACCACCACAAGGCTGTGTGAAGAGAGAGGAAGCAACAGGCAAAGATGATTTGTGGGAATGGTAGCGTTAAGAAGCAGTCAATTAAACACAGTACCGCAGTGTTCAAAGCTGAGGGTTTTGTCCACAAAATAATCGGAATGGTTGTTTGAATTGCCTTTGGAAGGGTTGTTTTGAAGCAGAACTGGATAGATGCAACAATCAAAGAGTGCTTATTACCTCTTGAAATTTTAATTGGGCTTAGTGTTATAATATATTGTAAGCATGAAGTTGCATGGGCTTTTTAGAAGTGGTAGTCTCCTGCAGAAGGCCCACTGCTCGGGGTGGCGTGTTCATAACCTGGGGCAGCAGCCAGCTGTGCAGCACTGTCTCCTCTGAACACTGTTAGTCCTGTTCCTGTTTGTCATTCCTTGCCCAAATAGCTTGAACTGGATGCAAGGACACGAAGTGAAATGGAGACTGCGACAAACTTGAGCTCTGTTTTTGTCTTAAACATTTTTCTGTGATTTGGAGAAAATCATTATATACATTTAGTTAGCTACTATCTTATTTCCTTTCCTGTAAATTTTATATGACAAAAGTGATGTAGTTTGGAAAGGTGTAGTATTTTTACAAAGAGATCAATTGCAACAAAGCTTCTGATGAAGGCCTAGGCAAAAACAGTTTGCTTTTTCCTTTTCAGTTTAACTGAAATTAATCTTTCAAAATATATTAAATGTAAAGAAGAATGTAAAACGCATATCCACTTTAATGGAGCTACTTTTTTTCTTCACTCTGACCTCTCTTGGAGGTACATCTGAAATTCTTCTTGTTCATGATAATCAAAACAAATGGCTTTTTTTAATAGGTAAAGTTATCTGGCATTTTCCACTATTTGGAAATGAAGGATTCCTACATTTGGCATATTTTAACTATTTAGTCTTTTTTTTTTTTTCCTCTTATCTGTAAAACTGTAGAGAAGCTGGATGAGTTGTTCTTCAGAGTGATTTTAGTTTATTTTGCCCGTATTAAAAACTTGAAGATATAGAAAGTGTTTTCCCACCTTTCCTTAGAGAAGATACTTTAGACACAGTTTGTCTGGATGTTGAATTTGTCTTTTGTTATCTTTGAGACCTACTCAAATTTACTGAAGTTACAACCTTTTGGAAGATTTCCATTTGCATATTCTTAGTAGGTGTTCATTAGTTTGGAAGTTAAATCACCTAAGAATTTTCTGTCTGCAGCAAGAATGTGCTCCATTGATCCCTCTAGGATCAATGGTTTAGGAATTGGACAGGACTTTGTTTGCAGGTGTTCTTCCTGGCAGCAGGTCAGCAAGTGAAAAATTTCCCCTGCTAGTATGAAGGCAAGATGCAGCAGCTGATAGGAGTACAAAAAGCTAAAATTATGCAACTTTAATTTAGTACTGTACTGCATTATGCTAGGCTGTAGCATTTTATGTCTTTTCAGAATTAGACTTTAAATTTTTATTTTAATGTGTAACTAACTGTATCAGTATCTTACCAGCCAGATATTTTTACTGTACTGTATCTTGTTTTTTAAAATCATTGGCTTGCAAGTTTTTAGTCAGCTCTTTCTAGAGATGCTGGTAATGACAACCAGAGCTTGCTAAAATACAGGTTTCACTGTGTTTCCATTAGGCATAACTAGAAGTTATTCAGGAAATAAAGCAGAAATAGTGGTTTTTTTTAACTTGTTAACTGACACTTCTTTCCTAGGCACTACTATTTAACTGAAAGTAACGAGATCAAAGTTGAAACAACTTAACAGGACCAGGTTCAGACTCTGCTGTATGGAATAGATAATAAAATACAGATAACCTGTAACTTCTATCTTTAGCTTCTGAAACGAGAAGAGTCATACTTTGGCAGTGGCGTAAACTAGATTAATTTTTCCATTCTCGCATGAATGTGAGTAATGCAAGTTTCCATTTTGTACACTTTGTGTTGAGGTACTGTACGTTTCAATAGCTAGACAGGCTCCGGCAGCTTGTCAGGGCTCCATAAGCTCTCTGCTTATGGCTTGCAGAAAGCAAGCTAGATTTTCATTTCTCCTTCCATTCAACAGGAGTCTCTTTCATGTCTGAAAATTGAAAACGCGTGTTTTTCAGTGTGGTGCATGGATGTGTGTATGCCCTCTGGCCCACCTGTTTCTAATTTCCTGACTTGAAAGCATCTCCCATCAAAAGAAGCAGAAAAACAATTTCTTTCTGACACGCTGCTCGGAGGCCCTTACTTTGCAGAAGGCCTTCCTTTCGTTTGCCATCTTGGTTCCATTGGTAGAACATTATAAGATGCAGAGCACGCATTGTATGGGATGTTCAGCTTATATTGTGCTGGGTTCTTTCCCCTCTTGTTGTGGTTATTTCAAGCATTAGAAATCTACTTGAGAAGTCACTATGCTGAGGAAAAACCAGTAACTTAATCCTTAGTTTCTTGTATGAAGCTCAAATTAAGGACCAAAGTCTATAGCAAATTAAGGTTTGTATAACCTGTGAATTAAGTAGAGTATTAGTTACTGTTTGGTACTGAGGGTTAGATTAAAATTTAAATATTATAGCTTAGATTTCTTACCTTTTCTTCAAAATAGTACGCAGTGTAAAATAGTATCCAATATAATAGCTGAAAATTAAAGATGTTAACCATCTTAAAAAAAAAAAAAAAACAAACCCACAAGAAACCCCTAGTAACTGTTGTTGTGAAAGTTGTGCATAGGCTAACTAGCAAATTACTACAGAATAGAGCTATTAACTATTAAAGATCACTTAGGAAGGAAAAATACGAAATTTTAAACTCTAGCTTAAATATTACTGGCTTGTCTGTTTTCTCATTTCAGCAGCTGACACTTTTACAAACAGCATCTGGGTTGTCTCCATAGCTACCGTGCTGCGGTATGTACCTAGCCGGTGGTGTGCTGTTGGATTACGTTGGTTTCATTTACTGACAAGCTAAACAGAACAAAATGTTCAAAAAGACTTAGAGCTTAAAAACCATTATGTGCATTGTCCTGGTTTCGGCTGGGATAGAGTTAATTTTCTTCCTAGTAGCTGGTACAGTGCTGTGTTTTGGATTTAGGATGAGAATAATGTTGATAACACACCGATGTTTTAGTTGTTGCTGAGCAGTGCTTACACTAGTCAAGAACTTTTCAGCTTCTCACGCCCTGCCAGGGAGAAGCTGGGAGGGGGCACAGCCAGGACAGCTGACCCCAACTGGCCAAAGGGACATTCCAGACCATGTGACGTCATGCTCAGTACAGAAACTGGGGGAAAGCTGGTGGGGGGGGCCGCTGCTCAGGAGCTGGCTGGGCATCGGTCAGCGGGTGGTGAGCAATTGCATTTGCATCACTTGTTTTGTATATTCTTTTATCATTATTATTATTATTATTATTATTATTATTATTATTTTCCCTTCCTTTTCTGTCCTATCAAACTGTCTTTATCTCAACCCACAAATTTTACTTTTTTTTTTCCCCGATTCCCTCCCCCATCCCACTGGGCGGGGGCAGTGAGTGAACGGCTGTGTGGTGTTTAGCTGCCCGCTGGGTTAAGCCACAACATGCGTACAGTTAAACAGTACTTGAAATACGAAGACTGGGTCTGGCTTTACAGCATAATGGCTAGTGGTTCATATGCTCATAAAACTTGCCTTTGCTAAGCTTTGTTCATTACTAATATGATCAGGTTTATGCAGAAAACACTAAAAATGTGAATCAGGTTACGTACTTCTATGTAACTTATGGGCTATATGGGCTATATGGACTATAACAAAAAAATTCTTAAATCTTTAACTGGGTCAGTAAGGTGTACAGTTCACATTTATGCCTGCTAAGGTATGCAACCCTGATACATTTCTTGTCTTGTGCATATATTGCCATTCAGGTACCAAAGAGTTGCTTTCTAGAGTATCTGCCCACTACTGGAATTATGAATGACAGTGGAAAAATTATTGTCATTTGTCAGCATAGTAACAGGTTTCCATGATTGGTTCCTGTCGCTCATTCCGCTGCAAAAAGGCACGCATCTCACTTGTTGTACAGCACTGTACAACGTAACAGGTACTTCTGGTTTGCCTGATCTGATTCACTAATCAGCAATATCTGGTGCATGGAGCGCAGGAATGACCATCTTGCTATGCTCAAAGCTCAAAAAAATGTCTGTTGGGGGCTTTGTGCTTTTCTGTGCTATGTTTGGCTGAACTAGTAACTCAGGAGGACTACAGATACATATATAACTGTTAAGTTATAATAGGATAACAGAAGAAAAAGAGACTATGGGGAAAAAAAAAAAAGGGGGGGTTAGATTCCCAGATTGTTCTTGTGGGGATCTTGTATGAATCAATGAGGAGTGTCTGAATAGGAAAAGTGGTATTATTCTCAGAAATTACACATTTAAATGCCCACAGAAGGGGGAAGTCATGTTTCAGTGTTGGTCAGCTTTGCACTTTTGAAAGAAACACTGCATTAGAAGCTGTACTGTGGTGTGACCCAAGAAGATACGTGTTTCTGAAAATCAGTTCTGATGCTTTCTGTGTGGTCATCAGGGGTTTTCTGTAGGATCTCCAAGTCGTTTTCAGGCAGGGTTAGAAGCTTCTGGTTGAAGACAGATTTTCTGGTTTGGTTTTTTTTGGAGAGTTTTGGCTGTTTGGTTTTTTGGGGTTTTTTTTTTGGTTGGTTTGTTGGGGGTTTTTTTTTGGTTTTTTTTTTTTTGAGATTCTGGTTCTTGACAAATGTGTTGATTTGAGTGCAAAATAAATGTGTTACGACTGTCGAGCCTTACCCTTCTTTGCTTCCCTTGTCATAGGAGCCTGTTGCTGCCATGTACCTCTGGAGCCTTTAGGAATCTGGGTTTTTAAAATTCTTTCCCCTTAACCTAGGCGGCTAGAAACTTACATCAAAATATCTGTCTTTGCATGTATGTATGTATTTATTTATCAAAATAGACTATACATTTCCTGTAGAACCATTGCTCACTTTGCCAGTAGTGATCCCTAGAGGAGGGCAACTAATTGTACTTACCTCTGCAAACATAGACAACGGTAGTTCCAACAGTAGTATTTTTGTCAACAGAGGGGTTATGAGTAGGCAACATGGTGTTTGCACAATATTGCTGTGTTAGGAAAATAGTTTGTTTACTATATGAAACAGTTATTTCAGTGAGAAGCACTAATTTAACCTAGTAAATTTTTCCAGATAGTCATCTCCATTTGAGTCACTCTTGTGTGAAGGCTTATGGAAGCTTTGGTCTGTCGTTGCAAAGTGTCTCTGAGATATAATGAGCTTCAGGTTACCAAAGAAGTCATCATCTTTACTGGGAAAGGATAATAAAATGATTTAAACTCTGTTTACAGGAAAGGTACTAGAACAAGTACATTTGAGACTTTAATGTAGAATTGAAAAATTCTTGTTAGGAGTCCCTGTTGGTTTGGTTTCAGTATTTTTTCAGTGACAAACCACGATGTAGCAACACATACAGTTAAACATAGTATAATGTGAGATAGTTAAGCAAATGAGCCAGATTTACATTTTCATCAGCTTCTGTGCATGATTTGGAAATGCGTTAAAGTAGTTTTGACTGTAGTTGCTGTCTTGAGTCATGTTAATAGAACTTTTTCGGAAGTTGGCTAATGCTGGTGGTTAGATTACAAGTGAATGGAACTATAAATTTGAACCCACAACTTTATATTCTAAGTTATAAATTAGGTTTCGATTACTGTAATTCTGTATACATTTATTTTGTGTCTAGCCCTAGTATTATCTACAGTGTTTTCCCAGTTTGAGACTATAGAGACATATAGGTCTGCTAAACCTGCAAGACAGTTCACACTCTAGTATTTGGTTCTAACCGGAGGTAATAGGAAGGGCAATTCTATTGGAATAATTAGGGTAATTCTTTTTCTCAGCCTTGTATCTGGTCAAACTATGTGAAACACTGCTTAGTTATTTTTCTTGTTTAAGAATAGATGTTCCTCCATAAAAAACTGCAGTAACAAATTTTTCTTTTCAAAATGGGGGGATTATTTTCCTTCGTTATCTGTCCCTGCAGATTGCTGGCATGTGATGTGTTGAAAGATTTTTACGTACACTGCCAGCAGCAGTCTGTAAGTTTGCTGCCCTATAGGTTGACATAAATAGGACAAAAAGAAATGACTGTGGGGATGTAGAGATGTGTGATGTGTTAGTAGAATTGCAAGGCTGCTTTCCTTGTGGTTGATCATGGATCACATCAGTGGGCTGCAGCTGTTCTTAACACATATTAAGTTTTCTTTCTCTTAATTTTTTTTTTTTGTAGCAGCCTTGATGTTATGGGAACTTTTCAATAAAATCATTCTTTTAGGGGAAAATAACGTTATACATCGTGCTAAAAATGTTGTTGTCTTTTTGATGCCAATTTAGGAATTACTTAAAAATTGTGAAGTAGTAACATCTGGTTTTATTACTAGATGCATAGGAGATGCATAAGCTCACCCTGATTTTTGTGTCTCATTTGCTTGATTCACATGCTAAGTCCCTTGCTTCTTACCTCACATAGGGTATAAATGTTATATTTAAAGGTTTTAACAGGTTCTTTTCAAGAAAAAATCAACTTGCTAAGCTTGTGCTGGAGCATATGCTTATTTAGTTTTATTCTTTACAGCAAGACTTCATAACGATTAAATTTTCTTAGTTTAAAAAGAAGTGATAGCCATGTTGTGATCTCTGGGTAAAATGCATCTTGTAGTTTTTGCATATTCTTTATACGTTACTTTATCTTGAATAAATATTAGATAACTGTCAATTCTATTGTGGACAAAAGCTTTCGAGCATGGAAGTAATGAGGCAATGAACGGACAGATCATCCTGTAAGCAGCTGTTGAGGACACTGTATTGTATGAGCCTCTTGAAGATAATATCCTAACCAGGACACTTTTCTCAATAACTCGAGAGCTTGACAGTCTCAATGAAAACACTTTTTTCTTGTGCTCTCAACAACTGCCTCCCTTTGCTGTGTAATTGTCATAGTACTTCAGCTCTTTCATTTTCCTCTAAATTTGTAACTGTTTTTTACTCAATCTGTTTGCTATACAAAGAATTTCTTGTCTTTCTGTTGTGCCAATTATATGTAGATTCAATGCCAACGTACCCCACTTCAAACAATTCGGTTTATCCGAATTGTATTAATCAGGAGACACTGCCCATTAGAAGGAGTACATAACTGAAGACTAAGGTGTAATTTTGGTGATTGAAAATCCAAGATTTTAGGGCACGTGAACACAATTTTTTTCTGCAGTCTGGTCCCTGGGCTTGTTCTCTGACATCTAATGCATATATAATGCTTCATAGGGGTTTTTTGTTGGTTTTTCAATCTTGGAAATGGGGGATGAGGGGTCTTTTTTTTTTTCTGCTGCGTTAGCAGTCATTGAAGAACAGCGTTTTTAAACTCACTTTGCCTTTAAGGGGAAGCATGTAATTCTGTGACAAGTAACCAGAAAGAGAGATTCTTGGAGTAGGTTGCCATGTTAATTAGGGCTTAAAAGTGATGGCAAGAAGAAGCAGCCAGTCTGTGAGTAGCTCCAAGACATAGCGCTAGACCTGCCGATGCATGTTCGTGCAGTGTTGCGCCCAAACCAGTCAGAGCTCTAAACTCAGCATATTGGGAAGCACAGCGATGAGACACTCAGCAGGCTGCACTGGAGCCAGTTTGGGTTGGGTTTATTTATTAGTTCTTTCTTTGTGCCAGATCTAGGCTGGCTTCAGCCAGAGTCGCTCAGTTTTCTCTGTTCTGGGCTTGTTAGTGCTTTCAGTAAAGTGAATGTTATCCATGGAGACTGAGCTGCTGTTGTCTGAAGCCAGCTTAGGTCTGAGCTCTGGCTCTCTGCCATGTGAAAGCAGCTAGATTGTTTCCAGCCATAAGTTGTCGCTGGAAGCTGCGTAGTTGTATTTATGTAGTTCTGCACCTGAGCTAAGAAGTCCAACTGGATTATAGCAGATTTTTTTATGGAGCCAGCACGGTGCTTGCATCTTGTCATGGTTAATGAGGAATTTGCTAGAAATATGTATAGATAATTGGGAATTGACTATATTTGACTTCTCTATATTCTGGTGTCTAATGCAGTTTTAGGCCCTGATATACCCTGAAGTTACAAGCCTGATCAAACTGTAATCACCTAAATTTAGATACTTAAAATCATTGTCATATTACAGCTGTTAAATTAGTTGGTTGTGTTTTTTCCTTTTTTCCTAACTGGATAACACATTTCGGCTTAACTTGTGCTTGGTTAGACCTCTTCTAGCTGGTTCATCTGCTTCCTTGCCATTGAGGAAAAATGTCAACAAATGGGAGGCATAGTAGCGTAATGACTTTTGTATACATGCAGAAGATATCGCCAGTGTGTGTTCCTGTCCAAAAAAACTTTGATCCAGTAAACGTGCACTGTACCAGTTGACCACAGCTGTATGTCCCAAAGCACACTACAGGAATGCCAAAAAGCGTGGGAGAGAAACAGCAGGTGTGAAAGCGATCCTACGGAGTAAGAGTAGCACTAATGACCTGTTTGTCTTCGTCATCAACAGGTTTCAGGGGATAGGTACAGAGAGCACTGAAGCAATACGTGGTGGTTTGCTGGAGCTTTTTAGTTTCTTAAAGACAAACCTTTAAAAATTACGGGAATTTTTATTAGGAGTCCAACGAGCAGCCACCCTGTCAAAAAAGCATAGGCAAATTCACGTATTCCTTTGTTGACAAAAGGCTAAATCAGATGGACTAAATAGAAGATTACATCATGCAAAGGAGTTACTGTGGCATTCACTAAAGATGTTCTTGGTTTGAAGAGAGTTGCATCCAAGGATCATTCCTGTGTGAATGATTAGTAAGTAGATTCTTTGAGAGAGAATTGCAGGATCTGGATAAAGATGACAAGTCAGAGACAGTCTCGCTGTTTCTTCTCACTATTTCTGTTTCTGCTTTCTGTACTTAACCCTTTTTGGTTTATGACTTCGTGCAGTAGAAATTTCAGGAAAGTCGTGAGGAAAAACTGCTGCCATCGTTGAATTTTCGTGTGACTCGGTGTCACTCTCTTTAAAAAAAAAAAAAAAAAAAAAAAAAAAATCGCAGACACCTATCATATGCATCTCTTTTTTTTTTTTTTTTTTTTTGGCTGTGATGGTGTAAAATAATGACAGAGTTTCTTCATAGTGATATCTATATTTTGACTATTCCCAATCTTAATATTTCTTTAGGTTGTGGAGAGCACCTTGTCCGAACCATACTGGCCAGAGAATGTTCATGTGCTTTACAAACAGAAGATGCCCACCAAGCTCTCCTAGAGACTATGCAAAACAAGTTTATTGGTAAGTATGGTGCTAATTGCCTGAACATTGCATAACATTGTTTAAAATGCAATTAACCTTATTAAATAAAATTAAGATGCTTATTTTTGTGATTTCTGTTGAACCCTTATGTTGCACTTGGCCTCAAATTTGGTGTTGTGTTACATCTAAAGAATGTTAAATCAAAATACAGAAGAATATTTTAGGAAATGTAAAGGAAAACCCTTGGAAGTATCTCAATTGTTATGTGAGTCATAGAATACCCGGAGAGATTTGAAGAAAGAATTTCCTGCCTGAATGACTGGCTGTGGTGTACAATTGCATATTTTAGAGTTGGTGGGTTAGGACCATTAATAGAAATTATTTATGTTAACCCTTTTAAATATAATAGACCTCAAAACCACTGCATGTTCTAATTAAATGCTTTGGACAGACAGATTCTGGTTTGCTATTTACATGACGAAATTAATTTCTTGAGAAAGTGAAGTAGACTTTATTGAAGGCCATTGTAAGGTAAAAACAATTTTTTGCCTTGATTTGAGAGGATTACACGTGACTACTTATGCCTGTTTATTTTTTTGTGAATATATAGATCTTGTTTTCTTTCTTCAAGTCATAACCAAAATATTGAATATGGAAATTTAAAATATCTATATGTTTGAACTTTTGAAGGTAGCATAGATTCCAGTGAGGCTTCTGGCATATATGTTGATTTGCATTGTTTTTATAGCCCTAAAATTTTTTGAAGCTTTAGTATCCACAAACAATTTTGACCTCCACAATTTCTTGTGGACAAGACAATAACACTTCCTGTACACTGTGTTGCCAAAGTTCATTTTTATAGTATTTTAATTAGAACTGAAAGAGGGACATACGCATACCTTTTTGGGACCCAGGAACCATTGTCCTTGGTCTTGGCAAGAAATGTGTTGCAATTTCTTTATTTCTGTTTATAATGTTGAATCCATATTAAACTCTGCTTCTGACAACATTACATTTGACTGAGGGGAAGTCACCTTCGCACTGGAAGGCTGCACTTGATAACGTAATTGGGAAATCAGACTAAAACCAACAAAACAGGGGATAGTGAAAAGAATGAGAGACAGTATCAAATTAATGCTTTCCATGATATAAAAATTTAAGTGTTTTATAATTACTTTTTAAAATTTCATGTTTTGATTAGTGATGGGTCATGTTTGTATTTTCAGAAACTTACCACTGCAGGCTTTTGTTATCTGACAGTAGGGATGTGTATTACCTTCTCAGTGGTACTTTGGGGCAGTGTTGAAATGGAGAGAGGAAAAAAAAGAAAGGAAAAAAAAAAAGATACAGCCACCTTTTTTGTGTAGGTGAAGTGCTTGGATTCTGTGTCTTGATTAGAAGACATAAAATCTAGTTTGCCCTCAGCGGTCCTATGAATGAAGACTGATTGAGGAAAACCTGAAAATCCAGATACGTCTTGCTGTTTACATGTGACATAGTACTAAGTTTGTAACCAGCAGTGTAATTTTGGGGGATCTTGTTAATTCTGAAGATGGAATGCAGACTTACGTCTTGCTAATATAGTGCAATACAGTGAAAAAATGCATTACACCTAAAACATTAGGTTTATGCTAAATAGTTTTTTTCCTCTGAGTTTTCATAGATGTTGATGTGCTAGTTGATAGCTCAGGATGTACGGTATGATGCAGGATTTCTTACCGGTGTGAAACAATAGGATGAAACGGGCTAATAGCTTGCTTGCTGACGGCATGGGTTCTTTCCTTGCTACTCCTTCTAAAAACCCTGTTCTGTGGTCATGTCAAACTTTTGCCAGAATTATAATGGACCAAGGCCAAAAAAAAAAAAGGGAAAAAAAAAAAGGTTTAACAAAGCAGAGCTAGAATGTTTTGTCAGAAGTAAAAATGTCTGTTACTTGTATTGGAGGGATGAACAGCTGATTTTGGCAGTTGCCATCAGATTGGTGCTTCCTGTTTACAGAACTCTCCAAGTCTCCGCAGAGCCCTGGGAATCCTTCCAGCTAGGGAATGCCTGGCTTAAACAGTGAGTGCTGTTTAAACAGCAGGTGATGAGCAAACTAATGGCAGATGTGCTTCTCTCATCCTTTCTCAGAGCCAGCTTACTATGGATAATGCACAATTGATGATTGAATTGGAGGTGAGAGAAATTAAATTTAGATTTTTTCCTAAATCAAATGGGCTTGATATCTTTAGTCGAAGAGCGCTAAAGGCTTGGTACGCTGTTGAAGAATGGTGTTCTGTAAACACAAATACCTTCCAAACAGAAGAACAGAGGATTTTGTTACTCATCATTCCTTTAAAATGTGGCCAAGTTTGTGGAACGTAGACTTAGAGTAAACGTTTGTGTCATCTCACTGGCGGGAAGTCTGGGCTTTTAACAATGGCAATGTTAAGAATTGTACTTTAAAGCTTCTTATGAAGTATTAGAAAATAATGAGCTGAAAGACATAGTTGGAATCTGATATTTGTTCTTTCCCTAGCGGAAATATTTGTCTATATAGAATATAGACAAATGTTTGTCTATTCTTGTATTTTGAAGTTGTGCTTCAGTTCACAAATGAGCAATGTCTGCAGAAAGGTAACAGCAGAAGGATAACGCTGACACTTTCTTTTTTAGAAATTTTGTGTCCAATACCTCTCTTGGGAGCAGGAGTTTGGACAGTTAGGAATCACAGAATATGACTTTCCCAATTATGAGTTATGCTTGTTGCGGGGGAAAAAAGCTTCATATTTAAACAGTTACAAGACTGCCAGTGACCGTCATTGCACAGTGTTATTGTTACTTTATATTTTGGAGCTGCATCGCTCTAAGCTGTGTGGTATCCTTTGTGGTTTTATAGCGGAGGAAGCATGCTATGGAAGCATTATGATGTCTTCTCCATGACACAGAGGAAAAGATTTGAGAAGACAATGAAGTGATCCTGAAGTTTCATATAACCTATTTTATCCACTGCAAGTTTATGATTTCACACGTTTGTATTTGATGGTAGACAGAATTGAATAGGCCTATTCGTTACTTGTACGATAAAACCAGCTGAAAAACTAACACAACGTGGTGATTTTACACGAGGGTTTGTCTAGGTCCTGACTGTGCTTCTCCTTATCAAAAGCATTGGGATTTTATTGGACAGTGGTATCCTCAGTCATTTAAGTTCTTAAAATCTGACCTGTAAAGTTTGAAAGTATAGGTGCTTTTCCTTGCAGCTTCTTTAAAAATTCTAAACAGATGTTTTAAATTACTTATAAAGATCTCTGGCTTCAGATAGCTTGCGCTTAAACATTTAACAAATAATGGTGCATGAAATTAAAAGCAGGCTTCAGTTAGTGCTTATATATTCCTCTAGTGTTTATTTAAATTGTTAGCTTGAAGTTTAGTAGGATGCATAGCAGAAGCAGTGGCAAACGGCTTCCCTTTAAACACGTTCTGTACACAAGCTGACGAAGTCCAATGGCATAGGTGAGCAACGGATTATTGACCTGACAAAGTCTGAATTTCACTCGCATTACAGCATGAGAAGGTTTAGAACTGTTTCGCTGCACTCCGTTAAAACTGGGGGATGCTAAAGCACTTAATTGGTTATGCCATGCCACAGTCAGTGTTTAGACCAAAGTTCTGAAGACTTTGAAAGCTAATGTAAACAATGAAGCTGGTAATGGTTTTCTCTACTATGGAAGAGTATGAATGTAAAACATCTGATGAGCAGCTGGTTAGTCCTTCAGCTGGGTAAGTGTAAGTAAAACACTTCTTTTACAGTTTAGTATTGAATCTGTGCTAGAATGGATCTGTCCAGTAGCTACAAATGGGAAAGAAGCACAGGATCAGAAATGAACAACTCTTATTGATTGCATGCTCTGGAGGAAGCAATCTGTATCATGGGAGCAGTTTAATTTACAAGAGACATGGAAGAAAAAATGTTTTTCACTTGTAGCTGTAGTTCCTCCAGAGCAAGGCTGAATGTTGAGGCCATTATTTGCCTTAATGCTTGTGAAATCTGTATGCTCTATCCCTGGTCTGAGGCTGAACACGGGTCTTGGTGTTCAGTTGTGGTTGCTCTTGCAGAACTCGATGAGGTCAGTGAATGTGGAGCTGCTATGAAGATATCGCTTATTTTTAAGAGACCATTACTACAGATTAATAACGTACAAAATACATTAATAAAAACTTGATAAAGCTTTCTATATGTCATATAAAAATAATTGAGCTTTGAAGGAGGGGAAATGTGTATTGTAAAATACAATTTTGTGACTGGGGGAGGTGAGGATTAAACCGAAACTATTGAAAGATGGTTTTTGTTTGTTTTTTCCTACCCCTTCTCTCTGGTGTGGCCAGTCAGTGCTAACATTATTAGCTAATGCTTTATGCTTTGGATTTTCATGCCAAATTCTTCAGTGTTACGCCAGCGTAACTGGGAAGGAACGATGAGTTTCATGAGACTTAAAATGGTGTTAAAAGCCCCAGGTTTTTGTAGTTTTGTCATTAGCAAGCTATTGGATCAAAGATTTGTGTAGCAATTCCATTTTATTGCAGTAAAAAAATTATTTTTGGCTAGTAGGCATATTTTGTTTTATTTTTAGTGAATTTTTAATTGTACAGCAAGATCTATCGTTCTTAAAAGTACAGAGAGAGCAAAAATGATGAAGGAGCGTGGGAGCCAGATTACTTTTTCCTTCTAATGAGAAACCATTATGACTTTAATATACATGGCCATATTTCAGTTGCATCTTTTCTCTTCCTGTTTAAATACTAATTAAATATAATGTATATGAAAAAATGCCATTACCTATATTGTTATTTTTTACAGAAGTCTGCACTATTATTTCTTTTTCTCAATGGCTTGGCTGTAACAAAATGATTTTTAGAACTAAATTAATGAAGTATGTTCCTAACCTTTGAATTCACACTGTTTTGAGAACACTCAAATTAATTCCTGTGTAGGGTACATGGATTCTGTTTAGAAATAAAGTATAATACTACTTTTGTACCATTATTTTTACAGATTTAATAATGGATGCATAGCGTTTAGCTGTCTAGAATCTTGCTTAACATAGACCTCATTTGCACTGTATTGCTGTGTCAAAATACACTCTTCAGCATAATTGTAATCCTCAGTAATAAGTCTGCATATCCAGAAATATCTTTGTTTAAAAAATATTAATATATTTGAATCCCTCTTTTAACTTTTTTTTTAAATTGCTTTAATTGGAATATAAAATACATTCTTTGTTTTAAAGAATATGCTGTTCAGTGTGTATTTAATTTGGCTTAGAGTCTGATTTTTAAAGGAGGAGAAACAGTCTCTCTGAATTTACTGTAGTGTAGAACCCTGTAATGTTATTACTGTAGGCAACTGTTTTTTTACTGCCACTATTTAAAGGTTGATTCCCCACAACTTAGCCAGTGTAGTGAGTTAGAGACACATTCCATATTGTTGCTGATTTTTGCATTGAGATGGTTTGGCTGAAATTGCTGGTGAAAGCAATTGGAATGGATGAGGGGAGTAGTCACACAGTTTGCTTCGGATGGTTCTGTGGATGGCAACCTCCAGCAGAAATGGGGAAACAGATGGCCTGTGGAAGTGGTGTGGGTGAGAAGATCACCAACCATTGCAGGTGTTTTGCAAGTGACTATGTCTTCATTTGCTGTTTGTGTCTGGAGGTGAGAAGAAGGGATATGTTCTTGTTTCAGACTTTTTCTCTCCTTTCCAGAATAATGTTCAGTCTGCAGCTGATGGTAAAATGGTGTAGAAGGTTAAAACCTGGCTGTGGATTGTGCTTTAAAAAAAAAAAAAAGAAAACTCTTCAGTAGCTCTGCTGAGAATACTGCGTCTCAGTAATTTCTCGAGTTGCAACTGTATTTTGGCTCAATCTCTGTTGCTACGGCTCCAAAGCGTGGCTGGCTGCAACAAGAAAGCCAACGTAATCCCATTGTTTTCATCGTTGTGTTGTAGTATATTGGTCAAGGTGCTGCAAATGAGGACACCCTGTAGGTTCTGGGTTTTGATGTTGTGCATCACTGGGCAAGTAATGCCGTGTTTCCCTCTGTAGGAGAGAGATAATGCATCCTGTCGTCTTTGCTTTGTTTGCATAACACAGATGTTTAAGACGTTCCCTGATTTAATACTCCATTCAAATTACCCACTACAAGTCACTCTAAGCCATTTTACTCCTCTCTGTATCACCCCAGTACTACAGTTATGATCGATTCTTACCAAGTTAGTGCAGTAAGACCTGGTCTTGTTTGGTGTAACCAACATTTGTCCTTACTCCAAGGGCCCAACTTGTGTTAAAGAAGCCAGCCTCTTGCTTATCTGGTGTGTTTTATGAGTGATGCAGTTAAAACTATACTTTATCATGCTTTTATCACACTTTTAGCATGTGCAGTGCTATTAAATTAATCCTCTTCTTGAGTTTTCTAGTTGAAATAACAGTAGACTGGCAATGTACTTCAGGAAAGGCTGAATAAATACAGTCAATTTTCTAGCTTTTGAGTGTTCAGCATGGACTTCAAAGCCTTTGAATTTTGTGGACTGGTAATAAAGCTTCCGTGGTGCATAATCATTGAAGGAAGTAACTTAGTTCAGAAAAAAATTGTGTACGTATTTAGGGCAATATGATGGACAGCGTGTTTTAAGTAAATAAATAAATAATTGCTATTTATGCTGGCAGAACTGGATTCTCATGAGCATAGTTGTACATGTATAGGTAGAGCATCTTTTTGGATGAAATTGCAAGCTTAAGAGTTTGTCATGTGCTTGAAGCTCAAGTTCTAAATAATTTTTTTAAACCCCTTTTTAAAAAAGTCTCACAAAACACATACTTTGAATGATTAATTTTCTCATTCTGTACTCCACTGAAGAAGATGAGTGTTTTGTTCCTGCAAAGAAATCTCTGTAAAAATGAAAGGATCCTGATGAAAACGTAGCATTACATGTTTTGCTGCAGACTCCTTAGATGGAAAGAAATACACTGCTGAGTCTTCTCTTAAAGTTTAAAAAGAGAGAGCCTAGCATGTGCAAGTTATTCAGATTATTGAAAATTTGATCATTGATGATGGTGCATAGTTGACAAAAATACTGGGGAAATGAAAAAATTTGTGATTTGTTTATTTACAGACTTTTCTTTCATCTATTCTTTCCCGAGTGTGGAAGGAAGAAAAAAAAAAAGTAAGCTATTAAGCCAATGTAAGCATTTCTAGAACCAGACGTTAGTGGCATCGTCTGTAATCAGTCGTTGCTGTCTGTTTTTATGTGCATTTATACAGTCTTAGTGTTTTAGTATGGCCTTAAATACACTATCTGCTTTAAATAGCCAGTTTGCTGGCTGTGTTCTGCTGAAGTAGAACATTTTTAACCATTCTAATTAAAGGGATTATTAGTATTTTTCACTAGAACCTTGAAAGAACCTTTCACAGGCCTTGAAAGAGGAGGAGAAACACTGCTTATTTAAAAAAAAAAAAACCCAAAACAAACCCCCCAAAACAAAAAAAAACCCACAACTTTTTCTGTCTGTTTGCAATGACTTTTCACCACAGCATGGCTTATGGCCTGAATAATTTATGCAATTGAGTATAAGATTAGGTCTGCAGACCAAGTTGAAGTTAAGACATTGTCTTTGAAGTACCTGAGTTTCTGAAGTAAGGATTAAAGGATGCATGTCCCCTATGAAGAAAACCACTTTTTTTGTTCATTTGCTTGCAGAGAAATCGTACCACATACTTGGCAAGCATTTGGTTAATGCAGTGAAAGTATAAGAGATAAACTTAACATCTTGGAAAGCACGGAGTAAAAGATTTTGATCTGGGTGGTAAAACTCTTTACAACTTCGGAAACCTTGCATTTCTATTTTAACCAAACGTATTTTCCTGTTTTGTTACCTATTATGTTATGATTGGCTGGATCCTTGGTTTGCAGGGATTTGGTTGCAGTCGATGAGTGATACAGTAGGTGTAATTGGCACCTAGTAATAGTTCTTGTGCAAAGCAAATGGCACTTTGAAGATAATATCTGTTTGTATTAGGTCGGATAAAATATTACTGTTTATTAAGCATGCTACATTCGTTATCTTTCTGTGATACGGGCTTCTGTTGTTATGACCACCTTGTATCACTTCTGAACATGGCTGCTCTTATGTCTAGAGAGAACATGGTAAAGCTTTTAGTTTTCCTTACAGTAAAGCTTGAAGTTGGTTCTTATTGGGGTTTTTGTTGTTGTTGTTTGCATTAAAGGGGTAACTTTAATCACACAAATACCTGTGGGCAAATTGAAGGAGGCTGATGAGTAGATCTGCTCTAAAGTTCTTGTGGCCAGCAAATCCTTTTACAGTGTCTGTACACTAGACATAGTATACTAATTTATTTAAAAGAAAATAATTGAAAAGAAATATATGAAATGCCTGTTGCAATTGTATCTTCAACTTTAAGTCACAGCGTATTGCAAATGTGTGAGTAGGGTCTATTTGGGCTTAAGTGCAAGAACTCGGTTAATTTTGTGGCTTAAGACATTTTAATTTATAGGTAAATCATACCATTGTTTCCACATTTAAAACTATAGGAATCTCATTTCAAATTACAAACCAGAAAAAGAATACTTAGACTTGATTCCCTTCCAAGCCAAACTATTCTATGATTCTGTGATTCAGCTAACTTTAAAACTTTTCCAGCTTCTGACAGAAGATGTTTTATATCATGTCTTAAATTAACAACAGAAAAGCCACTTTAAAAAGTAGGATGTGTTTTGGCTTTTCTGCTAATATTCACAAAGCAGCAAGGATAGTCTATAGCAGTTTGATGATATCTCTGAAGTGCTTTAAATTGGGAAAAATGAATAAACTGTAAAAGTGACCCAAATTTGCTTGATTTTTTTCATATGTGGCCGTCTTTATATTAATTATAGTACAGTAATACAGAAAGAACTAAATATTGAGATGTGATTTTTTTTTTCAACTTGACGTTCCATTTCTCATTATTATACCTTCCTTGATCCAAGAACAAACGGTTTTGCACTCACAAATGTAATTTCCCCCCCCCTTTTTTTTTTTTTTTTAATTCCATGTAGCTCTTTTTCCTTGTTTGATTACTGGTAGATTAGTAGATTACTATTTAGAAAGTTACTCATTAGAAACACTTGAAAAAACCAAAACTGATGCTTTTGTAAAAGCACTGGTTGACCTGACAGTCTTTTCAACACTTAGTGACAAGATTAAAGGGAGAAGGCAGGAAAGTGAAATTAAAAAAATACCCAAGAAACTATTCTTACTGCAAATAATTCTCCCCAATGATTTTGCCCAGGTTCACCTTTTCTAGCCAATGAAGACGGTGTGCTTGGAGGTGTGATAGTTCTTCGGTCTTGCAGGTGTTCAGCAGAGCCTGAATCATCACAGGAAAAGCCAACTTTACTAGGTAAGAAATTCTTATTCATTTTTACTTGAGCTAGGTGCTAACTCAAAGTGAAAGGTGAAATAAAAACTGTCTGTGCACGTTTACCATTGTTCAAAGGCCACAGAGAAAACAAAAAGGAATTGAAACTGTTTGAGATAATAAAATGCTAGAAAGTGAAATAGTAGTATGTTCTCTAAAACTGTGGAAAAGAGCATTCTCTCTGACTCGTTGTTTCTGAGCAGAATTGTGATTCAGAGGGTTGTGTGGGATCCTTCTAAAACCATGGCACAGGAATAACGGTTGCTTGTGGCGAGACGGGGTATGCTCCTCACGGAAAGAATCGCATTTTTAGCTAGGGATAATGCATATGACTGTTTACTGCTTCTCAGTGGTTTATATGCTAAAAATGCTATCTAAAAAGTTCTTTGTTCCTCCTTTTTGCAGGATAAAAGGTGAAAATTTGGAGGATAGACTTAAAATTTGGAAGGGAAGTTGTTTTATGGTTAGAAATTTTTTGTTATGCCCGGGAAAATCTGTTCAGATAAGTCGCAGTTACTATTTGCATGTGCAGACAACGGGAGTACTTGCTGTTCATATTGAGATCAGCAGAAAACTGTACTTGGCCTCCATCAGTAGCTGACTGATTAAAAAGGCTCTGAGCTTTACAGCCCTTCAGCCCTGCTTATGTCCTAGAAACAAGATCCTCATCTGTCTTGCTGCTTTACGAAGGAACAAGTGTATTACAGTAAACTGTCATGCGGTTTGTCGTAGAGAAAGAGCTAGAAAACTGAATGCTGTAGGCTACTAGCAGAGGTGGGTGGAAATACAACCCACAGACAGTAAAGCCCGTGTTCCTCTTCGAAGGCAGGGATTTGGGACTGGGGGCATATGAATTACTTCAGCATGACACTTGTACCATCTCCTTTCCTGTGGTGCTCCTCAGATGTGGGCATATGTGTCTGGTCATGCTATGTGCTTATGTATTGGGTCTAATATATATTTACGTTATGCTACCAGAATTAAAGTTTTTTTCCTTTGTATAATCCTCCGCTTTATTATTGTTTCCCCAAGTGTTTCATGAATGGCTGTCAGTAGCATTACAGATTTGAAGTAGCTTTCATCTCTTTTAAGATCTGATATGACGCATTTGATCACCTAATTTAACTTTGTGTATTAAGGCAAGTCATAGCATCTCACCTGGTAATTCTTGAATTGCATCATTTCTTTTTAATCTATAGGCTATTGTTTAGAAAGACACCTCACCTTTGTTTTAATTCATTACTGCTTTTGTCCCACTAAATCCTAACATTGTGTCACCAGAGTTTGCGGGCTTACAGCCAGCCTGGAGTAGGAGGCAGAGCGTGTGCTAAGGGTGAGCGGGCAGATACATTCTTAACGGTGGGTTAACCCACACAAACTCCAGAATTTATTGCTGTCTGTTCAGTGACTTCCAGGATGCTAGGGTCAAGGTATTACAGTTGCACGGGATGAAGTGTATGTTCTCTTTCACTTTTGTTCTTGTATTACACCTCGCTGGTTTGCATTACAAGAATCTTTAAATATGACGTACTGCTTTGTCTGTGTTGGTCGGCTTGAGTCTGATCGATTCCCCCCTCCAGTCATTCACTCTAATAAGTAATTTTGCTCATTACAGTTCATACCATTCATGTTTCTCTACCCAACAGTTGACGTTTATGTGTGTTTTTATGCTTTTGGTCATCATCTCATCTTGTCCAAAATACAAAGAACCAGAGATTTGGGAGGTGAATCCTTACAATTCTGGTGATGGTTCTGGGATTATCCTGATGGACAACAGAGGAATTTTGGAAGGCTTGGATGGGAAAAGGTTTTAGAAGTAGCTTTTGTATGTTATATTTTTTGGGGTTATTACTTGAATAGCTTGTCTTTTTGAAGAAGTAGACTATAAAGTAGACTTTGACAATCACCTTACTCTTGTCTTTCAACTATTTGAAAGCCAAGACTGTCTAATCCTGACGCCAGAATCAGGGCATGGGTTGCTAAACATACAGAGAATGTTGCAAGTTTGATTTACAGTTTTCAGATTTAAGAATGGAGTAATTGTGACATTATTGATCTACTGGAAAAGCATCCTACAACATAAATTCTGTCCCTAAAAGGGAGTTAAGAAAATGAAAATACAAGTTTGATTAAATAAGAACAAACAAGATCAACTTAACCTTCAATTTCTTATGTTTGGAAGTGAGAGAAGTATTTCTGTTCATTTAATGTTTGTCATTCATGTAAAAAAACGTGTTCCTATTAAGGAAGATTTGGTATTTTTTCCTCAAAAAATAATTTAAAAAATCCCCATATATCATAAATCATAAGTAAAGACTATTTGTCCATTGATTTTTGGTTTTCTTTCCACTGAAATAAGATTCATGTAGCACAGCTTGTTCTAAAGATATTTTTTCTGTACCACAGAAATTTCCTGCCTTATGGTGTATGCTGAGTTAATGTATAATTAAACATATGTAGTATTTGTGTTGTTTGGATTGAAGATAAGTTGTGTAATACTGAAGAACTCAGTGTATAGAATAATGAAATCTCATGTCTTTATTGCAAGGGTGATCTTATTTATTTATTCATTTATTTATTTAAACTATTGAAACAAATTGCAAGAAAGTGATTTATTAAACGGTTGAAAATATGTGAAATGTCTTCAGATAAATATGTAGTTTAGGTTTTTCATTGTAATTCCAGTACTTGTAACAGCTAGCAATAACCGTGTTTAATGCTAGTACATGCTATCTTTGGTGGGCAATGTAGAAGGAAAAAATTATTAAAAACTTAAAAGAATATGCCTAGAGTTATCAAAGGCAAAGAAATAATATTTTGAGGGTATTTGGCCTGAACTGTTGCCCAGCTTCTCAAAACTGAAAAGATAAGATAAAATTTGTCTCCAAAAAATAAATTATTTCACTTACAGTTGAACCTTTAGGGTGTTAGGGAGGGGTTGGCCTCATCGAATGCGGTTACGTTGCATGGAATATGTTTCACTCTCTGAAAGCTTTTGACTAACCTTTGGCGATATCAGTCATGAATCTATTACGGGGGAGCAAAGCGCATACCTAAATGAAGTTCATTTTTCTTTTATGATGTTATCTACATATCTGTCAGAATCTTCAAGTCTTGCCGGGATTGTCTAAACTTTGATCTTCTACTCTGGGTTAATTGCTATGCAAGGATAAATGGTTCAAAGGATAAGCATACTCAGCATGCTGTGACCTTCGTCAACCATATTAAAGGAACGTGAGGCATAGGAATGAATGAGTTTTAAAACCGTCTAATGATGCTTTTTGCAGTATGTGAAAGTCTCTCTCTGAAGAAATATCTGGAAATAGCTTTTCATGGCATCTTGTGTAATTCATGTAAGACTCCTCCTGTAATCCGAAGGAAAAATTTATACTTCAGTGCAATTTTTTAAACCTTTTACAGTATTCTATGAAACACCCTGAATTCTGATCAGCTACTCTTTCTTTCTTTTTCCCCTTTCCAAATTACGTACTTAATGAACACAAATGAAAATGACTGTGACAGAGAGCAGGAAGAATATAGTGTGGCAATTTATAAAGCTCCACTGGATGGGAGCTAAACACATGAATAATGCGCTCTTTGTCTGAATTTTGTGTTGCAGCTGAGTAGGGGTGTGTGTATATACAAAAATACCTGTGTATGTATCAGGGAATTAAAGATCACCGTCATGGGCTGTTTAAATGATTGATAAATCGGGCCACTTTCAAACTTCAGAACACCACCTCACTGGATTAACCTGCATTAACAATACACGTTAGCTGCAGTTAGTTTTCTTAATCATTATCACTACAAACACAACAGTTAGTCTTTAACATTTATATCCTAAATTAGCTGTGAGTATACAGTACCGGAGAGCTGATGCTGTATAGCTAGTGCTAGAAATCAAGGTGATCAGACCTGAGAGTGTTTTGATGGGGAAGCCAAAATCAAAATGGGCTCATTTCTACTCCCATCTTTCTTTCCTCTCTTACCTTTGGTGCTCCTTACACTCTCCCCAGAGAAAGGGGGTGATTGCATATGCTCTTGATGTAATTCAGCATACTTTTGGGACCAGGTCTTACTCTAATTTTGCCAGGCATCTTTCTTGCTTATTGTGCAGTGTTTTTCTGCTTCCATCGGACATCTCTCCTGCTTCTTCTGCAGGATTATTTTATTCACCAGATGTCTTTCCTGCCTGCTCTGTATCTTCAGTTCTCATCTTGCAGACTTTACTACTTCTGCATGTTTTCCTGTATTCTACTTGTGCAGCTAAACCACAAATCTCCATTTACCCATTGTTAGTTACATATTATGTATATATTTATGCTCTGTTCTGTGGAAAAAAATGCTTGTTACTGGTTATTTTGTTGATAGTGTTAACAATTCTACAGAATCCTTGTATGCCATCTGGTTTTATGCTATTGTAGTGTGCTTATGTCTGGGTTCGAGGCAAGCAAATGCAAATTATGTCTGCTTCTACTTTATGGGTGGAATAGGCCTCTGCTTTAAAAGTTGGTCCTATCTTTTAACTGTAGTTGCAGCTGATGTATTTCTCATCTTGGAGGCTCCATATTGTTGAAGTAATGTTCTCATTCTGGGTATTAGTTCTGCAGTGTGTGACTGCAAATAGTGCAGGAAAACCTTGTTTGTTTGCTAGCTGTTTCTTTTGAGATTGAATTATTCTGGTAAGTAGTTTTTGTTCTTTAAGTTTGTTTTTTGTCCTTTCCCAAACTATATTTTAAGCTATATTTGTTTCGCAAGATTCCAGTCTTGTTAAATTACATCTTAAATTTTAAACCAACGCATTTTTTGTGACTTCTTGCATTTTCCTTTATAGTGGAATTTCTGTGGAGCCATACAACAGAGAGCATGTGTGTAGGATATATGTCTGCACAGGATGGCAAAGCTAAGGTAAGCCATGAGGAATAGGTTGTAATACAGTAGAAGTGAGTGCAGAAGCTAAGGAGAATATGAAATAATGATAATGAAATATATCAGAAATTTCTATCTTTAAGAGAATGGAAAAAGTAATGGGTGCATAAGCAGGGAAATGTATCTATCGATTGGGCATTTCTAATTTTTTTTTTTTTTTTTTTAATTGCAGCAGTTAACAAACCTACATGCAGCAGTTAGTAAACCTACACTAACATATGTACTATGTCAGGAAAAGGTGCCACAAACACATGTCCATTCCCTCTGCTGACAGTAATTGTATTTGAATAACTTTATCCAGCTTGATTCAGTTATACTGGCTATTTAGGGTGGTACGGTATTTTTCTGTGGGCATGTCTTCCTTCAGATAAAGCAATTGCACCATCAAGGAAGAAGGGAGAGGATATAAAACAAACTTCATGCTAGTTCCTAGAATAGCCTCTGTGATAAATAACTTGGATATTAACATCCATGTTTTCAGTTTTTTGGGGCCTAATCATAATTTTTTTTTTTTTGAATGAGAGAAATAATATGTTAAAATTGAGTTTAGCAATGGAAACTGGAAAAGTCCTTAACATCAAGATCAAGGAGTAGGGATTAACCAAGAAGATGAGCGACCTCTTCCTATTCTTAGGAATATAGCATTGAAGGAAGAAAAAGGCAGGTACTGCGATGTAGCAACTACAGCATTTAGAAGAGGTGTTTGGACAATGAGAATGAACATGGGAGAAGCTGCAAGCAGAGGCAGAATCATAATTCCTGTAGACTTTTATACATGTACAGCCATAAATATTCAAGACTGACTGTGAACAATGAGAACTAGTTAAAGGAAGTGACAAAAGTGGGGTAAGAGGTAGAATAAGAAGGCGTTCCGATACAGCTAAAATAATGGGTGAGGCAGGAGTGTTTACTGGAATACTTGCCTGTATTAAAGAAGATGACAGCCAACAAGTTTATGCCAGCAGATAAGAGCAAGAAAGACACCCAGCATTTTGATGGAAGGATGAATATTAAAGCCTGGAAAAGGAAAGAATTTGAGGGCCTGGATTTGTTGGCTCTCTCCAGAAATGCCTGCTTGTGTATCTGCTGAAGAAGAAAGTTTAGTCATTGGCAATGGAGGGGGAGAGGACTACAAACCCCAAATCTTTCTCTCTCTCTCTCTTTTTTTTTTTCCTTTTCTTTTTTCTGTGTTTCATTTGAGAGAGAATACAAAGGAGGATGTGAGCAAGATAATAAAAGAACGTGCAAAAGAAGGAAATTGACATCAGATATTTTAAACAGCAAGAATGGTGTAACGTGCTGGTTGTAGCACTGGGAATGGATGAGTTCATCCTCAAGGAGTAAAACGTATAGACAGAAATACAAGAATGCCCCAGAAGGAGGAGGAAGATAAAAAGCAGCTGGTGAAGGAAGTGCTGGTAGAGGTGTTAGTGAAGTACTCATTTTCATGACTTATGTAGAGTTCTTTCCAGTTAATTATCCATGGAATAGAGTGTGGTTTTACTTGTTTTCTTAATATTTATTTCAGATTTATTAGAAAAGAGTCTAAACTCAAGCTAAAATCTCAGGCTGAGCTGAGTGAAACTAAAGCAAGCTCAGCTGCAGATGTTCTAGTATTCGCTAGTTAGTTTTAAAATCATTATCTTGTATTCACAGTGAAAGAGGGAGAATTATTAGAATGCGCGATGTTAAATCATTCCAGTGTGCACACCTGCCTCTGGCTTACACTGCAAGGCTCAAAATATTATTGTTTCTTCCTGGTAGTGTCTGTCTAATTAATAAATAAATGCTAAATATGAAATCTGTCTGGTAATGAGTACTAGCATGACAGTGCCATGCCCAGAGATGTTTTCCTACTCACAGTTGCAACATTTGACATCTGGTGTGCATTGTTTTCATACTGCTGGTAAATTCTCCAGCTGGTAATCTTGATTGCGCTGACAGACACAGCTGCCCTTCTTGGTTCACTTTTAAATTATGTTTTTGACCTTCATTGAAGAGTTAATCCCCCTCCCTTTCTTCCTCCTTTGAGTCTGTGGCCACAAATGCTTTCCAGAGAAAAACCACAAATGCTTTTGCTGCTGACTTCTATTGATCAAAAAAAGTCTTCTGTCATAAAAGCTGGAATTTTATTCTGCTACAACTAGGACTAAGTTGTAGATGGAAAACGGGGCTTGAAATAGAACACAATGTATTGCAAGGAAAAAAAAAAAATCCCTTTAATAGAGTAACTGTTCCGGTACGATTAATTTTGAGTGCTTGCCATGAAAGAAAAATGGTGTAAGAATTCATAAAAGTACAAAATATCACTTGTTTATGAGTACCATAGCAAAATGATCAGGCAGCGGCTTGTAAGGAAACCTCTTGCTTTCCTGTTTTTCTAGGGTGGTAAAGAGCTTCAGATTTTATTTCTTTCATCAGTCTAGGACTCAAGTTTTATTTTTAAACCAAGGGGTTGTCACAGTGGCTGATTTTGGGCTGGTTCAATTTAATGAACATGAAAACATATTTTTATAGCAAGACTTCTAGAAAGTGAGAAGGTTTTTAAGTGTCTACTGTTATGAATTAGACTAATATTAGAATCATAATTATATAAAGGGTACATACTAAGGAAAAAAAAGGATCCTGCTTTAGAATCTCAGTGTGATTCTTTGTGCATTGGAGGTTAATGCATTTCATAATAGGACCTAGCAAATGGTGGTTCTGAACCCCAGACGAAGGTTGTGGAGATATAGGAGGCCTTTCTTACGAGGCAAACACTTAGACACTTGTAAGCTAGATACCAGCTCACCTGCAGACACTGGTATGCTCGAGAGGTGGAAACATACTCAACCAATTAACTATCAGCGACTCCTTAAAAGAACAGTGGGACAGGAAAGCGGAATTGGAGACTTGAAGTGGTTTGTACATCCTGACCTGCCGGTGCGTCTGGCTTTTAGCACTGTGAGCTCTCCAAGTACTGATTTGGAAGTATCCTTGCAACAGGGGTTTACTTCCTCCCGATTTAGAAAAGACTGGGTTTTACAGCCATCCACTCACCTCCAAACTAGACTGCCTGAATGCTGACTTGCCAGCCTAAATGTATAAAATGGCTGAGCCTGCAAGAGCTGTGGAACAATTTTGCACTGTGACAAATAATTGTTTGATTTAAAGCATACTTTCTGGAAAGGTGTCCAGTCTTTTTTTGGAAAACCAGTTGCCTGGAAAAGTCACTGTTTCCTGTTGAATGTTGGTTTAAAGTGTTTGGTTGAACGTTGCTTTAAAAATACTGTGGAGGCTTGCCAGGTGAACTAAGTTCACACCTTATCGCTGACACAATCATCTCTGGTTGCATGTCCTATTACTTGCCTTTAGATCTCGCTCAGCACTGAAAAAGTATTTCAGCTCCTCCACCACTGATAGCCCTGGCAATGTCATCTTCACTACCTGCGTAGTGGATCTCTCATTGACTTCCCTCTGATTCTTATGCCCTTGAACCCTTACATCACGGCCACAAGCAGCTGATCAAAGCATATCCTTGCTGGTTCAACTAGTCGTCTTTGTTTCTTGTCATCCCTCTTGACATGAGCAGTTTTGTAATCACTCGGTGCCAGTGTTTGTCACATACTGGATGTGGAAGGAAACAAACTTTTTGTCTGAACAAAAGTCTGTTTGGCTGTTTTATATGCTTCTTGGAACTAACCTATACCACCTGTTACTACAACTTATCCAGGCTGGTGCCTGGGAACCTCAGCTATGATGAGCTTAAGGGACAGATATATTCTGTTTTAGAAGTTGCCAGTCCCAGACTTCCTTCCTGAAACAATGCCATGACAGATTGTTTCAATATTAGGCCTGTTTTTTGGGAAGATGAATGGACTTCCCGAGATCTCCTGAAGCAAGTTCCTGCACTGTCATTTATATGATGGTAGAATTGTCATATAAGCTGACACTCAACTATTTCTACCCATTAGTGAGGCTGTTAGAATATTTGAGACTGCTGTGGAAGTTTCTGGCCGTGGTCATGAGAATAGATAGAAAATATTAGTCAGTGGACTTCCTCTGCACCTACCCGGCTCCTTTTGTAGCAGTAATTGCTGCATCAGCAAAGGTTAAGACTTCTAGATTGAAGGACTGGGAGATTAAATATCTTCATAAACTGAGGAGGTATGTTTTTGATTTTTTGTTATTGTGATGTTGACTCATGAATTACTTGATATGAATTCAAGATCTTCGATAAGCAGTTAGCTCTCTTGGATTTCCTGCCCAAACTTTCTTCTCTTTCTGAGACACTTGTCTTCAGAATAACCTTCCAGATGTTTTTTTTTATGGATCCATAATAGATCCAACAGCTGATCATAGCATCAGCTAAGAAGGTCATCCTGTTTCCGGAGCTGTGCCCTCTTTAAAGATACTCTGGCAGCTTTCAATTAATCAGTTCCAATTTTCCTGAACTGATTAGGTTACATTCTGAGAACTTAAGCAATTGTGTTGTCACCATTGTGAAAATAGCTCTATTCTATTGACTACAGTGTTGCTTCTTGGAGCTCTGTCCATACTGTCGCAGGCGACGTGCAATATTTGAGATCTTAATGGTTGGTGTAGCATTTGGTAGAGGAGTGTAAGCGTCAGTTTGCATGAAGGGCTTTGAGACCTTCTGCCACGTAATTTGGGGGGCAGGGGAATAAGTCCTTGATTTCACCCATAATGTGATTTTAGATGTAAATGGAGAACAGGAAGGAAAGGAGGTTAGTAGGTAGGTTACAAGTTAATTGACTCCTCTTAGTTACATAGTCTTCATATTTTCTTATTCCTTCTCTGCTTGCCCAATGGAGGACGCTGCAAAGGAAAAGAATTTCTTCAATCTCAAATGACAGTGCAACGTATGCCTGCAATGTGAATTCACATACCAACTGCATCTCTTGAAGGTTCTGGTTATGGGTAGGCAGCCTTTCTTTGATTCCATGTTGTGTATCTGTGCATAATCAAGCAGGGGCCCTTTTATCTCAGGCAGGGTCTGCAGAGTATTTGTTCACTCGAGGCCCGCGGTATTCTGTGTGCAGAAAGTATAAGTGGGCAGGATGTGCCACAGAACTCCTTTTTTCCTGGATCTCCCAAGTTTCTTATATTATCTTAGTGATTTAGAGTAGTTGGTGGTGGATGATGTTTTTGCTTGAAAATAGGTACTTCCTCACTGTGTTTTCAGTCATGTTTGAAGTCCGAGTGCTTTATTTCCAGTGAAAAATCCAATCTCAGTATCAACAATGTGCAATGTGTCCTGTGTTATGTGTAGGTATTTGAAATAATTTGTCACCTCAGTATGGGTCTTAGTAGGTATACATTTACTGTATGATCTGTGTATAAATGTTGCTAACTTTTGCTATTATTGTAAATGTTGCAATCCTTTTGAGATACTCTTCATAGGTTTTAGTTTTTGTAACAGCTAGATGACATAGACAATGAACTTCTAAAAATCTAGTTGTAATATTGAATGTAATCCAATTCAGTTGCCAGATTAAACCTCTCTTTGGCAGATGCTCAGTTTGTATAACACGAATTACTAAGCTTTATGATATGGCAGGTTTTAATATTGCAAAGCTATATATGCCATTCCTTCCATTTTCTCATGAACCAAATTCAAATTCCTTTGCAAGATACAGGGTAACAGTAGGGAGAGTGTTGCGTATTGCTGTGTTTGAAAACATCCATCAGCAACACCTGCTGTCTACACCAAATGCTGTAGTTGCCATATGCAAACAGAAACTTATCTTTGACACTTAATTTCATTTTCCAGTATGAGGAGACATAGTGGATAGGGACACCATTGCCAGTTCACTTTTCCAGTTGAGATGTTAGGTGTCGGAATCAGATTTATTCACCTTTACTAACACTGTAAAATTTAACAAAATTACTTCCCTCTACGTTTGAAGTGATACATACGACAAACACTGATTGTAGTGATTGTTGTTGGTTTTCTGATGATGGGCTTCAGTATTTTACTTTGTGAGTAAAAGGTCTGTGAAAGCCCTTTGTCAGGAGAAGGGCAGTTATCCAGTGCTCATTGGGTGAAGAAATACATCTTGGAAGGATCCTAATTCTAATTTGAAAATTAGTGGAAAAATTTACTGAGCCTGTTTAGTTAACAGAAATACTATGTCAAATAATTCAGTCATTCATTTCAGACTACAGAGGACAGTCTTTTAACTTCATGAGACAGGAAAAGTACATGTCACTTATACTTTTTTTTTTTCTTTCTTTAATCGGCACTCTTGTCTGGAGACTGGGGAATCAGTCAAATTTTCACTTGAAAAGAACTCTGTGCATACAGTAGAGCATCCAGTTCTCTCATAAAAATAAGGTATTTATATTTGTTGGAAATAACCTTCAGTGCTAATATACCAGTTAAAATATTTGGCTCGTAGACCTTCATGGAAATTATGGGCTCTGAGATGGGAAGATAAATTCAGGTTTTTGGGTTGAGTTCTTGTATAAAGCCAGTAGTTCTGGAACTCTCCTTGTATTTGGCCGACGTATTTTAGAATGGAGTAGAGACGATGGGATTATGTATCCAGGTATGCAAATATAAACGCAATAACCCAATTTAGCACCTGCAATTCAGAATGGTAAAAATCACATTTTAAGATATATGGCAGTATTTTAGAATACCTCTACAAAAGCCTGGGGCGCTGAGCTGAACAGATGATTGGTTGGTACATGGCTTTAGACTGTCTAAATACATGTATGAATGATTTAGAGAGATTAAAATGCTTTCGTTTTGAACTTTCTTAAAATTTGATTTTTTTTTCTAATGCTATTAGAAAATAATAATAATGTTTAATAAAACATTTTATTAATGTTTTTAGATACATAAATAGTGTACAGTAATATACTTAACCCACAGAATGAATTTGAGCTTGGAAAACCGTTAGCTTCCTAAGCAACCTGTATGTAGAATCAGTGTTTTCAGTGCCTGAGAGCCAGAAGCATGCCATCAGTATGTCTGTCTTTCTGTCTTTTGCCCACAAGGACAATCATTCTGGAGCCCCGCTTCTGCGCGCCCCCCCCCCCCCCCCCCCCCCCTTTTATGTTTCTTTTTTAAGATTTCACCAAATGAGTTGCGCATGGGATATTCTGATAGCAGCAGTTGCCAGTATTTTGCAGGGCACCTTCTCCTGTCATGTGGCAGGTGTACATTCAAACCATGTTGGAGGAAAGCTCCCCAGGAGACAGGGCAGCAGAGGATGGCTATTGCTGCCAAAATGGGGTATTACTGCCTCGAAAATAAATTGAGAATAGGTGGCCAGATGGTTCTCATGATGGAAGCGTGTACCCAGCTAGAAAGCTTGTAGACCTCTGAGTGATTCTGAATTTCTAAAGAACATATGGGTTTGGTGGTACTTTTCTTTGAGGAGTAAGGTGGTAGAAAGCAATTTCATTAAGTATATGATGTCCTTGGTCTTTCATTGTATTTCATCTCAATAGGGTAATGAATGGAAAAAGTTTGTTTTATAAATTATTCTGTCTAAAGCACATCCTGAGCGTGTAATAAGAAAGCTAAACACACGAACCACTCCCTAGATTTGCTTAAGAACTGAATGTGCTGCCATCTGGTAGTTGTACTCTGTCCTCTTGGCAGCATTTGATTGACTTCAGTTTTCTCATGCAGCACTGTCTGTCTTTTGGCTTAAACTTTATATTCATTTTACATGGTATTTATGCTTTTAATGAAAAAAAAAAAAGGAAGCTGTTGTGACAAACTAATACTTTTATGTGAATAAAAGGAGGAGACTAGCTTTTTAAATCCTAAAGAAAAATCTTTTTGTTATTAATTGGTCTCAGGGTTGTTTCGGAATCTTTGTCTATGAGACATGAAGTAAAGTAAGTCTTGGCACAACTTGTATTTATTTTTATTTTTTTTTAAAGGTATACTAAAAATACATAACTTGAAAAGTAGATCAAGTGTTCATGACAGAAAGATGAAACCTTATATTGTCCCTGTAGCAGTTAACACTTACTCTGGGGCAGAAAGACCTATTAGTTTTGGACTTGAAGGGTGGTGGGAAACTTTCCAGCGTGCGTCAAAAGGGACTGAGAGATAGTAACGTTCCACGGGCAGTGTCTGCAGCACTGGGGTTGGGGGAGTTGGTTGCTCCGTGGGTTTGGTTTGGTTAGGGGGGAAAGAGGGAGACGTTGTGTGTTTGGATGGCAATTACATGGAGCAAGAATCAGTGTCTGAAGGTTGGTTGGCTTGTCTGTGCTTTATGGAGGGGTGGGAAGCAAAATCAAGTATTTCATCTAGCATTTACCTTTTTTCCTTTTGAACTGTGGGCACGAGGTTCCTCCTTTAAGCTGCAGACAAAGATCTGTGGTGACTAACTGGTTTCCTAGCTGTCAGGACCTCTGCTCCTACTAGGCCCTCACCAACCTCACTTTTCTCTAGGAAAGCAAATCAAATCAGAATATTCTCAGGGACAGTAAAATTTCTATTTATGGAGCTGAAGATATGGATAGCCCTGTCGTTCTTAATCTACCTTTCCTTGGCATACGGTTTCCTCAAAGAGAGGCTTCCATGAAGCCGAGTGGAGGATTAATTCAGGAAAACTTTTTCTTTTCCTGTTTTTGTGCTCCCAGGCACAATTTCCCCCAGATGTGGGTTCATTCAACTTGTAAAGCTGATGGACTAATCGAATTCAATTAAAAGCTTTCCAGTGTTGTTCTTTTTTGTTTGCTTTTTATTTTTATGTTTTAAAAATCTAAACCTAATCCCCTGTACAATCTGGACTTAATGTAAAATATGATGTTGGGATATAAAAATGTAACAAACTGTACAAATAAGTTCTGTGGTTGCATTTAAAAATATTAAATGTTCTTTGATCTTTCTTTTTATTTACTAGAGTTTGTTCTTATGGCTAAGAACAAGGGAGATATAATTGTAAGAATTAACTTGGGAGTTTATCTGAAGTTGTCTTGACATGGCAATGTTATCCTTTCATATTACTTATTAGATAACATTTTAAACACTGTCATCTTAGATCTGTCTCGTTTTTGTTCTACATAAGGCAGCCATTGGTGAAAGTAATAAGTAGTGTAAAACAGCATCTGTATTTGCTCTGTCATACAAAGTATGCAAAGAAACAGGATGCAAGTAAAGGCTTTAAGAAAGATTTTGTTATATGTGGTTTGGGTGTTTCTGTAAATGGAAATGTACAGATGCTAGTGTATAGTGGCTTGGGGTCTTTTGTATGGGAAATATGTTCTTCCTTTTATAGGAAATGAGTTTTTGTATAGGAAATGTGTTTTGGACAGCTATTTAAGCATAGCTACTTGGTAACGTATTGATAGATACTGACTATCTGCTTATCCCCTCTTGTATACTTGCTCAAAAACTTACTAGGATATCATGCTTAACTAACTTTTAAAAATAACAGGATCTATAAATTTTATGTGGATTCAATGAAGCCTCACAGTTTGCTCCTGCAATTACATAAGGGTCCATTAGGCATTTATCTCTGGGTTGTGGGATAAGTCAAGCCTATGCAAAAGGTTAATTCATAACTTGGGTCTGGGTCGGAAAACTAATTTACACAGATCAGGTCTGTTGTTGTTATAATGAAAAAAATTGATTATAAGATTCATGATAATCATGATAGTGCTAATATTTCTTCTGTTTCAGTAACAACCTTCCTCTCTTAGGCCTCTTGGCAGCATCCTTGGGCCTCTGTGCTTTTTATTGTATTGCTACAATGATCTGCTAATAATTCTGACTGATCACCGTATAAGCAATCTCACTTATAAATTTTGCCTGCCTTAGAGCTGACCACTGGTTTGCTTTGATTGCGGTATCTCACTAAACAATCAGTGGCATTCTTCCACTGAGGAACAATGCTGCTTTTACACTGTCATCCGATCCCACTTTTCATTTAGAAATTTTCACAGACCTGGAAAAATGTCTTGGGACTGTCAGTCATAAAATAAAAAATATCCTTCTTCTGCTTGTTTTTCTTCCTTCCCCCCCCCCCCCCCCCCCCCCCCCTTTTCTTTAAACTTACAAAATAACATCTCCAAAAATTGTCAGTTACATTTTGGGGGAAACTGTAACAGATTTGAAAAGAATCTTTTCTTCTTGAAGTGGTAAATCACAGTTGTAACCAAAATTGTTCTGAAAGTAGGAAGATGTTCATATATCAAGCAGGAAGGCCAGAGATCAAAGTTTTAGCAGTAAAATGAAAACCTTTAAATGTTTTTAATTAAATCTCATTCTGTAATTTAACTGAAAACAAGACCACCTAAGAGCAGACACCAGGATACCCTTATCAAGAAAGGAATGAAAAGAAGCTGCCTCTGAGATACAAAATGTCTCTTCGATGCAATGAGTTGTGGTTACAGTCTCAAATCACTTTCTGCTCAGTTGATGCAAGTTATTCTTACTGAACTTCTACAGCTATACTTTTTGTCACAAGCCATTGCCTCATTGCAAGTTACACATTTTGCAGCACTTAAATCTTTTAAATGAGATAATGTATGTACAAAAACTTAAATATGTAGTTGGCTGCACTTACAGGAAGCTGTAATTTCTAAATGCCAGCAACTTCTGTGTTGTGAGCTTTATATCGTAGTACGAATCATTTCTGGTTCCTAATTTAATAATTGTTTAAGCGTTATATTATCTGAGCATTAATGAATCACTTCGTGAAACTTGTAGCTCATGAGGGGAATGAAGGCCAGCGCTCCTGCTTCGGTGGGAGGGATGGCTGGAGCGTAGCTTGAGCTGGTGAGTCCCTGCCATTGCCACTTTCTGCCTCAAGGCTGTGAAATGCTGTTATCAGCCCTCTTGCATTTTGGAGGTCTGCTAAGGCTCTTTTTAATGTTTTACCAGAGCCCGCTCAGCAGCTCCGAAAGCAGGAAAGAGTAAAGTTTGTAGAAACACGCTTCTGACTCCTTCTGTTGTTCTCTTTAAACACTGCTTTAGCCACTTGGTAAAAGCAGATCGATATATCTGTAAATAGCTCTTGCTGTAGCTCAAAATCAACAGTGTGGATGAAAACATAAGCAGTTTTCACAGTATAAAAACGTGTGCAAGGGGGGGGAAAAACCGTCATTACTTTTAGAAATACGTCAAAGTATCTTTTCATAAGTGAATACTTTTGCCCATCAGTAATAAAATGCACCTCAGAATGTAAAGGATCTTTAACAGATTTTCAGTGTCACTGAGTTACAATAGAGTTATAAGCTGAAGTTTTGTGTACACAAACACACGCGCCCACTTTCTGGCTTTTACTTTCTGGCTGAAATATTACAGAGCCATCTCAAAGGCCTGCTTTTAAAACTTCTTCATGGAAAAGATGCCTGTTGACAGAAACACAATTGCTCTTTGGGTCCGTTTATTTGACAGTTGGCAACAAACATTTTAGAGGAAGTCTTTGGGGTTTTTTTAGGTGGACAAGTAGGTATTTTATGCAGAGGAATTTCTTCTTTGCATCCTGATCATTGCAGTTGCCTTATGCTCTGAAGTGTTAGTTTATCTCTGTCAAATAGTTTATTGTGTCTAAGATTTCTCTAAGGTATATTTCAGTATGCAGCACTAAACATTTTTGAATCTCCCTAAGAAATAGACTTACAAACCATGGAATGCCACAGTTATTCTTCTTTTGTCTTCATGCTGGATATTCCTTTCTTCTGCTTCCAGTGCACTGGGTCATCCAGTTTACCTTTTCTACACATCTGTCATGGTCCTTCTCTTCATGCGTTAAACATTAACACAACCAAAATAAAAAAAAGAATCCCAGTTGTTTGCAGCTTTTCAAGTTACTTTGTAGTTTGCCCTCAGAATTCAGTGATGGAACAGCTTAATTGTCCAATACTTACAAGCTTGCTTTGTGTCCTGCATAATTTTGCCTCTCTTCTCACTTGGTAATACTCTCTTGGCTTTTCTACAGACTCACATTTCAAGACTTCCTCCTGGAGCCGTGGCAGGACAGTCCGTGGCAATAGAAGGAGGAGTTTGCCGGCTGGAGAGTCCAGAAAGCTGAACAGCTGATTCCTCACTTCATTGCAAAGAATGTGAATGATGTTTTGTACAAAAAAGTTTTTTTGTGTTTTAACAGATGTTGGAAATTCTACTCTTGTTTTATACCCCGTATTGCAACCATGTGCACCATAACTTGAGACAAGTGCTGCTGTAGTTTATGTTCTCACTCTGTGAATGGGGGTGTGTGCATGTTCATTTTTTCCCTAATAAAATAGGAACTCTTCCCAGTTGTGCAAAGATTATGTATGATTAATGATTGCGTTTTCATTGTTTTATGTTTGAAAAATAACCAAAAGTTCAAAAAAAAAAAATTAATTTAAAGATATGGTCACAATTGTCATTCATGTTCTAAATTTAAAAGTAACAGGCCTTTGAAGTGGCTATATAATTATGCAAAAATGATTATGGTTTCTAAGTTTCTCAGTGGTTTAAGGAAATCCAGAGGTGGTTTAAACATGGGTTGGTTTTTTCCTCCCCAATAAGGAGGATTTTTTTTTTGTCAAAGAATGGTTTCAGTGAAACAAACTAAAGCAAAATTAAGGCTAGAATTGTTTTTAAATAGTCTTATAGGTCATATCTGTTCCCAAACTAAGATGTTAATAGCTTCAAGCTGTATGTATTACAAAAAGCTATATGAAGATAATGTATCCTAATGCAGTCTTTATGTATAATGGATTATTACAATGTAAATAAGAAAACAAAGTTTATGGAAAGATTCGATATTATTCTTCGCTTCTGTTTTAAATCTATTTTTAAGAGAGGTACAGAAATGAACATATTACTGGATGCGAAGTGCAATGTGTATTAAATGGATGTTGGGAGGTCCGATACTAGCTTTCTTATTGATAAAGCAACTTCCTAAAGTCCAGCCACAGCATGGGTATTTATATAACTGTGTGTAATATGTATGTACTGTGCATAAATTTACTGTAATTCTTTTTATACCTTCAACAAAACTTGCATTATAAAACAATGTAATCCTTGTCTGCCTTGTGAAGCATTGGCAGCTGAACTGTCGTTTGTCACCAGTTCTGATACATTAGCCAGATCGCCTGAGTCCTACAAGTGAGTTCTGACATACAATCTTCCATTCAGTACTTTTTTTCTTCACAGCACTGGCAGCAATAGAAGACTTTTGTAATTAATTCATTGTCCTGATAAGTATGCCAAAGAGAAACTAAAATAGTTCATCTTTTTCCCTGGTGGATATTTGATAATTCTGTTTTCAGAAATAGTGGATGAATAGATATTCAGACTGTATTCGCTTAATCGGGCATTGTACTTGCCTGTTTTGTAATGTTGTGCCTGCCCATAACAGACATACTTGACTGATTAAATGGTTACATTGATTGTAGTACCAATCTTTCATGGGGAAAAAAATCTTAATAAATTTTTTTTAATAGCCTGAGTTCATTTTCTCTCTTATGTTACAGCATACATTGAGATACTGTCATCTATGTGTGGTTTTTTAATTGTGACATCAATGTAGTCCTATAGTTGAGGATATTTCTGTACAGTTCTGTAAATAATATGAAACAGGTTGCAGAAACAAAAAAGTGGAATGCATCTGTCTTGAAATAATTTGTGCTGAGATAGACTGGATCCTCAGTGATACACTCATGGTCTGATGAAATGAAGAACTGTACTGCAACACTTCAGAAATGTTGCAACAAAGAATTAAAATTGCTCTAACATGCAGCATTAAATGATTGTGTGGACGCTTCACTACGTAGAGAGTGAAAAATTGAAGATCATGTGTATGGGTATGTACATATCCACATTTGAAAATGGCATTGTTTTTGGAAAAGCTAAAGTAACAGCGTTCGCCTGCTTTCATTCTAAAAGTGCTTTTCAATGTCGACTTCATAGAAACTTTGGCATAAATTCACTCTTTCATGGAATAAGCATGGCAGAATGGCTTGTAAAATGTAAATGGATAAATTGTTTCTTCCCTTTACTTGCTTACTATCTCTTTATGGAGATTTGGGTTCCAGCATATGATTTTTTCCCCACATTATCTCAAAATTTTACTTGTGTGTATACATACATATATAAAAAAAATCAGAACTCAAACAGCAGACAACATGTTTTGCTTTTACTTTGCTTTTGTGTTTATATAATACACCAATCAATTTTTTTTTTTTTTTTTTTTGGTCGAAAAAGCCAGACTTCTTCAGGAGGCTACTTGGGAATCATTGTTTGAAATTGAGCAGTGTGCCTTTTCATTGTCCAACTTTTCCTCTTTCTGTCTAGGTAGAGGAAAAAGGAAAAAAAGGATTCTCTTGTCTTGAGAATCACAAGCAAGGTGCAGAGCACAAACCAGGTGCAGAGCTGACTTTCTACCTAAGGTACTTACAAGAAGAAAACTGTTAGTACATATGAATTTCTGTATCAGCAATCGTAAAGTCTGGCAGGACCAGAATTTCCTATCATCCAACTCCCACTTAAGCCAATGAAAGATCTTTAATTATGGGTCTAATTCTGCTACTAGTTCTATTTTGGACTTAAAAGGGGCTCATGAAAAATAAATGGTGAGGACAGACACAGTTTGCAATGACGTGGTCTGTAAACTCTTGTACATGATGAGTAACCATTGCCACTGGCATAAGCAGATACAGTCCAAGAGGAAATTATACAGTTGACAGCAATAGCTGGCTAAAATTATAAAGGAAGGGCAACCAGATGAAATGCATATAAATATAAACAATTTGAATACTGTTGATTTTATACTCAAACACACAATTACATGTCCTAGAGTATTTTGTAGCAGACAGGTTGGTGCCAGAGTAGTCAGTCTTCTGCCATAATAAATTTCGCTGCTAAAAGCTTGTAATAGCCTAAACCAAATCTAACATATAGTCCATTTTTTGTCTTCCTTTGCTCCTGTACTTTATCTTTGCTTCTGTACCTTAACAGTGTGGCCCTGCAATGAGTGACTTCAGAGGGCTGCAGCTGAGCAAGTCACAGAGGAGAGGCCCGTTACACTAAAAAAAGTTTAGAGGTGATTTGAATTCCATTTTGTGTATTGTGTAGGTACGAAGAGTATGCTTCTCCGCTTGTGAATTAACCTCCAGAAATGCTGTGAAATGAAGAGATTTGACTGAGGAGGAAGAGGGGGCCTGACTTAGGGAAACTGCAGCCGTTCACCTGTAAAGGACAATATGGAAGATGCTGTGAAAGGAGAAGGAAGCCTCAGAGGAAGCAAAGCCGGTAATAAATCCAGGGGTATTTGCAAGGCTGTGGTAACTGCTATCGTTACTTAAAATGTAAGTTAATAGCAGAGACTAGAAAGAGAAGCCAAAACTATTGGTTATTATGGTATTACAGGTGAAACAGGTGCAACATTTCATAGCGGCATGTGGTAATGGTGCAACTGGACAGTCTTTATAGCTCAGTTTTGAGCAGAATGATGCAGAATTAGGTGGGAAGTTCTAGACTATATATCTACACATTTTAAAAATGAAAACGTGGAATTCCACCATAATTTCTGTTTCTTCTGGTTGTTCTGCGAGTCATTTACTTTGAGTCAACGAGATATACTAAGAGTTCTAGTCATTCAGTGGTAGCAGGATTCAATTGTTCAAAGATACTGAATTGCATGGAAAGCTCTTATAGTGTTATGTTTGCAAATAACACCACCATCTGCAGTCTATACGCAGCCCTATTTCAAAAGCATCTCCTGACTCTCAGAAGGTTTGCCGCTCTAACAGTATTTGGATTTCTGTAATTCTAGGTGACTGCAATCCCATCCTCTAATTCAGTAGAGAGGCACCTTTCAGGTTAAAATATGACTTAGGAAAGAATCCCGTTTTCAGGTCAGCTTGATTGGCAGGAGAAGGCTCAGAAGAGAACTGGAGAGTTGAAGGGAAAGTTTATAATGTGGCTAGGTAAGGAAATAAAGACTTGTTAGAAAGCAGAGTATACAAAGAAACTTCTCTAATGGGAGAACAGGAATCCATGTAAAGTGGGTAGAGGGAAAACAAAATTATTTTTAAGGAAAGAAGAGAAGAAGAGGAAATAGTTGTAAGAACTTCCAAGAAACCTGGGTAAGAATTGATACATCCTTCACAGTGCTAATAAGGCTCATCTTCCACGGGATATTGGAAGAGACGAAGGGGTATAAACTGTTACCTTACACCTGGCCAGGATTTTCGTGTGAAAGACTCATTTTGACAAAGTGAGGACAAACACAAAATTTCTGTGGCTTTTAGCATGGAGTGTCAGCAGAGGTTTTTGTAGATGCCTTGCAGGTCAGTTGAGAAAGTGCCACTGCCTCATATCAGAGTCCAGATCTGCCAAGAAATGCTGAGAACCTACAACTTGCAGGGAATTGTACTGAGATTTTATATGGAATTTGACATCACCAATGGCTTGTGGTAAAGGACTCCTGTAGTGGGTCTAAAGATAGCACTACTGATTAATTAAACTTACCTCTTTCCTGTAAAAAATGAACAAAAAGGAAAGCTTGTGGGAGGTTGTTTTGCTCTAATAGCCCTGTGCTTGATTATTCACTCCATTACAAGATAACACAGAGCTAAGGAGGACTTGTGCACTGACTTTTATTGTTTTAGATCCTATAGTGACACAGCATTTATCTTCCACATAACCCGGGCAATAAATCCCCATAAAGACCATTAGCATCACTTAATGGTGATGTGAACACAATAAATGTCTGTCTTGTTACCCACTCCCCTCTGCCTAATGAACCAAATAAAATATGTTAGCGAACTCATGAGCAACAGATACAGTGAGACCTGCTTTCCTATGGCTCTGTGCCTTAACCATCACACCCTCACTTACCTTAGAAGACTCCTGCGTGACAACAATGCAATACACTTATTTTGTGTCCTATGTCCAATGCTCCTTTACCGACTCTTGAGTTCACAGTTCCTTGCAAGGTAATATCCTGCTCTTCTTCCCGTGTTCCCTATCCCAGTACAGAAGTGTCAGCTACCCCGGCTCCTCTGCTTCCACCCGCTGCAAGACTTTTAGTCAGCCCTCATGTCCCCAGTGTCCACATAGGTCTGTTACACAAGAGCCAGCGTACATGAGTGGTGGCTTGTGTATGTGGCTCCTACCTCTTGGCTGCTGGTCTCAAGAGTTGCCTGTAACCCCCAGGCCGCAGTTTGTGCAAGCCTCCCATAGGCAATGAGCATCTGTCAGATCTGTAGTCCTCTTCAGATTTGTAGAAATTGGCTAAGGGATGCAAGAATTGCTGAAACTCTACAGATGGACAGCGTGAATGTACAAGTGTGGTTTCCTCAGGGTCCAGGCTACAAGAGTTTGGAGCAGCTGCTTTTCCTTGTTTCTTAAACAGCATCTGAGAGACACGGAGAGCTACTTTCACCAGCCCCTCAAGGGTGATTGCAGGGTGTAAATGTGGCAAAGCTAGCAGGCTCCAACCTGCTCATAGTGTAATCATCCCAGAGAGAAAAGAGCTGTGAAGTTACGATGTCAGTGCTCGTCCCGGAGTTTGTACAAGCCTGCTAAGGACTGTGGGTGTCACGTCCTCGCATGGTTAGCCCCCACTAGACTCTGCACCTTCAGGCATGCATGGCTGTTCCTATGCACAGTGTGCAGGTGTATGTCAGTCAGACATCCAGGTAGACTCACAGAGGAGGAGACCCACAGCTTATCTCATCATCCTTCTTGGAGCCTATCAGCTACGATATATCGTAATAGATATTTAGGCTAGAGTTGCCCAATTTATTATACTCGGTTATATTGCTGTAAATATCCACATAGACATACAGAAAGAGACCAACTAAAATTTTTCTAAAACAAAAAGCCTTTCAAAGTTGTTAAAATGCAGTTTTCAGAAAGCACCGCATGAAGGCAAGTGTTTGAGGTGAGATCCTGTCCCCAGTGAGGTCACTTGGAGCTCGGCCGTCAGCTTCAGCGGACCCAGGACATCACCCTTGGAGGTATTTCTCTTAGAGGACTCAAACATTACCAGTCCCTTAATGTCAACACTGGAGACTTTGGAAATGAGGTGGTGCGAGATGTTTTGATGACTCATGCTTATTATTTGGATTACCTGGGAATGTCTGGTGGGTGTGCAGGGCTTGAAAAGCCAAGCGGGAGAACCAAACCGCAGACTCCTCTGGGCAAATAATCTGATGCAGCCACAGGATGACTGCTCCAAAAGGAGCTCTTCACTAGCCAAGGGCTCTTGGTATAGTTTTATAATGTAAGCAGTTTTCCTAAAGGTGATCATTTCTACAGCCCTGGTTTCACTTCGGGTGCATGTGTTTGAATGGTATAGACTACATACCATCACAGCACAAACGTGAGCAAGGATTTCAGTTTGCCGCAATACAACTCACCTGTGGCAAAACCACTGTGTTCAATGTTAAGTGCCAATAAACCACGATACCAGCCTCGATTGTAACATTTTCTGTATGTACTGTAACTGCAACAGAAATCCTTTTAAATACATTTTTTTTAGAATTGCTTCCTTAAAATGTGAGTTGTATCTGACTGATACAGCTGGGCAGTGTGACACTGTGCTGGAAATCTCCTGGCCCTGCTGCCCGTGGGCCAGAGGAGATTCGATTTAAAGTTGAGATCAAATTGCCCGTATTTGAAAACGTTGCTGCTTTACTTTTTGTGGCTAAAAGTAAGCTCCTTTGTATCTGGCGCTGTATTGTGTGCAGGTGTCAAGGCGCTGGCAGGGGGGGCTGTGAGGAGAGGCAGGGCTGCCTCACGCCAGGTGCGGCCGGTTCCAGCTGGTTCCGGCTGGTTCCAACAGCCACCCTGCAGGGCACAGCCCAGCCTCTCCACAACGCCAGCGGCACCTTGGGGGAAGACGGTTTAAGAAAGGGACAAAACAGCGCCCGACAGCGAGGAGTGAGGAAAAAAAATGTGAGAAACAGCTCTGTGAGCCCCTACTTGCAGGAGTGGGTGGAGAATTTGGGGGTGAGGGGGGGACTTTGAGCCTAGGAAAGAAGGGGTGCAAGGAGGTGGTTTAGTTTGCCTTCGTGTGTCGCTATCCAAACCTATTTTATTTGGCAATAAATTAAATTAATTTTCCTGAAGTCAAGTCTGTTTTGCCTGTGATGGCACTTTCCAAGTGATCTCCCTGTCTTTATCTCGATCCATGAGCTTTTTCACCTTAATTCCTCCCCCCGCTGTCCTTTTGAGGAGGGGGAGGGAGAGAGTGGCTGGGTGGGCGCCGGCAGCTGGCCGAGACCAACACACCACAGGTATCAATTACAATTGCACCCAGAACTCCCTTCAGGACTAAATCCAAAAGTAAAACTTTGCAGGAGATATTCTTCTGGTAGGTTAGTTTTCTCTTGGGCCAGTGAACTGATTTTTTGTGCCCTGCTGCTGCATGATTGTTAGAGCTAATGTAAAGGAAACACAGGAGCGCACGGCTGGAAGAGGGATAGGGAGGACGGGATAACCTGCTTTTGGCTGATGTTAAATCAAATTAGGTATAAAATGAAACTGCCCCCTCATTGCGCTTACTGTGATTATTCATCTTGTTGGATGTTGCTCTTATTGCTTCCAGTACATCTCTGGAAGTAACTGCTACAATGCACCATGGATGCTGTTGGGAAAAATTTGCAATGTTCATAAAATTGCATTTGTGTCTAATTTTACAGGAATCAACTCTAGCTAAGTGCAATTCTCCATCTGATGAAGAAACAGTTTCTAAAGTTTGGAGGCTAGCCCTTTCAAAAGGCAGTGAACTCCTCTGGGGAGATAAGAGCGTGCCAAGTCTTGAGGTAATTAACAGTCAGTGTTGTAACATGATGGCCTTTGAAACTAATACTCTGTGTGTCTGAGGAGGGAAGGGAGATTGTTTCAAACCCCATGTTTATTGTATTAATGTGTCATGTAATGTCCATGAAAGAAAATTAGCAAACCAAAAGACAAACAATGCCATGGCACAGCAGAAAATGCTTTATGATACATGATTTGCAAAATGTTCCAATTTGAGAACTGCAATCCAGTTCATTCCTCAGGGAAAAGGATGAATGGATAGAAAAAGCATAACTTCCAGTGTCTTCTTTGCACATCAAAAAAATAGTTATTCCCAGGTAAGTTTCAAAAATCTTGACCAACATAAGGGAGGTACCTAAATTAGAAGAGAACTCAAAAATAAGGAAACTCCCAACTATAAATGATGAACAGAAACCCAAGATAAAGTTCACTGTTAAAAACAATATACAAGGGGCAGAAGGCAACTGAATTATCCTGTTGTCCAAAATGTTTATTTAAAACTCAGACAGAGTTTTAAATTCAGGGATGAGCTAACGCTGTTTTCTTCCTTCAGTACTTTTCTATTTTATTTGTTTTCAGTTTTGAGACTAAGATGCCTTTTTTTTTTCCTTGCTAGAGTAAAAGTATTTTCACTTTAGGTATCTCTAAAGTCACATAAACTCAAAGATGCTTTTACTTCTGTGGAGATGACAAGCCCAGATAAGGTAGTCGGTAGGGACTAACCCTGCAGGGAAGCAGCACCCAAAAGTGTTCATGTGTCTGAGGAAATGGGGTAGGTTTTCAATACTCCCCCGTTCTTTGTCTTCAACCTAGTTCAAATTCTAGTCCTTCATCTATTGAACCACAATAGAATGAGCCACAGACATGTTAGGTGGTCTCATAAATGATGCACACAAAGAGGTAAAAGGCTTCTTTTTACCCCTTCTGGAGAGGTAATGAAGAAAACAAGACCTGTTGAATATTTTTCCCCCAAAACTGAACTGCACCACTCACCTTGCCTAAACCCTGCCCCGAGGATATGTCACAGTTTCTTCAGGATGCTTTCTGAATGCTACAGCATGATGGTTTGCAGTCACGGTACTAGGAGTACTAAAGCCTGTTTCCACCACTCTGATGCTGTTGCCCCTTCTAGCAGTGAATTACTGTCAAGGGTCGGCAGAATAATTTGGTGCCTGGGAAAACCCTTGAAGTTCCCATTTTAAATAATTCAAAGAGTATTCTCCATAAACTACATTTTAATGTTTTTTTTAGTAATAATGGTGGCCAGGCTGGCTAGTAAGTGTGATCACCTATTCATTTGGAAATCCTAGGTGCGTTTTCTTTTCAGGCTAGTGTGCCCCTGTAAATAAGGTTTATATGTGCATGCGCTGTCTTTATGTATGTCCATCTTTATGTCCTGTTCTCTCCACTCTTCTCTGTTCCTCTTCTCTCTTCCCCCAATGGCATCACTTGTCTCAGTTCAATACTATTAACAGAGGGTAAACAATTAAGTTTCCCCAGTTAAATCAATGTGTGTGGCTAGAAAGAATAAAGAACTACAGTAAGTTCCTGAATTGAAAGGAGACTGATGAGTCCCTTGAGGATCCATGCAGGAGAAAGCCTTTATACAGGATTTTTTTCCCAGTTAGGGCTAAAATGTAGGTTGCCATGAGCTCCAGTTGGCACAAATCTGGAAGAACCCAGGCATTGTTTGTTCCAGTGATTACAGAACAGCTTGATTCACAATTAAGAACCTTTTAGGTTGGTGCAAAAGGTTGTGGGTTTTTTTCATGTTCCCCAGTTCATTTGCCTTTTGTATTTCTCAGCTGTTTCACAACTGGTAAAAATCACCTGCACAATAATGTAGTGCCAGGCTTACACTGAATATCACCTGAAGAAGCCAGTGCATCCCTGCTGGCAACAGTGGAGCTGGTGAAGGTGACAAAGGATCCATATCTGCTTTCTGTACTGATGCAGTTTATTTTTTCTGCCCCACAAATTCTCCATCAAAGATGTCCCTCCATTAGTGCACATGCAGTCCTTTTGCTAAGAACAATGCAATGTTCAGGTAATTTTGCCAAAAGAAATCCTGTATCCATTATATAAAAGTAGATACAGCGGCTTTTTGGAACAGGGCTTATGACAGAAAGACCACATAATCTTGTGTTTCTTCTTTGCTGAAACCTTTCATGTGGCTGGAAAGAAGACACAAGCCCTTTTCCCCTGCCTGGTAACTAATCAATTCTCCTTACCTGAAAATAACAAAAATGCAAAAGTCTTTCAAATGAGAGCTGACATCTCCTCCTCATCTTAAATTTTCTAATTATTTATATTTCACTGGCAGATAGGCTGCAAGACCTTGTTCTTTGTTTGTCAGGTGCCAGTAAGGATACCAAATACATTTTGTTTCAGTCCATCTTGCCAGGAAAAAAAATGCAGTAACACTTGACAGTGGATTTTTCCTCCCAGTTTGCTCCCTGGTGAAACAATGCAGCTCTCAAATTCACTGTCCGTACACATGCATGCACAAATCTGAGAAGGGTCACCTGTTGTTTCCTCTTTCCTGTCCTCCTGATAGCCTGCAACACACCCCTGGTTGCTGGTGAGCTGTGGAGGCTTCATGCCGCACTTGTGGCCTCAGTTTAGGGAAGAGGGTTGAAGACTTTGATCCAACTCCAAGGGGATGATGGGGGGAAGCTCTGTGACATGCTGATATGTCCTGGCTTTGAAGTCTGGGATTAGGCTGGGGGGAAGGAAGAAGTCCTGTACAGTGTATCCTTTTGATTTGAAGTTCTTGTGAGTGGTGATGAGTCCAGCACAGGAGTGTGAGGCTCCAAGCCTCTGCTGAAGGGGTATGATGAGCCCTTCCTCTCTCCTGGGAAAGAACATCCTCGCATGCAGAGATGGAGAAATCCTGGGATTACCCCATTCTGTGCTATAGCTTTGTTGACAGACTTATTTTTCACTTTAGCATAGTAAATAGAGTTTTTCTCCTGCTTGGAGATGATTCATTTCTCATTATGTTTAATAATTAGAATTCCATGCTCATCCGCTGCTTCCTCCGTGCTCTGCCAAAGTGAGCGGTCTCTGCTCTGAACAGCTCCATCTGTTGGCATCGCATTGCCATATCGAAAAAAAGGCTAAAAAAAAAAAAATCTCCCTCCAAAACCCAGCACCAACAAGAACGGCCTTTCCGCTTGGACTGTGAAGAGAAATGCTGGGCATGGGGCCTGGTGCACCAGGTGCCTGCCTCTGAAACCCGCTGAGTAAAACTCCTGCATCCCTGGGCTACCTTGCGTCTTCAGCCTCCTCCAAAATCAGGAGCGTGATGTGTCTGCTGAGCACGCTGCAGATCTGGGCAGCGATGAGGAGGGCAACCTTCTGCACCTTGCGTCCTCACACCATTTCCTTTCGTTTCCCAGCCCAGACTTGCCACGCCAGGTGCAGCCAGCGGCAGCCTGCCAAGGGCTGATGGGGGCTGTGCTTGCTGGAAACAGAGGAGGTGGAGGTGGCCGGCGATGCAGAGTGGCCATGGGGGGCTTGTGGGCCCTGTCGGCTGCACACAGACAGCTGGAAGGGAGCTGCAGGAGCAGCTGGATTATAAGATGTAGAAAGAGGCAGGAGCCATCCCTACAAAGCTGCCCCGCTGGGAGCTGCAGAAAGGGCAGCTCCATTCCTCTGGGCGGTCTCCAGTGAGCAGCAGAGCCCGGGGCTGCTGTGCCCTGTGCCAGGGCAAGTCTGGCCCCACGGGAGCTCTGTGCTCACCAAGGGCTTTGCTCAAAAACCAGGGGCCAAGAGTGAAGGGTGGCGCAGGGATTGCTGGGGATGGAGTGCTTTGGGTGGCTTGGAGGTTGCTATGGATGAATATGCGGCATGGAGATCGCTAGGGGTGAAGCGGTATTGCGGGTGGCACGGCGGCCGGTATGGATGAAGTGGTGCACGGAGATTGCTATGTCAGACCTGGCCACAGGGGGGTACCACAGACAGTGACACAGCCACGGACACGGTTCAGCGCTGGAACTAACACGCGGTAACATCACGTCTCGCCACTCGGTATCCCCTCCTGCCCGTCCGCTACAAGCATGCTTGAGGACGAAGGTGTGAGCACGGCTCGTGTCCGAGCTGGGCAGAGCATCAGCCAGTGGTACCTTTGTATATAAAACCTCCTGGGTGTTTTCTCCCCTGAGCTGTTGGGAATGCATCTTCCGGATCAAGCCTTCATGTTTCGCTTGAGCCGTTAGCAAAATGCTGTGACAGCTGCGTGATTGCCCAGCACGCCAACCGTGGAGAGCGAGGCTGCTTCCCGACCTGGCTTCGTAAATAGGCTGAGAGTAAAGCGGTCTTTGCAAAAACTGTTGCTTGGGAAGGTGGAAATTCAACACAAACTTCTTTCTGTTTTTAAGGACCTAGAGCCCAATGCTGAGTGCCAGTAAATTCAGTCATCTCCCTGGTGGCTCTGTACATGCTGGGCTCAACTCTGTGGCTGTGTTTGAGCAGCTGCATAGCTTGCACTAGGCATGAATAAGGCTGGCATCAACAAGGGCAGCTTCAGTTGCCTTTAATTGTCCAAAGCTGGAGCCATTTAAAAAATTAAGGTTGCAAATATGCTCACAAGCAAATAGTTTTCCCTTGTATGGTTTATATGAGTTTCTGCTTCAAAGAAATTATTATCTGCCTTCTTGAAAGTGTTGTCTTCTTCCATCTGCCTTCTTGAAAATGTCTTCTTCCAGCTGCTTGTGGTGTAGGTATGAACAGGATTACAGAGCATCCAGTGCTTGACATCAAATATTGGATGTTTTCAGTATTGATACCTTTTATATTTGGCCTGATCCTAAGGCAAGAATGAGGCTTTATTCATAGCACCTGCTTATTATTTGTTTTTTAAGTATCTTCTTTAAGGGACCTCAGATGTTCAGAATATCAGAAAGCAGTACACTTCATGATGAGAGTAAATATTCTCATTTTTTGGTGGAGGCTTTTTTTTTTTGCTTCCATAAAAGGCAAAAGAAATCTGCTAGCTAAATAAATGCAAACATTTTGTTTCTCATGCTATCAAATGCAGCATGCAATATGATCCAGCCTCATTTGTGAAGGAACAGTTCTAGTTACACAGATGAAAAATTATACTTAAAAGGCAAAACCAAAACAAAACTGTGTAGCTTGTTTGCTTATCTCCAGTTGTGATTGTCCTTTGGAGACCGAAGCCTGGCCCGGAGCTGACATAACGCAAGATAGATTGCTTCCATGGACTTCAGTGGGAGTTTGGATTGGGCTATGTGATTTTGCAAAACTATAAATGCCTCTCAGAAGGAGATGAGTATGACTTATTCATGATGGAAAAAGTGGGGTATGAACACTGTGGCAATCACTTCAGATTCCCAGATTTCGCTGCCTTGAAAAGGTGTAGCTGCAGATTCACGTTGGAGACGGCCACTCCCAGAAGAGGATGGGCAAGCAGGATTTGAGGTTTCCCCACAAAGGAGAACACCTCCAGGTGCTCCGTTACTGCCATCTGGCATGCTTTGAGTTACCTTGGCTTGGGTGCGGCTACGGCCATCCCTGGCAGAGCAGCAGCCCTCAGCAGAAATCCTCCCTGCACTAGTCAAGGCATCAGCATTTTGCAGACGCAGGGATGCTGTGGGCATTGGATACTCAGGTGCAGGCAGGGACCCACCCTGCGGCCTCAGCAACATGTTGGCCGTGTAGTTGAGAGTTCAGAGAAGAGCAGTATCCCTTCTTTGACAGATGGGAGGTAGAGATTCAGCAATGTCAGACAGAGAAAATCAAACAGAAGTTAGCTGGGTGCCCCAAGAGCAACATTTTTTTTTTATATATCCCTTGTCGCAGCACTGTGAGTCTCGAGTCTGGCACTACAAACCAGTGGCTTGTCAACACTAAGGCAGCAGCACAACAGTTTGGTGTCCCTGCTATTAAAGCAGACTTTCCTTCTGGGAATTAAAGGAAAAGAAGGGAATAAGAAAGCTGCTCCTCCTGCTCTCTTGCTGCAGCCCCTTCTGTGTTGGGAGGCAGGCTGCTCTGCTGGGTTTTGACTGCAGTAGGTTTGCTGCAGGACGCTCTGCACTTCTGCAGCCCGAGATGGCTGTGGCTATAGGGTTCAGGACTCATTCGTCCTGAAAAGCTGGGCTGTAAAGAGACAAATGCCAGTCTCGGCTGTGGGTGCGTTTCTGGAAAGTGCTTGGATGACGTTGTGTTGGGAGCTTGAGAAGAATGAGGAGTGGAGTTGGCGGAGCACCTCGTAGATGAGGAAAAAAGAGGAAAAGTAAAACTGAGTTGCTTTCACTTCAGAAGTTTTGGGGTTGTATTTCTAACAAAGTGAAGTTCAGATCAGAGAAAGCAGCTATGTCCTCCAAACAGCCCCAAATTCTGCCTCTTTGCTGAGCTACCCTAACCAATTTGCAGCAGCCTTGAGATGTCTTCACAGTTTGAAGAAAAACTGCTATGAGGGCTTGGGAAATGTGAGCGAGTCTGACTTTGGTTATGGAAAAGCTACTAGGCAGAAGTATGAAAAGCTTGCTGGTAAATCATTTACAAGAAAATATCTTGCTCAGCATGGGGTTTGCAATGTGGGGGTCATATTTAATGAGCTGCTTCAAATGTTATTATAAATCATTACTTCCTCACCAGCTAAATCACGGCTGCCTAATACTCTGTGTGCTCTCCCGTAGAAATGTCACTAACTCGTGAACATGTTGGATTTTGGAGCCACGTGGCCCCATGGGATGGAGGGAAGCGCAGGAAACATGAGGGGCCGTCAGGCGTCCCAAGGGGGTGATGCCTGTCCCTGGCTCGGCCGCGCAGCTCCTGTTTTTTCATAGCACTGTCCACCTCTGCAAAATGCAAGACCTTTGGGAGCTTTTTGACAAGACGCTAAACTTGAGCAACCTAAATGAAAGCATGTCCCTGGTGCAGAAGCAAGAACAGTTTTCAGGAGGATAAAGAAGGCGAGTGTTTAGCTTTGATTGAAGGATGCCTTTCAGTTATGCTGGGAAACTTCTTCCAAACTGCTTAATAGACCTCATGCCCACCTGGGATGGTCAGCAGAGCTTCACAATAAACTGCTCCAGAGCCACCCCGGGCAAAACCTCCGAATCCTCCTCGGGATATGCACAATCTGCAACAGTTAGAGGTGCAGGAGTGACGGCAGCCCACGGGTGCATGGTTGCATGGCCAAAGGGATGTCTATGTATGGGGGCAAAAACTCCCTCCCCTTGGAAAACAACCATCTTGCCTCTGAAAGGCAACAGCCACTGCAAACACGAGGGAACGCAAGTCCCACATCCATTTCTTGACTGAGGATCCACTTTGTGCTGGAAGGAGGCTATGGGCCGCTTTCACCTATTTATTTTATACAAAGAAGCGGGGGAGAAAAACCTCAGGGCAGTCTGCAGAGGCAGTAACTCCTTAGAGAAGTGTACAGCAGTGGGGATGTCAATAGAGGATGGGTAGCTCGTTACTTTTTCCCTACCTTTAGATCACGACTTTAAAAAAAAATCCCTGTGCATTGCATATTCTTTGTCCCTGCTGCCTGTGTGAGCATCACAGTCAGCAGTTCTGTAGGTCATTTAGAGAGATTTTATGGCAACAATATGCAAGTGAAAGCAGTATTTCTTTTGATGGATATGTTTAATGCAACAGCGCTTTTACACTTTAAAAAATGAAAAGAAAGAGCTTTAGTATTATCTCTTCAGTCCATAGTAAGCATAAAAAACAAAGTCAAAGCATATTTAGGGTCTTACTCTTCCTTAACAGAACTATCTTAGCCAAGGATAGGAAATAGGGCTTGTGATCTGGCTTCAAAGTAAATGGACGATTTTGGATTTGGGGTGAAGGTGGAGTAAGGAGGTGGGGAAGATTGTGTGAATGGGAAAACGACATCTTCAGCAAAATCACAACTACCATAAATGTAGCTGTAAGAGGGCCCAGAGACCAGCGAGGGACTTGCCCTGGCTGGGCTGTCCTATTCTCCACACAGAAACCAAGACAAGTGTTTGCCAGATCTGTGTACATCGTTGTGTATTTTCCTCAGTCTCTTTTTTTTTTTTTTTCCTTTATGCATGAGTAAGATTTTAATTTTAGAATAAATTCTGGTAGGCTTTTGTGGGCAGTTTGGAGGAGGGGAGATGAAGAATGGTATTTTTGTTTCTGCTTACAAATGCAGGGAAGTTTGTCTGAGGTCAGCTGGCAAGGCCACCATCAGACAGGTGTCACAAGCCTGGTTTGCATTTAACTTCCCAGAGCTTTATTGAGAAGAATATTTGAAGTCACCGTGCATGGGCAGGCACAGAGCTCATACCATTCGTACAGGTTTGTCTGTATGTGAATTGTGCACTGGTACACTGTACACTGGTACAATTCACCTAGTTTTGTCTGGGCATGCCTCCTCCTCCACACCACGCTTGACCTGCTTGCGTGGCTGTTACTCCGGTGCCTCCAAAAAGTGGCTTTGCAGCCCCAGGTCTCTTCCCTCACTCATGGTTGGACAGGAGGGCTCCCAGGTCCAGCTCCTGTTGCGATGTGGCTCTGTGCGAGTAAAACCTGTTAAAAAGTATGCAACTCTGCTCATACATTTTGCAGCTCTGGATGGACCAGCATCTGCCTGGATTGTAGAGGAATCTTGCTGACCAGAGTAATTCATCCAGAGGCCGAATTTCCTTCATGTTGTGCTTCTTCGATACTACTGCAAGGGGCTTGTCCAAGAGTGGGATGATCTTTTGATGAGTTTAACCACAATGAAACAGGTAACTGAACTGATGCCACTAGTCCAGATAGGGACCCAAGGCACCCGTACCAGTGTCTGGTGTGAAAGGAGAGAACATAGCACAGGGTTTCTTTTGATTCCTACTCCACTGACCAACGCTGGAGTCCAAAAGACACCCCTGCCCGCTCTGTTTGTTTGTTTGTTTGTTCAACACTTGTACACCCCTATTTACTTAGTGACACAAGGGACATTGGCTCATTTGGCAGCCTCTAATGACAGCTTAAGGCTCACCACCCTGTACTAATTCTGTGGTGTTAAAAATACAAGTTTTTCCAAACGAGAAGTGGCAGTAAGCGAATGCAGGGAATGGCTCTTCTCTAATTCACATGTTTTCTTTGTCCCACACCTTTGTTTTGGGAGTTGCTGTTTTCGTAGAAAATGAGTACAAAGCTGGGTAAGTCTAACTCAGCTCTTTCCAAGTATGTTTTCTGGGGATTATCATGTTGGCTGAAAAACAAGCTACTTTGCACAGCCAAAAATGTGAACTGAAAATGAGGTCAAGAACCATTGAATACAAGATGATCGGAGGTCTTTCAATTAAGATTGGCCACACTGCCGTAGGATGGTTATTACTGGTCAGACACTTCCTGAAATGCTCAACAACTCCCATAGAGTGGTGTCAGGAGCTAAAATTACCAACATTTCTGTGGGTTTTTTTAAAGTAATTCTTACTCTGTTCCATCAGCCACTCTATCAGTGGTGGTCAATATTTTTCCCTACATTGGTACAAGGGGAAATAACCAGAAGAATAGTAAATGAGCTATTTATAAAGATGTACTGCAATGCGCACTCATCTGCTTCTGATGAGAGGTTCTGGCCATCAGCAAAACCGTGAGGGATTAGAGGAGAAAATGGCTTTGTGTTTAATTTTGTACTTTGACTGTTAATCTACAGCATTTGACCTAACGCTGTCTGAGCCTCAGAGGCATTTGTGCAGGCGACACTTTCCTTGGTTGCTCTCACCTGACTGCTGAGGTCAGATGAATGGATGGAGAGGTCCTGCACGACACATTAAGTAGTAGCTGTTCGTGGTGGGCATTCGCCACTTCCACTCTGTCCTGGTTTTGGCAGGGATAGAGTTAATTTCCTTTCTAGTAGCTGGTACAGTGTTTTGGATTTAGGATGAGAACAAAGTTGATAACGCACCGATATTTTAGTTGTTGCTAGGTAATGCTTACACTAGCCAAGGACTTTTTAGTTTTCCATGCTCTACCGACTGAGAAGGCTGGAGGTGCACAAGAAGCTGGGAGGGGGCACAGCCAAACTGGCCAAAGGGACATTCCATACCATGTGACGTCATGCTCAGTACATAAACTGGGGAAAGCTGGCCGGGGGGGCCGCTGCTCGGGGACTGGCTGGGCATCGGTCGGTGGGTGGTGAGCAATTGTACTGTGCATCACTTGTTTTGTGTATTATTATTATTATCATATTATTATTATAATTTTATTTCAATTATTAAACTGTTTTTATCTCAACCCATGACTTTTTCTAACTTGTGCTCTTCCAATTCTCTCCCCCATCCCACCGGGTGGGGGGGAGTGAGCGAGCGGCTGCGTGGTGCTTAGTTGCTGACTGAGATTAAACCACAACACACTCACAAGCAAAAGTTTTTGTTTTAACAGAGGATTTTGTGTGCCACTCCCTTTAACCCCCCTGTAAGTAAATAGTATGCAATATGCATTTGCTGTGGACCTGCGGGCTGTGGAAGGATTAATCATACTCTCATATTTTCAGTTGATGTCTGCTCTATTGGTATGGTGGTCTTGTAACACTTCTAAAATACTTGGGAATATTTGGCGAGTTTTTTTTAATGGAAGTAAATATTGACTTTCAGTGGGAATAGACAGCCCTTTGTGTTGTCTGAAGTTGAAAGTTCTTTGCAATGCTAAACTAACGGTGTATTTGAACTCCTCTCTGTGGTTTATCTGAGACAACTTAGTGTTGCATCACTGTTGGGTAGTTTGATTTATATCCATCTTTAAAAGTAACTTGCTTATCCATTCAGGTATGAATTGGTTAAACCAGGCAGACATTGCTGTTGTGCTGATAAAGAAGCAGTGTCAGGTCCTGGCCGTGGCTGGGACCTCTCTAGCTGGGGATTCAGCTAGTGAGGGCCCTGCTGTGCTCTCGTGTTTATGCGCACTCAGATTTATCGAAGAACAAATAAAAGTGCCATTTGGCCTCCAGCGTATTCTGATGATTAGTATGCGGTTGTGTTTGAGTTTGGGATGAATAACCAGCTAGAGCAACTTGCTGTGTCTCACTGAAGAATTTCCTCTCCAACCCCAGGTGTATTTCTGCCAAAGTTAACCTGAAATAGGCTTACAGCGGCTTTGTGGGCCTCCAGGTTGTAGTTTATTCTCATGATGAAATGGAGAGGCATGGATGGTTGCTGGGGTTTGCTACAGGAGCTGGCTGTATGCAATAGAAAGTGTAGTCTTGTGTCTATAGGTCCGTAATCAGGACTGCCTATTAATCCTGCTTTTGGGGAATACAGGATCAGCAAAGCAGTTGTGACCAAAGACCAAAACTAGATACCTCTGTCTCACTCACTCTTCCTCAGCTTGGACATGGGGCTTTTCATGTCCTAGCGTAGTGCGAGCAGAAGCTAATTACTATTCTGTGAGGCAAATAAGCATGTATGCTCCCATGTAAATTATATGGTGAACCAGATGCCCTTCTCCAGACAGCTTTCTGAAAAATGACTTCATATAGGAAAGTTGTATTTTTTACGTCTGGCACTTGAACATTGTTTTTCAGTTACATGGTACTTTCTGTAATTAGCAATGAAAATTCAGGCACAAGAACATAGTGTGTGTTTGTTCCATGAAGAGTTGGGACCATTTTGATATTTTGCAAAAAAAATGAAAAGCTCATTTAATACCAGTCCAGCTATTTATACCTCTTGCACAAACTTAAACATAACAAAAAATGCAACATAACTCATGAAGCAAAGGAGTGTCTTTGCCAAGTGTAATATTTGTATTTGGAAACATGGTCTATATTGTATGAAGCAGTAGCCTTCTAACTGCCTCCAAGGTTTCTTTTGGCTGATGTTTATCCAAATAGTCTTGCTCTTCATTCATTTTAATGGCTGAAAGGGAGCTGAGTGTTTTTACACTGTGAGACTGGCACAGCTCAGTCTCTGCTTTTTTGGCTGGCGCCGAATGCCCTCCTCCGCTCGCCCAGGCGAGCATGGTGCAGTGAGCCCTGCAGTGTGCTGACAGTGGGCTGATGTGCGCAGCCCCCATGCACAAATGCCTGCCTGTTCTGCCGCTCCTCAAAATTTTGCGCACTGATGTCTCTTATTCTGTCTTTGATTTTGCCCTACATGTCCTGCGGATCTGTGATGAATGAGTCACAGCACCGTCGTTTAAAGGAGGCAATGCGCTTGGCCATGGGTGACTTGAGCAAAACCACTGGATGTGGGAGAAGCACTTGCACTGGTGCCACCAGGTAGGGGAAGACTTCAGGAAGTTTGGAAAGTTTGCAACTGGGAAGCATCCACGGGCTCCTGCTCTGAAGATGACAGTGGTCAGGTAGAGAGTGGGAAATGTGTTGTCCTTGCTTTTTAACTACGTGATGTGGTAAAATGTGGGCACTTCCTTACCTCATATGTGAGGCTGGTGTCTTTGTCAATCTTTTCCCCTCTAGAAGAGGTTAGCAAATATTCCCAGCTCTTTTTTTCCCTCTTTGAGTTCTCTTTTTAAAGTAATAATAATTAATAATAAACAAATCCAATAGATGTATTGTTGTCTGGGCTACCGGACTGCATTTAAGCCTTATCACTTTGTTAAGCTTAATTGATTTAGGGACCTACATATGAAGTTAAGCACATGCCTAAATGACTGCAGGACAAGCTTTTGAAATCCTTGCGCTGAAGAGCCCAAGATGTCAGGATGTATTTTAAGGGGTCTCTTAAACACAAAATAACTCAACTTTTGGGAATGGTACAATTAGGAGTTAGGTACAATTGCTACACAAAGCAGTGGGAGCAAGGGGCGGGGAAGACATGAGTCATTCAAATGTGAGTCAAAGAGGCATATTAATAATGGAAACTTTGGAAGAAACAAAGACCAAGCCATGTTTCTCTCTCTACTTTTCCCATCCGTCAGTTATATAGCACGTTACCATAGGCCTCACTGCTCCTGACACTATCGCAGCAGCCATTTCTTCATGTGGATGAGTTGTTCCTGAAAAATGCAGTTGGCACACACCACTCTTATTTTTCACACAAGGAATGCAGGTCTTCCTGTTCCACATATTTTTCTTCAATGAGAGTAGTTATTGTTGTCACTGGGAGGAAAATCCTCTGTCTGTCTGCTAAAATACTTGAGAGGGGGAGATAAAGCATGAAATCTTTTTGTTGTGGCTGAGGATTTCCTCTGCAAGCCTCCACTTCAGTGATTCACTGCTCTTTTCCAAAAGAAATGCAAAGTTGGGATGGGTATTAATTACGATTTGCAGTCCCGGGCTAAATTCTCAGCTGGTGTAACTCAAATGTTCGCTGGCACCTACAAAGGAGATTTAGGCTGGCCTTGGTGGTCAGAGCTCAAGTGTGTGCCACCTCCTCATTCTGCTCAGGGCTCAGGGTTGTGCCGTCATGCAGCCTTGGGAGCGCTGCTCGGTGCCGTTGGCGCTGAGGGGCATTGCCAGGTATGGGGCATCGTTTGTGCCGTCCCCTTCAGTGTTGGCATGGCAAAGCTCAAGGCGTTACCTGGCAAATGCTCTTTGGAAGTCACCTGCCAATCCGTATCACAGCATGGAGTCTGCTTTTGTATTTTTTGTCTTTTAGTGCAAGAAAACTACGCAGCTGATGGAGTCATAATAGATTTTGGCAGGGTTGAAGCAAAAAAATAGAGGCAAGTGTTCTGATTTTTCTCTAAAGTTAGAGCTATTGTTCATCTGGGCAACTTTTTCTGTATGAAATGAAGGCAGAGATCTGTGTTTTGGGGGAGACCACACTGTGGGTAAGTGCAAAGGAATTCTGCCACAGCTTTGCCATGAATTATGTGTTGTCTGAAGGACTTAACAATATCACAAAGTTCGTCAAGAACAGGAACACTCATTTTCCTATCTTTTTCTGCCAGCAAAATGAACAAGCGATTTAGCTTCCTTAAAGAAATTCCATCCGGTAGCTGTGCCAGCTCTGTCTTCCTCATGTTCATGTGCGTTTGCTTTGTTCCTGAGTCCCAGATGGATTTCTGAAAATGGCACAGGGTTGCCAAAATGCATCTGAAGACACATATCATCAGTATGCACAAATTGTAAAGAATGCAGCCCCTGGAGCGATGTGTGATTTCATCAAAAGTGACTTTCCAGCTACACTGAAACCTTTCATGTCTTTTGTGCAATCTGCAATGCTAAAGCAAACAATTCGAGTGCCAGATTGTCATAAGTATCAAATACTTCAACTTATTAAAGGGCCACAATCTCATCAAATCAGAGAAAATGTGAAATCTCAGAAAAGTTTAAGCTGCTATAAATACACCCATAGATATAATCAATTTCTCTCCCCTAGAAAAAAAACCCAAAACACCCAAACACTTTTAAACCTATCAAGGATTTTTAATTAAAGCACCAAGATATACTTGCCAAGCCTTTGGGTTTCTGGAGCCCTTGGGCCACATTTTTTGTGCAGTGCTGTGCTTCTGGTGGTGTCGGTGGAGTTTTTTCGGTGTCTCATCTGGGAAAGAGCGAGGAGATTTTGGATTTCTGATGGAACTGTATAGTGTTATTGCCTATGTTTTGGATATGGCGGCCTATATAATCTTAGGTAATGAAAATAATAAAAAATAACAGAGGAAAAAGTGGATTCTGGAAGAGTTATGGAAATTTTTGGAAAGGGTGGGTTGGCAGTAGGGAGGTGTACTCTGTAGTATACATTGAAACTGAAACCAGTGCAGGAGTTTGTTGGAGCTGGGGTGCACAGGGACAAAAGTTTGTGCACAAAAGTGTACCCTTGCAGAGAAACCCCCACGGGTTCAGGCACCACATTTCGTGGAAAACGAGAAGAGATGAGGAAGTGAGAAAAGAGCAAGAGAGAAAGCGCATGCCTAGGAGAGACAAGAGTAAGGACTTGGTGCAGTAACAACCTCCAGCTACGTAGAGGATGGCCGCGAGGAGAAAGGGAAGGTGTTGCTCTCCACGTCTGTTAGCCATAGAAAAGGGTGCATGGCCACTGAAGCAGAAAGGAAGGAAACTTATGCAAAAACCTGCTGGTGAGAAAGATAGCTTGCTCAGGTGTGGAGCAAAACCTCCATCAGCAGAAACTTCTCAAAATATATGGAACAAATCTCCGCTAGAAACACTGTGTATGACCTGCTTTAAGGCAGGACAAGGGACTGGTCTTCCTTGTGAGGGCTGCTGGAGCCCAATTTTCCTCTCATCAGTAGCACTGCTGCAGCCACTGACTGCTGTCGTGGTGCCTTTTTGTAGTGTCTAAAAGAAGACAACATCTCAACGCAGGGATTTGGATATGGTGCCTGCATTTCCCCCCCTCCCTTTTCCAGGCTTTGGGAACAAATCTTAAATGCTCGCCAAGTTTCAAGACAACAAATTAAGTAGGTCACATCATAACTTTGCCAGCTGATTTATTTTAAAAGGGTAAACCAGTGTTGAATTCCATACAGCCTGATGTCTCTTTCAGCAAAAGCACCATCTCCTTTTCAACTCAGTTTACAGTGTTAGGAGGTCGGTATTTTCATGGCACTTTTCTTCAACTTAAAAGGAGATTTTTGTGAAGACACTTCAGTCACTTTCTTTCTTTCTTCTATGTTTTTTTTTAAACAAATTAGGAAGGTTTTTGTGTTCAAAGGCAGTGCTTATATTCTGGATGGAAACTTCTTTTTTTTCTTGCTGAGGATTTCAGCTGGATCAGCTTCCTGAATTGAATTGCTGAATTAACACCAGGGTGAATGCAAGGGCTGGCAGGAGAGAGACAGTGAGCACATCTGGCTGGAGGCAGGGGGTAAGGAAAAGAGACAGTCTGGGTGAGGAGAACAAAGCCAATCCGACCCCTGGTCGCTTTTCCGAGGGTCTACCTACACCACCAAAGGACCTCACAGCCATGGGGTGGAAACTTGTGAGCGATGGCAACGTAAAGGCACAGCTGTCCCCGGAGCTGATTTTAAGCCATAGCTTTTGTTTTCCTTCCAGACCCTGTGGGGACACGAGCAGGTCCCTCTCTGAGGTCGAGACATCTCTGCCGCAGCAGCAGCAGCAGCACCCGCAGGTGTTTGCTCCCCCTTTCCTCTCCCCTGGTGCTGCTCCACAGGCAGCCTTGTTTTTCCCATGCAAAAGCCTGTTGCTCAGACCCAATGCAGAAAAGAGGTAGGATCCCGTCCTGGCGAAAGGCCGCCCGCCCCGCTGGGGCTCCTGTGGTCGGGCAGGTGTTTGGTCCTGGCAAAGGCTTTGAAATCTGCTGAGTGGGGGGGGATCAGAAAAATGCTGCCCAGCTTGAGCCAGGACATGCTGCAGCCCTTGCTTCTGTATGTTTTGCATCCTGCAGTCGGTGCTGTTTGCAATCTGCTCGCTGGCAAAGGTGTCCCGTGCCAGCAGCTTTTGTTGGTGGAGCTTTAGGGGTGCTAATCCCTGTTCCTCTCCCTTCCCTTTTCCTAATTTATCTTTTAAAAGGAGCTAGGGGACAGGGGCAGCGAGAAGGTGGGTTGGGAGCTGATGTGGCCAGCGAGGCAGGGGGAGACAGCACTGTATCCAAGGGAGGTAGACGGGACTCACAGCTCCCCTTTTTTTGGCAAAATCCTGGCTAGCAACAGAGAGCGCTTTATAGCTGGTGTTGCAGGGGAGGTTGCGTGCCAGTATGTCCCCACCACCGTGTCCGTACCTGCTGTTTGCTTTGTTGCCCTGTGGCTGGTTTGCGGCCAATACCTGCACATGCCATCTGCCTGAGCCCTCTCTGGCATCGGGTGGGAGGTGATGCACGGGGGCTATGCCCCAACCGCCCGCCCATGCCCATCAGAAGGGCTTTGCCAGACCCAAGCAATCCTCCGTGAAGAAAATGCATGTCCTCTGTGCTTTCATCATACGCGTGCTTACACAACTGGCTTTGTGACTCATCCTTTTGGCTTCTGCGATTGCATTTAATAAACTGAAGGCTGAGGTTTCACCCCACAGAGAACAAAGCCCTCCTGGATGCAGGACGGCGTATCATCGAGCCGCCCTGTGAGCAGCACATTCCTGAGAGCCGCTGAGAGCAAACATCTGTGCCGTCTGCACTGTCTGCATGCACCCTGTTTCATACTCTTCGAGGCGTGGAGGATTTGTACGTGTGCTTCTTTGAGGTGTGGAGAGTGTTTAATATGGGCACAGGCTTCTGCCTCACACAACCTGGTGGCTGCTCAGTTTCTGTCTAAACTGATGGTGGAAATGAGACATAATCACTGAAATCTTAGAAAATATCAGTATTAAACCCACTTACGTTCCAGTGATCTTCCCTAGTAGTGCTTATGCCTTTAGAAGTAAGATGGAGATCTATGGGAAAAGTGATTTACAGTCAGTTCCCAGTTTTGCCACAGCCCTTCCTCTCTGACTTTGGCCAGGTTAATTCTCTTGACACCATGAATTTCCCTAAAAATCATGAGGATAATATTAATGTTCACGCTTTAAAGCTGTGGGGAAAATTAGCTTATGAATATTTGTAGTGGCCGAGACTCCTGAGAGGGACTTAGAGAGGTTTTGCGTTGTAGCATAGAAACGTACTGAGTATGGAGAGCAATGCAAACCATACCGGGTTTGGTTGTGGTCCTGCTGCCTACGCCTGCCTGTCCCACCTGAAGGTGTGTAGGGGCTGACTATTGCTCATAAGAAGCATCGGCAGATAATCGATTTTGTTTTTAACATAATGCTCATGAGAGAAAGGCTGTATTAGCGGAAAGGCCCCAGCTCCTTCCCGTTTTGTCTGGAAATTCTGCCCGTGGTGGAGGAATGCTCTCCGGAAGGGGTTATATGAGCTTTGCTATATGGGTATAGTTAAGCTAACAGCTCGTAGTCCCCTGAAGCCCTTTACTTATGTGCCAATAATCTAATGAAGTTTGCATTACCATTGCCTATGGTTATGGGCAAGTTCCTTTGCATGGAAGTACTAAAAAGCCTCATCCATATGTGTTTGTGTGGGATCACCAAGAAGCAGCACAGCCTTTACGTTTGCTCAGGCTTTTAGCTCTTTGTCTAACAGCGCCAGTTACAACTGGCTTTTGCAGTGGGGCTGCTTGTCCATGAGAATTGAACTGGGACCGTCCCAATGGTCCCAGTTAGCCATGGTCTGGTCAACAATGGTGCCGAGATAGCTGATGCTGATAGCTGATTCTCCTGGGGAGAATCTGAAATGGTGCAAAGTGTGCAATGTTTCATCGGCCATTTCCTACTTTTTCCTCCCTCGATGAAATCATCTCACCTCTCTTTCCGAATTTCTTTCATTGCCGGGGCGCAGTGCAGCGTGGGTGTGCAGGTGAGGAGCTCCAGCGCCAGGTGAAGGGAAACAGTGGGTTGTCAGCAGACGTCTGCCCAAGGAGTGAAAGAGCCTGTGGTCCCGGCACGGGACGGGGAGGCCAGGTATTGGGATGCTGTTTTGGTTTTGTTATAGGCTCTTCTGTGACCAACAACAACTCTGAAAACTGCCCTCTATTTCCAATTCTTTGCTTCCTAAACCATTTGCTTTGCAAAACTGTTGCAGAGTTTGATTCACAAAAGTGCTCTGAGGCCTTGGGTGTGAAATATTATGACAAAAGAAGGCATTCCAGCTCTTTATTACATCGCACATTTTAAATCATGGAAAATTGGTCTAAAATACAATAAAATTAGCATAAAAAGGACTGCTTTCCAATTGCCTGTCAGGATCCCTTCAGTCTCATAACTGTTTTCGTGTGAAGCAACGAGTGTAATGCTTGTTGATAGTTGTTTGTTCCCTTGTTGTCTCGAAGTCGCTGGAAGCAATTTACAAGTTACTCTTGCTCAATGTCTAGGAACAGAAGAGAACGGAAAATGTTTACTTATTTCTTTTTGGTAAAGAGTTCATTCCCAAAACAACGGACTGGGCTGAAGATGATTTGAGCCTCGCCGTTGACTTTGGAGGGTGAAGGATCTGGCTCTTTGTATCCCCACCGCTCGCCATAGGTGGCACTGAGCAGAAATGTGGGTGTCGGGCCCATACGCCCATTGCTGTGCCTGCGTGTTTCAATGTTCATTTGTACCATTCCCATTAAGAAGGTTGTTACGGAAAGAGTCATTTTATGGGGGACAGGATCATTTATTGTTTGGTACTATGTGTTGGTAGAGAGTATCTTTCCCTCCAGTGTGCAATACAGTCCCATTCATCTGACCCGCTCCTGCGCTGGCTGGGCCACTGTCCTTTTACTGCCAAAACCAGCATTTTCCTCACCTTGTGCAAATCTGAAGACAGTATTCAAGCACTTTGTGATCAGTCAGGGTTCGTTTTCACACATTATTTTCATGTATGCATGCCTCTTCATTGAATGAGGGATGGCATTTGGAACTGCAGTGCAATGACATAGTTTCTGAGGGCATGTTAAACCGCACTCTCCCTTTGCAACCTGCCGGGGGATGCCGACCTAATGCCTTGGGGAGGAGACGTGATCGTCTCCCAGGGATTGCACGTCTCCCACAGCACTGAAAACATCACAGTTTGTTCTTTTTGACTTCCTGCAGACGGCCTAATTATATGAAAGAGCATCGCTCTCCATTTGGTCAGAAGATGTATTCTTAGCTAAGTTTACCTAATGCTTTCCTGATTTGTGTGGGTTTTGCTCTTTTTTTTTCCCCCCTTGAGCTGGACAACAATGTGATCTTAGTCCAGCAATCAAACATGAAAGAGAGCCCATATGTATAAAGTACCCTCCTCATGCTGGCACTCGTCCAGAAGAGACAAATTGTCTTCATGCAGGAGGTCTGGTTCTGCCTCTTCCCATTAAAAAAAGAAAAATCTGGCATGAGAAGTATCTTGGGATAAGTCAGGGCAATGCAGTGGCCATTGCCAGTGGTGCTGAGCTGCGCTGTCAGACCCGAGAGCTCAGAGATGCAGTGATGCCTCTGCCATGTGTGACCACGTTCCTGCAAAGGCAACACAGGGCAAGTTAGCGGTAGGAGGGGTGCTGTCACTTGTCCCCTGCACCCCAGGGTGAGCAGCAAATGTATTGGCATGGTATCTTTCAGAGGAGGCTTTCATACGGTCCTAGCTGGTTGCAATGGTATTCACTGAAGTCCAGACCTGGCTTTACCTGCAAAACTCAGCCAGTGGGTATTAAAACTGGGAGTGCTGGTACAAAGAAGGGCCCAGCAGCTCTTGGCATTTTTCGGGGTGCAACGATGTGGTAGATGTCATTTAGCTGTGTGTGGGTTGATAACTGCTGCTGTTCTTTTTCTTTGATTTGTTGCCAGACGATGAACCCCTCTGGAGCGCTTTGGCTTTAAAGAGGTCAGAAAGCAGCTATACGCCTGCTGAAAGCGGTGGAAAATTTTGCAGAAGGCAATCTGTGGGAGAAACAGGTGGATATTCTTGGGAGGAAAAAATCTCACAGTTTCTGTCAAATTTGCTGTCCCCTAATTAAGCTCTGGTTAAAGCGACTTTTGCAGCTCACGGTGTAATTACCAGCCTGGAAGTGTCCAACAGACCAGATAGTCCTGTGGAACTCCCTGGCCTTGCAGATCTCCTTTTCTACAGCCAGGTGATAGGGTCTCGTCTCCTTTCTAATGCAGGCCAAAGACCCCCTGACAGTGACTTAGTCATCAAAGCTCAGCTCTCCTTCCATGTGTTCCTTTGGTGCAGGGGAGGCCCAGCTCCTGCGTGGCTGCCTGGGTGCTGTGTCCTTCCCAGGACTGAGATTCAGCTTGGCAGCATTGGATCTTGTCATCTGCTGCACGGCCGAAGTACGTAGCTCTCAGGGCTTCAGACCTTCCTGCTCCCCATCAGTGCTGGTGACGGTCAGACATGGAGCACGTTGCTGCTGTCCTTTTTTCTCACGGACTGAATCCGTGGGGCAGTCCCACCGGCTGCAAAAACAACGCTGTATTTCTAACCAAGCCACCCAACCTAGCAATGACAGATGCGGTTGTGTTTGAGGTTGAGGTTGGGTCAGCATCCTCTCCCACCTCCGGCCTGTGCATCTCTGGTGGCTTCGTGCCTCCTGTCTGTGTGCTAGGAAGACGAGGCCGGGTCTCCCCTTCCTTGTGGGGATAGAGGATGGTTGCAAAGTGACCCGAGCCAATGCCCCTGCTCTGTTGTGCGGCCGGTGGTGCTGGGAGGGGGACAAACCCACTGTCCTGGCTGGTTTATATGGGCATGAGAGAAAGGGGGTTGACCTTTTGAGCAAAAGCCGCATTAAATTACAGGAATACTGACAGCTGTGCCGCTATGGGCAAGGGCAAAACATAGTTATTTGTCAAGGTTAACCACTGCCATCGACCTCTCGCAGACAGCTAAAAGGCTGTGGTGCAGCTACCACTGTGCTGTGGCCTCTGTGAGCATGAGGCCATGTGGGCTGTTAGTCGGGGAAAAAAGGCTCAGTAACTTTTCCTCCCCTTACACCTACCGGCTGTACTTTTTAATTTGGCTCTCCTGGTATTGTGTACCTAGTGGTGATTCAACATGTGGTGAAATAGTTGGGGAATGGGTCTGTGAGTGTATGGACAGGCAAGGGAAGCCCTCAGCCTGCTGGGGACGTAGGCACTGCTTCAGCATTTCCTTTGCTAGGCTCCTTTTCAACACTTGCTTTGTTCCTTCTGACTATCCCCTCTTTGAGGCTGTCCTCCTTCAGGATATCATTACCCACACACTGATTTACATTTTGGTGACCCTTAATGAGGCCACTTTGTAACTCAATGCACTGTTGTTTCCTCTCCACACTGGCCAGAAGTCATTTCCATTCCTGTTACTGCGTCCTCTTTCTCAACCCAAAGAGACTCTTTCTGCTCTACACTCTTTTTCTGTGTGTTTCCCAGGCAGGTTGTAAGATGAGGGTTGTGTAAGAGAACCGATGCATTGAATTCAGGTCACCATTGCCTTCAGATGTGGTTACTGTTGCAGAGGCAGTGTCGGACCTTGCTGTGTCTCTAAGCCATCACTTGCTGGCATGCCTGGAGGGTGCTGGAATAACGGGGACGTTTGCATGTAAAATGAAGCTGTGCTTTTGCCTCCCGGTGGGGGCTCGTTTTGGACGGAGGCGTCGTGCCAGGCTGGATCCCCTGTCCATTTGGGGGGTGACAGGGACCGCGACAGTGCTGGTAAGCTGCTTGATATTTGCCCTCACGCTTCTTTGGCAGGCGGGAGGTGTATGAAGCCAGGCAGTGCCGTGGTTTGACGGTGCTCCCCATTGCCTGCCTGACAGTAAAGGCTGCCGAGGACAGTGGGACACAGGAATCCCTGTGTCTGCATGATCAAGTACGTTTGCACCTTTCCCATCTTCTTACCTGACTCAGAGAGCCCTACTCAGCCAGACAGGGCTTTTCCCAAGGCCAGCTGTGCCCTGGCTCCGTTTTTTGTGGCTGAGCAATGTCCCCTCAAGAGCTGCCCCTGGGAAGTGGGGAAGGGGGATGGCTGCAGCTTGGCTTTGGGGACAAGCTGGGTTAAGCGGCAGGAGCCAGCCCGGAAGATGGTGCTTGGTGTGGGAGCTGGTTCCCAAGCCTTCTCTGCTCCCCAAACTTTCTGACTCACATCCTGCATCTACCACCATGGTGTGCAGATGCTGTCCCTTGCTTCAGGCACGTCTCGGAGTCATACCAGAGCCCTCCTGAAATCCATAGAGTGAAGCACTGTTCCACTCTAAGCGAAGCATTGGTCAGGCCCGTAATAAACAGCAAACTCTGACACTTAACACATGTAATGTTGTTTGCCCAGTTTTAAAAAGGAAGTATTATCTAAGTGCTCCTCTGAAAACTAGAGCCACCCACACTTAGTTTTGTTAGGTTTGGCCGGTTTGACCTGTGTAATATTGCTATCACTTCCAGAATATGATTTTCTGAATCCCTTATAAATTGTGCATTTTGCTGAATGAAAAGCTTCTCTGTATGTTTAAAAAAATCCTCCCCAGCTCCTTGTGGTAGAGAACAAACAAGGAAAAAAAATGTATAACTCCCTAACCTGATAGAAAATTAGCACAGTCATAAAAGGCGTATGTGGCGTTAGCAATGCAGCTGGAAAGGAAAAACGAATAAACCTGCCACTCGGAAAGTAAGAGGCAGAGCCGAAGAATGACTGCTGCCATTTCAGCTTCCCGGCCCTTCTCCCCCCCATGCAAGTGCAAAAAATAGCCTCATCCCCCTGTGCAGGCCTGAAGGAAATGCTCTTCTGTAGGTCTGTTCCTGCAGACACTACACTTGGGAACGTACTGCTATAAAGTGCATGACTAGAGGATATCCTAAATTAATTTACATAGATATATAAATATATGCATGTGTGTGTATTTTGTATGAAATATGAAACCAGTGATTTCTTAGCCAACCCCTTAATTTGTCTGAAGCAGTGCAGGCATAATGGAAACTGCCCACACATTTTTCCATTAAAAGTTACAAAGGGAAGGGAGGGGGGAGCTGGTGATAGAAAAACACACGCTGCCTCAGCTGTCACATAAATGCCATGCAGCCAGGCAGCAACATCCACTCACACCAGTTTGCTGGAAAAAGTGTCATCTTTATTCTGGTGCTTACTGCTGGTCTTCTTCCTGCTCATGCCCTCCCTCCTCAGCCCTCTGGGCTCCGCGTGTATGGAGGGGAGGGACATGGCCGTGCTTGTGCCTGTGCAGGTGCATGCAGTGAGCATAAAGAGATCCGAGCTTGTCCATACCTGTTTTGCAGGCTTCCTCTTCTAGATCAAAAAGAGAGAGCCTTGCCACGCCATTGCCCCTTGCACGGTGTCAGACGATTGTGCGGGTGACTGTATGGAGCCTGCAGAGTAACTTTGTCTGGGTGGGTTACAAACAGGCTCCCTGCCCTGCCAGCTTCTTGACTCTGCTAGGAATGGCACTCGCCAGGTTTCTGTGTGGTCTGTCCAGCCTGAATGTGAGCAGTTTCCTCCAAGGATGGATGAATGCGTGGCTCCGCGCTGCCGGGCCTAAGCCAAGGCAGTGCCGCCCAGCAGGCGCCCACCGCAGCGAGCCATGCTGGCTGCTGGGCGGCTCCGGGGGCGCCTTGATGCAGAAAGCAGGAAGGGGAGCAAGGGGAGGCCTGGGGGAGCACCGGCGGTTCCTCGGCCTCAGGCAGCTCCCTGGGTCATCACCACGTGGTGCAGGTGCTCCCTCGCTGCCTTCCTGCTGCCGGCCAGGGAGACCACCACAGGTAAGAGACTGCGGCATTAGGGCTCTTTGTGGTCTGGCAGGGGCATCCCCTGGCTAAATGGCTCACACATATACTGCAGTCCCCTGCCGTGAAGCAGCAGATTTCTTCAACTGGGAAAGGTTACTTTTCCCTCTCTCCCGCCTTCGACTCGCCTGACCCCACTCAACTGAAAGTGTCAGGTGCATCAGTTATTCATGGCAACCAACCCTACAATCTCAATGAAAATGCTATATATGGAAAAGGCACGCCTATGAACTCACTAGCGTTTTTTGAAAGCATGCGCCGTGTTGACAGTGCTAACCATTTTGCACAGCGAGGGGAGAAAATGCAGCTGGTAACTAATGCAGGACTGTGGGAATTCGTGAATGTATGTTTTTGTTTTTCGCTATATTGTCCTATAATCCATATGCATCACTGCGGGTTATGTTAGTGGAATTTTGCTGCTCAGCAGCTGTCCGGGCAATGTGAAGCCAGGGCCACTCATCCTTCTAACCATCAAAGGTAGGCATTCAATCTGTTTATGGCTACCTCGGGGTACTGCTCCACACATCTTTCTCAGCAGCAGTGCCAGCTTAAGGCGTTGCCATCAACTCGACGCTAAAGCCGTGCGGTAATCCGTATCTGTTGATGGATCGGGGTTAAAAATAACTTGGATGACTTGACTGGTTCATTTTGCTGCACAAACAGCTGTGCTTGCCCAAGAGGAAGGTAGTGCAGAGGAACAAGAGGCCAGGAGGTGAAAACACCCCACTCTGGCTTTGTTGATGAGAAATAGGTGAACGGAACTGCTCGGCTAGAGAGGCTGCTGTAAAGTCTGTATGTTAAGTTTCCTTTTGGGAAGCAGGATGGCTACCGGTGGGGGGGACTCTCTGAGGATTTCTCAGTGTTGAGACCACGAGCCCTGTTTAGTTCTGCTTCTTTCAATCCCCCTCATATCTTTGGTTGGGTCTTCCAATACGCCCATTCTGTGGTAACTTAGAAACATAACAACAGCTTCTTCTAACCACCAACCTGTGCCTAGGAACGTTAAGACCACAAACCCTTCCTCAGGTCTTATTCTAATACGAAGAGCTCTATATTTAAGAGACTGAGCCAAATTTGGCCACGGTAAACTCCTGCACCTTGCGAAGGACTACTACACAAAGTCATTCCAGGTACAATTTTAGTTGTTGGAAAGGCGATAAAGAAAACAGAAAAGAAAAAAAGCAGCCCAGCCCTGAATGGATCATAATTTATTATAAAATAGGACTGACTTTGTTTTTAATAAAGATCGTTGCTTAAGACTGCAGAAGTGCGAATACGCTCTTGATCTGTGCTCCAGGACTCATCCTATGAAAAACCTGGTAGGTCCCTATCAGCGGTTATTAGGCTCCCCCAGAGTTTCTAGCCTTGGCAAATTATGAGTGGTAACACTCAAAACTTTGTGCATCGTTTCATTTATTGGAATAATTTTTCCTCTTCCCTGACTCTTTATTTGTTATGATCAGTATTAATGGTGTAGTAGCATTTCTCACTAGCACCATAATTTACTAATCCATAAACTGCAGGGATGTGTTCTATATTTCAAGAATTGTAACCGGCCTCTCATCGCCCTCCCAGAGAAACCTGAGACTGTTGTTCCCCCCACACTGCTAAGTGAAGCAAAAAGCGGAGCTTTCTCCCCCATGTTGCAGCAAATACCTGTCTTCCCTATTAAATGACTGATCCTGGAGCTGCTTATGCCTTTCATCCATCTGCTGTCAATTTAACTGGCTCCGCTAGCTAGTGGCTCCTTCTTATGACCTTGCAAGAATTTACAAAACCTGGTTTCTATAAAAATTAAGGGGCGATCCCCATGTTTACCCTCTTGCTCAACTAACCATGTTTTGTTACTACCAGTTAGTGCTAGAATATATCCACGTCTCCCCCCACCTCCGACTCAAGCCTGCATCTGGGAAGGTCCGATGACTTGGCCAAGATTTCCAGCTGCGGAAGTTACCTCAGTAGATCAGTTGCTTTTGCATATGTGCAGTAGCTTTGCCTGGACCGTTGTGTTTATGGAAACCTGGAGCAGAAGTACAGCGCTGAGGCTCTGCAGCCTGTCAGACTAGGTCTGGCGGGCCCGGGGCGAGCCTTCGCAGCGTATGCGCCACACGTTTGGTCAGAGCGGGTGTCCAAGGCCCAGGCTCCTTTTTAATCCCCTGATCTGCACCACCTGGGCAGGCCAACACAAGCCTGACACTTCCCAGACTCAGCAGACTTACTTATTATGCTTACACTAATGCTGGGGGGACCGCACACACGTCTGTCTGGGAAGTCGCCCTCAACCGGCACCTGAAAGGCCAACAGAGCTAGAGAAACGATTTACAGTATTTATGTGTGTACGTATATAGCAGAAGGAATTGTCTTTCGTGGCTGTCTTGAATCTTTCAGCTAAGACTGACTACAATGCAAGATCGGCTTTACCGCTGTGTGAGGTTCCACATGCAGTGCACATATGTGTATCAGACCACATAACCCGAAAATAGGCTTTTCTCTAGTAACATTTAGCCTTAGTTTTCCAAAGGAAGACATTGACTTGCAGCAAGACAGCCTTTTACAGGATGGAACTGTAAGTATTTATTTACCCATGGTGTAATTTTTATCTTTCAAAAGGATGCAGGTATCAGCTGCTTAATTACAGGATTATGTATGTAAACTTGCACTTTGTAAAAATTTGGAAGTAAAACCCTTGCCTAACAACAGTCTTATTCTTGGCAATCAAGTTCCATCTACAGAAGCCGTTCATGTTAGAGACATATCCCACGTGTGAGTTATTGTTACAATTCAATAAATACTTTACAAAAATAATGCTAGCTTTTTTTAAAAATTAAGACATTTTAACTCACCAATAGTTCCTCCCAGATAGCTTCCTTAAAGAATAGCTTCTTCTGTAGGACACTGTGCACTCAGCATATGATAAACGGGGGAAAAGGGCTGGTGGCATGCTCTATCTCAGGGAACTTGGAAATGTGTATTCCACCTTTCCTGTTCTTTAAAAGAATAAACTTCTTTTTTCTTAAAAGAAAGAAACAAGCAGATCTAAACACTCTTCATATTAAAAACTGGGAAGTAACTGTGATTTTTTTTTTCTTTTTCCCTTGACATGGTTTCCTTCTCTGGCCTCCCTCCTCCAAAGGCTTACGGCATGCTTAGTTTACAGGTAGCTGCCCTGAAGATCTGCTCCCCAGCATAAGACGTAAGCCCTGACAACTGTAGCTCCGTATCTGAGATGTCTCCAGGAGTGGGCTGTTTGTAACTCTTGCAGAACCACTGCATCGGGACTTTTTCTGCTCCGTAGGAAAACCACAGCTACGTCTCCCTGCAAGCCAGATGGACTGTGAAGACCTGAGCTAGAAGGTAACAGGAAGAATTCCAAGAAAAAATTGCTAGTAACTGTCTATATTCACTTTTGAGTATTACCCTTCCCAAAAAAATATTCTTCCTTTCTGAGATATGACTAGTCATGAAATCAATTATAGAGAAAACTGATGCAGTAGGTGCATTAATCTTGTAAACCATTCCCATATGGAAGAGTACATTCTTCAATCCTATTGTTTATAACAACTTTTAAATATGTGCCCTCCTCAGCTGGGGCCTGATGGTGATGGCAGCTGCCCCCCCCCCTCCCCCCACCTCACACTTATGTTACAGTTGGGGAATAAAATGAAATGCACATTATTAAAGGAACGTTATTGCAGTATAAAATCCTACCAGGACAAGTTTTATGTATGTCTGTATGTAAAAATAGGTGTGTGTGAGATAGAGAGATATGTGTTTATAAATTACACACACTATGAAAAATACTTATGTATTATATTACAACTATATACATTCATTAGAAAGAAACTGATCAACCCCTGTCAAGGAGACAATGCAGCAGCCGTTATCGGTTCTTTGGCATCCAGGAAACGAATGCTATTTTGTGTCTGAAGAGGAAGCAAATCTTCTCAGTATTCCCTTGCTTCTTGAAATTGCTTGTAGTAGTCTTCGTCTGAAGGGTTTTCTGTACACTTCTGCCCATTGTTCGGAGGCCGTGCTTCATTGTATCGGCTCCAGTCACCTTTGCATATAATCCAAGGCAGAATGTCCACTTTGTAATGGAGTTCTGCTGAGAATTCGATGCTGATCAGGTTTGGTGTACCTGCCCCTTTCCCTCTGGTAATCAGCTGCATGTTATCATCATAGCAGCAGTGCTGTGCTGCAAGCGTTGTGCTTTCCAAAGAGAGCATGGAGCGGATGCAGTATCGTGCAGTGGGCTTATAGATCTCCAGTTTTTCCTTCGGACCACTTGCATCTTTCCAGCGAAAGTTTTTCCTCTTAATTCGATCATAGATTTCAGCAGTGCTGTATGCAACTTCTCTGGGGTAGGAGCATGGGCAGCTGGGAAGATCATTGACCACTTTGTGCATATATTTCTTCAAGAACTCGCTTTTGCAGCTCATCCATCTTTCACAGCTATCAGTATCTGTTTAAGGGCAGGAAATGGAAACTTAAGATACATTATGCAGCATCCCAGTTCGTATGATCAGTGACAACAAATGAGTAAAGCCTAACTGTTCAGCACCAGTGCTTTGCTTAAGAAAGAAAGGGCAGTCAAAGCTTGCCTCCCTGCCTGCAATGTGTTAATGTGCTGTCTTGTCAGATAAAGAAATCCCACGTGTGGCTGGCTTTAGAGCCTCAGGCAGTGCCAGTCTGAATATTAGTGCAGCACCATGCCAGTAAGAATCTCTGACATTTCTTCTACCTGGCAAACTCTAATTAAGCTGCCCGTATCCCCAGGCAGCACAAGAGACACTATCATGGGTTTACAAGCGACAGAACTGAAATAGGGAAAGCACACTGATTTGATGCCAGTCTCCAGTTTAAACCCCTAGTCCAGACACCCACCTTGTAAGAATGGCAGATTCAGATGTTGAAGGATTAAGTTTCTCATGACGCTAGAAATACCAAGATCGCAAGCAAGGCCTGGATTACTTTTTCTGAAGCCCTACTTCAGTCTTTCTTTTAACTAACAAATACTTTTTTCTGTTTGGTCTCCATCTTCCCAAAGGGGTATTTCAAGCAGCTGTAGTTCAAACATGGAGACTGACATCTTAGCTGGCAAATGCAGCCAAAAGTGATTCAGATTCTAAAAGGGCATATGTGACATAATATCGGAGTGTCTGTACGTTAGGAGGATTTAATGGCACCAGAGTCATGACTCATAGCTGGGATTAAAGAGGTTTGTAGACTAGTAGCATATTTAATACTGGCACTTTATTATTTTGCAAGAGTCTTGGGAGAATCCAGTTAAACATCTCCTACCTAAAACATTATTTAAGGCATCTGTATCATGCTACGGGCTTTCAAAAAAACCCTGCACATCTTGCTCCACACTTACTTAACAGGACTCTGGAGTAAGGCAAAGACTGGGACCTAAAACTCTTAGAGCAAACATGCTTGCAAGGTATTTACTTAGTGATCTGTGTCCTGTTTTTCTATCTCCTTAAAGAGTCCTATCCCGCTGTCATTAACTATTGTGCTCTACCACCATAGGAGGGAGGTGCTGGATTACATTATTTATCCAATTAGTCCAGCATCCAGTGTCTAAGAGTTGCCACACTATGGTTTCACTGGAGGGATGAAATCAGAACATTATAGAGGTTGGGCTGACAGATTAGTATCAAGTCATGCCCCATAAATTGCTTTGGCTAGCCCCACTGCAGCACACGCAGTTATAAAAGCTATGCATGCTCATAGAAATCATTGTAATATTTTTTTAATGTGACAGCTGTACCTAAAATGCTTTTATAGTATCTTCCATTTGAGGCTATTTCAGCAAAATGCTAGTGTGTGATTTTTTTTCCCCTCCGTTAGTGTGGGGCCTTACAGCTCTTTTCTGAACTAGGACAGAGAATCACCATTTTATAATGGAAGAAGCACAGAAATTTGCTAAGACTTAAGAGGAGAAAGATTCTATGACAGAAGCAAGCTAAGGTTCAGATCATAAATGTAAGCAAGGTAATAAATGGCCATTATTACTGACATTTTTAATGGTAAACTCAAAATCTTGGTCCCGCAGTGAGACTCAAAACAGGAAAATCTAAGGAAGCCTCTTATCTATTACTGAAAGATTGACTAGGCTGCTTACCGACTTCAAACAGTTTGGTAGCGTTGAAGTCTTCACTTCCTGCAAGTAAGCTCACTTCTGTGGCAGCTGTCCGGAAGGTGTCTTCGATCCCTAAGACAAACACGTGTTAGTGGTGGTGGTGTTTTCCTACTAAAACACAACGCAATCAACTGCCTCCCTGCCATCCCCTCCTTCCCCAGTTCTGCAAGGTGCTTCCGTTTGGCAGGGAGGTAATCTGGAGTTGCTGCTGGAAGGAGTGTTCATTTAAAAGTATAATGACCAAGGAATCTGTGGTGTTAGGAAGATAAAGCATTATCTTAGCCCAAAGTTTTCAAGTTTTAGAGCTTAGATTATATTTAAGCAACAAACTGGTCAGTTATGAACCCAGTGCAGGGACAGCAGCGAGGGAACCAATTTTGTTCCTCCTCTTCCCGATGCAAGGCTTGCCAGCTTCTCCCAGGAATTCAGCTAGGAGCTTTGCACACACTTCACCAACAGCCTTTCTGTGACCAGCATCTTCTCCAGAGCATGTACCACAGATGACTGACAGGATAAAAACAAGTGTCCTAATGGAAGCTCTAAAGCCCTGGGTAAAATGGGATGTCTGAAGGAGACGGCCTTTGTGCCACTTTCTACAACAGAGCGACATGCCTGAAGACAGGTGGGTAAGTCCATATCCATATGTGGGACCATTTTTCAGGAAAGACGAGGAAGAATGACGCTATCACAAGAAGACTGGCGCTTGTTGGTCTCTCCCAGTGCTAGGGAGTTGAAAGGTGTAAGTAGGCGAGAGCTAAATAACCTCTCCAATCAATCCTGTCCCCCACCACCTATAGCAATCAAATAAAATATCGGGATCTTGAAATATCAGGATCTTCCAACAACCTCCAGTTAAGTGTTTGCTATCAGTAGAGAGAAACACGGATTGCCAGAAAATGTATTAATTGATCTTGCCAAAGTAAACATCCTTTCGTTGCTGCTTCAGTTTGGCCTACCTACCAGCCTGACGTTTCCCTAGTGTTTCTGTGCCGTGTAGCCTTCAAACAAATGTCTCTTCAAAGAAGCATTTGAACAGGTTTGGGTTTTTTTTTCCCCTCTCCATTGAATTAAAGACCTCCAAAGAGAGCAGAAAGCTCTTTAATATGTGATAACTATATAGTTAGTAATGAAGTCTGTTCACCATCCATCTTCTTGCCAATGAACTTTCTCCTGATCTCCTGAACCGGGGCGTAATAGTGGCTTGCAAAGCTTCAAAACAGCCTCAGGCAGCTTTTCAATAAAATTATCATAGGGTTTCACCTTAACTCCAGCAGTAGATGCAGAATAATAGATACCCAAGTACCCATTACAAGGCAGTAATTCAGTGCTGGAATTATAAGCAGCAGAAGCTGAGCTTTGCCCTTGTAATTTTAAAAATGCCAGCGCAGCCTCAAAGAGTGAATATATTTTGCTTGCTGATCGTTGGGGGTCTGTTATATGACATAATATATTCTTTCAAGTTTGCCACTGTTTGATACTAGCTGGTAATAAATACTGGAGAATATAACTGCGGGCTACATGCTTTCTTCTGGAATTAACCCCTTATTATTGAGGTTTTAGGATGTATGAGAGCATCCAGAAACATTTTTCTCCTGAACTGCCTAGCAGCCATTACCTTGCAATGGATGCACGCATCTATCTGCGAGTGGGAAACTTCTCTCCAACTCTCTCAGCGAGGCTCCCAAGTCTTCTCTCCAGCACTGCTGACGTTTCACTTCCCAGTAAAAAAACCTGACCTCCAGTTTAAGAATTTCTGCCGTTCTGAGTCATGAAGTAAACTTGGTGAAAAGCATACCACGCCAGCATGTATTTTTATTTCTCTCTGGTCTTGGGAAGTAACAAAATTGCACCTATCCCATGCATTGTGGCAACTACTGCATCACTGCATTACAAATGTGCCTAAATCCAAACACGCAGCAGCACTTAAAGAACATCACGGGAAAGTTTTCCACAGCCGCTTTAAATTTTTATGATGTGGGTTTGAGTGCTCAGCCCTGCTTTCACCAAAGCGAAAACTGCACGATGGTAAGGACACCCCCGTCACTGGCATTTAAATGTCAATGACTGTAGGCGGGTAGGAGCTAAGGTAAGGCTCCTTGGCCCTATTTTCTGAATACATTCAAGCCAAAACTGTACTTTCCTTCATCCCATTGCGCACAGCTGTTGCAGGACCAAACCTGCTGGTTTAGAATTCTCCAATTATCAAGCAACAGGTAATGAAACAGAGGTGACGTTTCCACCTTAAGATTGACTTCCTAGGACAGGAAATTGTGTAGCTTAATGCCCAATGAACCCAAAATCTCTGGAGTGACAGGCAAAGCAGGTATTTAAAGTATTTTTTTTCATATTAATACACATGGAGTCTTAAAGCAACTCTGTATACATTAGGCACAAAACCTAAAAGTCGTATAACTGGCGGGGGGAGCTATTTGTTCCCAACACAGGCATGCCCATTCACTGCACAGCAAAATATGAGCTCGCTGAGGTAACAGTCAGCACAGCTGTTTTGAAATTCTAAAATTAATACACATTTGTTTCAAGAGAGTAGATTACACCCTTTGGAATACAAAATGTACCGTGCACAAAAATGACTGCCGTAACCTAAAAAAAGCCTGTATTTGTCTTTTATGTCCCAGGGGATAGCAGACTGCATCTAGCAGCGTATTACTACTAGCAAAGAACCTGCCATTTCATAAATGGCCTTGAAAACCAGCGTGTCTCTTCCCGCCGAAACTCCTGCCTAGCCAGGGAACAAACGGGCCCTGGGCTTTGTGTAGAGGAGGGCTCTCCTCCCCGGCCTCGACCGCCTCTCCCCACTCCCCTCTGGCAGCAGTTCACGTGAACACGCTCACACCTGGGCAGTTGGGCCTGTCGCAGGTCCGTGACTCGGTGGCAGTGCAGGCGTACCCGCAGGACCTCGTCCGCTTCTGATTGCCACTCCCGCAGGTGACGCTACAAAGGGACCACGGGCTCCAGTCTCCCTCACCGTCAATATAATCTGCGTAAGAACAAAGATGAGGAAGGAAATGAAGAAACGAAACTCCTACTACCCAAAACTACTGTGTAGTGTTTTTTATTAAGGCGGCAAAACAAGAATGGAATCCAGATGTCTCTACCTGAAGCTCGGGCTAAATGCCAGGCGTAAGCCTGCTGTTTAAATGGTTTTCACACTTGATGCTCCTCGGGGAAATGCATGCAACATTATTTGAAAAAATATTTCCTTTCTCTTTTGACCTTTTGGCAGCTGACAATCCTCAGCTGCAAAGCTGGGTCATGAACTAACAGTACACATCTATTCCCATAATTTCCCTGTATATAGGAATATGTTTTGTGACCACAGACTAATCAGGCACAGGATAAATGAAGTGTTCTTTTTCTTCTTTTCAAAGCACACAGCAACAGCACCACAATACTCACTTAACTAGTTTGTAGGACACAATGAATGTTGGACTATGGGTCATGCGTGAAAATTGCAATTTTGATTTTCAGTCCCTTGAACAGGAAACAGATATTACAGGAATATTGCCATGAATATAGGGAACCACATATGCATCTTGCACCCAGAACAACATGCAATTTGTAGTGTTTCATGTGAATTATTACATCAAATCTGACTGTTTACTAGCAGGAACCTTCTGAAAACGAGACACGACTTTATTCTCTTCTGGTAGATAGCCAAAGGCAAATGATACCAAGTCTGCACCACCGTGGCTCGGTGCCACTGTAATCATCTAAACCCTTAGAACCGGTCTCCTTTGTTTGCTGAGTTAACTGTTGCACATCCCACCTTGTGAAGGCCACCAAATGGAGTCCGTGAACCAATCCCAGTTTTCTTGCCTTCCCACTGGCCTCCCCAGCTGAGTGTTGTCTCTCGCTAGGGAATGTCTGGCTTAATGGATTTCTCTGCAACCTACAGGAGATGTTTAACTGACCCTGTGATCATAACTTGCAGCCTTTGCTCATTTGGGTTAAACCAGCACTGGTAGCAAAGCAAAATCGGGTTTAGTGATGCTGAGCCAGCCCTGCTCTATAGCTATATGCTGAATGTTTATGTACAGGCAAGACACGGGGAGAGATCCCTGCCTGCATTGGCCTCTGTGCTACACGCAATTCCCGGCCCCCCCCCCCGCCATGCTGTCTGTGGGCTTCCTGAGCTGGTTAGTAGAACACGTAACTTGATTTGTACCATATGTAATGACTGACGACAACTCTGTGGGGTGCTATTAAACATTTATTGCCAGGAGAATGGGAAGGTTATATATCTCACTCGTAGCAAGCTGCCTAGATGCAAGTTCCTCGTGGCAGGGACCTTATGTGCTTTTCCTCCTTTTCTGCCGATCGGGAAGCCACCGCACTTGAATCAGGTGTCCATGGTGTGACGTGGGTGGGAACATGGCTACCGTCTGTGTGCAAAGACCCGCGATTCTGGGATTTGCCAACGGGCAGGCACTACAGCTGTCTGAAGAGGCATAAGACGTCTTAGGAAAATGTCATCTGCCCTCCCTCCCTGGCCCTGCCCTCCTTCCCTGCTCTTTTCCAACTCTGAATTTTTTTCTGCACATGGCTGGCGAGGAAGAGGGAGGGTGAGCAGGGGCAATGCTTGTCAAAGAGCCCGCCCTGGGAGGCCCAGGAAGGGCAGGCAGAGCCGTGTGGTGCTTTTTGGCGGGGGCAGGACGAGGGAGATGATAGAGCCGTGAAACATGTGAACGGGTCAATGGGTGGAACTAGCACAAAAGCCCCATACGGGCAGGATCCGCTGCTACATCCTCCTGGCCAAGGCCAATGGCACACGACATTTTAGGTTAGTCAGAAGGCCAGGAATCTTTTCCAATTAGTAGGGTGCTCTGGTGTACGGCAGAGAGCTCTAGGATAATTTTGAGGCCTAGCTACCCAGTGTTTATACTGCACTATGAAACACACAGTAATCCACTATTAAATATACGTTAGTTTTTCAGCTGGAGCTCAACCTGTTCTTCCTATTTTTATATTTGTAATTCTTATTTTTTTTCCGACCACAATTATTTGTGAAAGCAATTTTATTTTACCTAAATGAATAACTACCTCATACGTGAATTCTTGGCAATAAAGTGTGCCCACAAATAAATGCAGGTGCAAAAAAAAGGGATAGACTTTAATCTTCTGGCCACGAAATTTAATACATATGTATGTGTTTAAATACACCATTCCACGAAAAGTCTTTCTCAATTGTTAAGGCTCTAGGACTTAAAGTTAACCAAAACAGGGGAAAAATAAGACTGAATCAGTGCGTGACAGCCACTCTGCAGTATCTAGGGAAGGCAACAGAAGTGCCAGGGTAAAAGTACCGTGGCTTTGAACCCCTGCTCTAACTAAAAATGTTCTGTATTTACATACAACTCAAATCGAGAGGCTCTGAGCTACCTGTGGCACGTATTAGTTCACCTCCCTTGAGTCATTCCCATGCGGATAGTTACAGCCCGTTGGGGCAGTGAGTAACTGTAGCTCCTCTCTGTTTCTAGTTTCTGCAACTGCTTCATACAACAAGCTGAAAACAATTGTTTTCGCCATGACACATCTGGAAGAGAATTAAACACGCAAATACACAATGTTCCTGCTGCATATGCCACTCCCCACACATGCACCAACATAATTAATCTTATTTGTGTATCCACCAAATACTACCACGCTTTAGATCTTGCTTATTTATCCAATAATTATATTTTGGTTTCCAAACCACCACACGATTCTAAATTTGTACTTATCCTTACTCTAAAAATAAATATGAAACCTTATTTCCTTTGCTTTTAAAAAAAGTACACTTAGGACTAAAAAAAGGTCCTCTTATGGGATAACTGGTATGATTTTTAAGATTATAGACTTACTAGTGGAATGCAGCTACCACAGTACAGCTTGTGCATCTGCACAGATTTGTATTTAAAAGCTGACGAACAAAAGCCACATGTTGAAAAATTCTATTTTGCTTGGCCTACTTTCAGCGATGCCTCACCATTCTCATTTCCCCCAAACTCGTTTTTACAATCCCAGGATGCCCATAAGAGGCCTGGAACGCAAGCTTACCATACTCTGGCTGCTCCTTGGACTCAAATGTCCGGTGACTGGGTACATGACTATCCCACCCACCGAGAGGGTTTAGGAAGTTGCTGTCCTCAGTAGTGCTGTCATACTTGTAGTCCTGGTCACCGCTGCTCATGCGAGTCAAGGTGGAGGACCTCTGCCACCAGTTTCTCCAGTCAGGTGACGGGACCGGCCAGCTAGGCTTGCTGCTCTCTTTCTGCAGATCCTTGTCTGTCTCGGTGTCGGGGCCATCCACCACTTCAATGGTAACCTATGGGATTCAAAGTAGACCAGCCTGTCTGTCAGTATCTCCTCCTAGCCAGTGGGAAACCTTCTATACAGTGAAGACAAATGGCTGGTGCTGCCTTGCAAAGGGGCTGTGTAATACTGTAGGGTCCACGTGTTGTAAACCATATGCGGATTACTGAGCCCAGAGATATGCAGCGGCTGAGCGATTCCTTCTGCTACCTCTGCTGAATCAGACCTTGGAACAAAGGCTAGGAAAAATCCCACACAAAATCATAACCCATGGTGTGCCTAAAACCTTTGCAGGCCTTTGCTGAATTGCTGCCTTATGGGGAAAAGATGTTTAAACCCAAACATATATGACCAGGAAAAAGAAAACCGAATCTGTTAATCTAGTTACGCCGAGGCTGAATTTGAAGCAAGCATGAAGCACACCAGTGTGCAGGGCCTGTTCCAAGGACTTGGACTGACTCAAGACAGGGTTTTGTAAGTCCGCGAGTGCCAAGGTGCAAGACGCGGAGCCTGGGGTCTCCGCCAGGTTTGCCGCTGCCTTGCCCTCTAGCGGCAGCTCAGCCCATCCCCTTGCTCGGCCACCCCGCAGCACCAGCGTTTCCTTCACACAACGGCGTGGGCTGTCACCGCTGTGTGAAACCACGCTCTGCGGTGATGAGAGCCAGCGGCTCTTTCAACCATCGCCGAGTAAGTCACCTGCTGCTAAGCCCTCTGAAGCAGGTCCTCTTCCTGTGCTGGAGAGTATAATGATATACAACCCATTTACATATACAACCCTTCTACAGAAGCCCAGAGCCAAGATTCGAAGTTTGCTGCCCAATTCCCTCACGGACATCATGAATGTAAATATAATTCTGCACAGGAACAATCCTTGATTACTCCTTTTCTGTGCTGAACAATGTGTAATTACGAACCTCTTGGATAAATACTGTGTGTGCATATAGGTGGCTATTTAGGTAGAAATAGGAACTACCCATCAGAAACCTTGCCTCTACGAGTCATGCAAACATAGCGTGCCCACAGAGAAATCATGAAATGCTCTGATGCTTCACGCTAATGTGGTTCAGTGATTACACTGGACTGGCTAAACAGCCTTGATAAAGAAGTGACTATATCAGATATACCTATAATGTTTAATAGGTACGGAGCTATTCTTCGTGTCTTATAGATCTACCAAGCAGTCTTTCCAGACAGTACTCCATGAAAATCGGGTTGTGCAAAACCAGGAAAAACAGAGTAATGTACTATTATGCTAAAAGTCATTTACTCTACGGATTTGCATTTTGGATAAAAGGTTTAGTTTTATACAATGGTTATTAGTAAAATCACAAGACACACAAGAAAAAGAAAGAAAAGAGTGTCTGTGTTTCTTCAGCTACCTGTGATCCACAGCGGAGTGTGACATAGGAAGCAAAACAGAACTGCTGCCACAGCTTTGTAGCTGCAGACACGGCTGCACGGACAAGGCAATGCCCACAGGTCTTTTTTTGGAGAAAGGCGATTTTGCATCTATATCATGCTTTGCATTTGACCATAGACCAAGCCATTGCAATGAAACAACTTTGAGGCTACTAAGAAGCTCCACTGGGAGAAAGAGCAAGAGTGAGGGAAAGTGCAGTTGTCAGCCTAATAGCATCTTTACACAAGAGAGATTTTAGTCCCAGACTAAATACAGAATTGGAATGATTACTTCATTAAACCTCAGTTTCTACAGACCAAGAATTAAAATGGATTTCATAAGTTTGAAAACATCAGGGTTAGTTCAGGGATTCAAAACTGCTGCATCTATCCAAGCAAAACAGAGTTTTCACAATAAGTGAAAGGAAATAGCGTTACTGAGCGGCTAACACTGTGCACTGCCGGCCAGTCTCAGGGCTTTAGTACTGCCCACGTGAAAAATAGTATGACTCTAGCACTTTAGTGGCAAGTATTTTTAAGACCACATTAACTCCGTAAGCAATGACTCAGCAAAGTGAAACAAAAAACCAACTGACCAACCAACCAAACCCCTCTCATAGAAAAAGGCAGGGGGCACTTGATAATCATGCCATTTGCTTTGGAAATCTGTAGTTACATGACAGGGAATCAGCATGAACTCACATTATTTCAGCCAGGTACAGTCTGAAGAACCACAGGGATTTGATTTAAAATACCTATTCAGGACGCCAAGTCAGTTTAAGCAAAAGAGGGTTTGTAGGGACAGAGAAACTTCTGTTGAGCTGTGTGCTGCACCGGGGAAGAGAGGCAGGTGTAATGCACCAGCTTCCAGGGTCATAAGACCTCATCAGACCTCCAACCGCACTGCCACTAACTTACTTTCAAGACACATCTGTGCAATCAGATATCCCTCTTCGGTCTGTTTTTACTACCGAGGAGGCTTGCTACAAAGGCCTTTAAAATGAGTTTTCCAACACACAGCCTATTTAAAAAACGAACACAACAAAAAGCAAAATCCAATGTGGTAGACTGACACACACCTATATTCCTCTCGCTGCTGTTTTAAGCTTTGATTACCAACTTGTTTGTTTAACATGTGGCGTAAAAACCATAGAGTGAAAGAAATTCTATAAAGAAGCCTGGGATTGTCTGAACTGCCACTCTTGGAAGCTAAAAAAAGGACAGCTTCAGTCGACTCTAGTTTGTTTTCAGGGACTTGGCTATGCTCTGCCCAGCCCCCTTTAACACCTTCCATGGGCAAGGGAGGAAATCAGTGAGTAATCCATCCATCGTATGACCCAAAAGTTAGGGCAGAGGTGTGAGAAGAGGCTGCTGCTTCGGGTGAGCAATTGCTCCCCTGTCCCAGCCTAAAATTTTGAAAAATCAGCATTCACTGAATTCTTCCCAGTACTTACAGATAGACTTAACAACATTAGGCCACGACTATACATATACATGGTACATACACATGATACACAAACACGTATCTTGTTTGATCGGTTTCCATACTGGGGGTTGTTTATAAAAAGGAAAAAAGAAATCAGATCTAGAACTAGAGTCATTAAAAATGGGCATTTAAAGCAGCTCTGGAAAAGCTTTCATGCTGTATAACTATTCCAACGAAAACATGTTCTCTCAAAAATTAAAAAATAGACCTGGCTTAGTATTTCTATCTGGGAGACTGTTTTAGAGACTTCATTTTCTCTGATTTCTTCTTCCAGTGATTATCAAAACTGTAAAGATTATTTATTTTTTTCTCAAGCTTCCCAAAATGTCTGTGGTAACATGGTTCTTGTATAAATCCACAACCGTCTCCAGAAGTATCCAAACCTAAAATGAAGGCACTTCTTTTATGGTTGTGTGAGCTATAAATAAGGATGTTCCTCTAATAATTGTTAAAAACAATTGGCATAGGTACATTAAAACAACAGATTTGCAGTCAATTTCTAATGAAACAAATGTATCAAGCACAGATGTCTTGAGACACCAACATCCAATTTTCTCCTGGCTGAAAATACACAGAAGATAAATATTATCCCCGCCTGTTGGAGTGTACAAAAAGTTCTGTGTACTTCGTCCTGTTTACTGCGACAATGTTTCTGAATTCACTTCAATGGTGTAAACATTGCCCTAAGCAACTGCAAGAACTACATTTGCAATATTGTGCAAGCAGTGGATTCGAGACATTTCTATCCTCTGTTTCCTTCATGCAACTGATGCAAATTTGCAATGCAGAACTTGCCGTTCCGTAAAGGTGGATATGTGCAAGTCAGCAATGAGGTAACTGTAACGGCAGAACAGATATTAGTTCATTGTAAGACATTGAAATGGTAAATTTAGGTTTACACCACATAACAACTTCAGCTCAAATGGTATCAGCAGTGACAGCAATTTACTTCTGGTTACGTCGTGACAGCCCACTTTTAGAACAGTTTTCTGGACTTGATGAAAAGAAAAGTGAAGGACCCTCAAAATTTGCTGCGAGCAAAGATGACAATGTGACTCAAAACCTGAAATTTGTGTTTAATGTTGCCAATCCTACTTGCACTCTCTGATGGGCCTAACTGAACCCCAGAATTAAAAATCTGGTCTGAAACCTAGCTCTGAATTTTGCACTCTGCAGTGAGCTCTCGTTACACCATGACATGAAGAAATACGTGCAGAGGTAATAACAGCCCTGGTATTGAAAGTGGTTTAACCATGGCCCTCTGGTACCCTGCTCTGCCTAGACCAGTCTCTCTGGCTTGCTACGAGGACTAGCCAGTTCCCGGCACGGCTACGCCGTGCTTCCGGTGCTGCAGCTAGCTCAGCAAGCAGCATATTGACCGGGGAGATGGTCTTGGGAGCAGGGAGTTCTCCATGGTACAGACCCAGCCCAAGGACCAAGAAAATGAACACGTGCTCTCTGCTTTTCTGGGTCTTAGTTTAATGACAGGGGCAATTGCTTTGCTACTGCCTTAAACTCTTAAGCCTTAAAGGCATTACAAGAAATAAGCACTACCGGAGCCCTCCGGTTCTTACTGTGCTAGATTAGGCATGAGATGGTACTGGTCAGAGCTCAGTATTACAGATACCGCTGAGTTGTGACGACACCAAGAGGGTATTGCTTTCTGATGCAGTGAAACCAGCAGCTTCAAATGACAAATATAAATGCTACCTAAAAAATGCATCTAATAAAACGTGTTAAAAGTGACACGTGATATAGATGGAGTTGAAGGAAACGGTCACGGATGAACCTGGAGAAAAGTTGAAGTCTGCGGTTCTTATTTAAAAGCAGATCACACAGCCTTGTTTCGCTGTAGTTGCGTATGCTCCTAGAGTGGGTGGTTCTGTGTAGATGTTTTTTTAAGAGAAGGTAGAAACTGAATAGATATCAAAGAGAATAAATAAAGCTAACACGGCAGCACTGGAGCGGCATGACTGGTGGATATGGCCCACAGGCCTCATGCAAAATAACAAAGACAACACATCACCAAGCAGGCAGCATTAGCTTCTTCCAGCGTAAAATTGCTCCTATCAATGATTACCAATCCTGTGACTCAAAGCGAGGATAGTAATCACAACAGATTTAAACATATACTGACTTACTTCAGTTTTCCAGGGCACATCAACACATTTTTAGGACAGGAATCCTACCTAACTCTGCACAGTTTCTACTTGGAACTCGCCTCCTCGTCCAAAATGTTTAACACATCCATCGCAACAGGAACTCACCCAGCTGTGTTTCAGGTATACTGGTTGTGAAGCTTGATCAAGATTCAAGTTCTCTAAGAGCATCAATAGCAACAAAATGCCCTTGCCTGACAAACAGTAAGGAGTTTTCCCTTTTCTGCTCATTTGTCATGGTGTCGAGCACTGCTAGGAAAGCAGCAAAGCAGTGCGACGACAAGCGCACTACCTGTTACAGTACCCAACCCTGGGAAACCAGGACTAAAAAGAAAAGGGGAGGGAGAAGAGCAAGAGTTCAATTGCAAGTTGAAGCATCTGGCTCCAAACAGAGGATCGGCTGCAGAGAAGAGCTGAGAGGTTGTAGAAGGCTGGGTGGAACAGACGAGAAAAACCCATCACGAATGGAAAATAAGCAGGTTCCGATACACCTCCCACGTGACTTCATTCTGTTACTCAGGGGTAAGAACAATTCTGCCTTACTCCGAATACTAACCCTGCCCAACTACAAGGTCTGCATAGGCATTCCTCGGCTAGTTCATCAAACGAGTGCAAACCTACACGAAAGGGATTTTCCACTTGTGAAAGGAAATCCAAAGAAAATGTATGATCAGTTTTTGTACTCACCTTCTCGTCCAGAAGTCTTCCAGGCATTGACAGAATTGTTAAAATGACAAAAAAGAAGAAAACAAAATACCCCAAACCAAACAGCCAGCCTTTGCTCAACAGCAGCTACTGCAGTTACTCTCAAACAACCAGCGTGGAAGCAATGTTAAAGCATAAAATGTCCCTTGAAATGATGGGAGATTTTACAAGGCTAGAACGCCACAGAAAGACCAGTAAGCGTCGTCCTGGTCTTGCATGCAAAGAGTCAAATTGCATTTGGATTACTGCAGCTCCGACTGCTGTTTCTGAGGTTTTTCTAGAAGACAGTCCACTATACTTATATTTGGTTATCACCTGATAAGTACAGTAGTACCTGGGGACATGTTAATTTTCTGAATTCCTGTGACGGCGTTCTGATATCCACCACTTCCTCCCTGAAAGAACACACAACCAGGGCACGATACAGCAATTGCCATCTCACAGGAAACCAGAGAAGGAATGGCCGTAAAGAGAACTCACCGGAGTATCTTTTCGACCTGCTTTTTCAGGCTGAGTTTTATGTCTGTTTATTAGGTTTTTAAAATTTCCAGGTATAATTTCCCTTAAAAATGTTATTTTTGGTCTATGCAGGTTTGTACTAGTAGAAGGGAAAAGAAGTTGTGGGTCTTTGAGCAGTAAATGTGGCCATTGTGCTAGATTAACACACAGGCTTTTTTTCCCCTTTCCAACCTCACTGTCCTAGGAGGACTTTTAAATTAACACCCCCGGGGATTGTAATTTGCAGAGCCCGAAGCCATTGTGCAAAAGGATAAATGAGTATCGATTCTGCTCTCACCTGCCAGACAGCTGATGAGAAATTTGCAAGTCAACAGGTGTCATTATTTCCATTCAGGTCAGTACGGTACTGTTTAACGAGCAAGAATTCACTATAATCCTGTTTTTCCCGAAAGAGTAGGCCACCTTTTACAACCTTTAGGCAAAGAAATAAACTTTCATTGACACTGTAATGAATTAATGGGAGTTTTATCTCCATGAGGCCTAAGCTGCTGCAGGACTGTCAACCGGGAACTTAAAGCAGCTTTGTATATCCCTATTTATGCACCTAAGTAAGCAGACTAAACATAATGCAGAACTTAGGGAGCCTGTTTCTGAAAGAGCTGATCCTTGTGCACAAGAGCTCTGGGATTAACGTTGCCCAATGTTTTCCAGTTCACAGGACTAGGCTTCCCGGTTCTCAGAGTCCGGCAAAACTGCTGACATAGTTGGCTGACACGTTTCTAAGATCAGGTGGTGGAAAAAGAGGTCATAGCAGAAGCAGTTACTGTAAAGACAAGCCAGGGAAATGCTTCCATCTCATTTATCTATTCCCTGGGCCTAAATATTAAATGCTGTTACCAATCAGAGATGTTTTTTGTTTCCTCCTGTCCTCCTCCGCGGTTTACATACTGTTTGAACAATGATGTTACACTATCTACCTCATGCCACAATCTGGGGCCCCTATAACTCCTTCCTTCCCTTCCTAAGGCTTTCTGGAAGGCTTCTCCTAGCGTGAGGGATGTGTACAGTCACCACATGTTGAGCATGTTTACTACCTTGGCCCGTCAAGTAGTGGACCCGCACTTGATCCAAATCTGCTGGGCTTCTTAAGGTTGCAAGCCATCTATGACGTAAGAGACTGTCAACTTGGAGACAGCTTGTTCTTGCCCGATCATGTTGGTCTCTCACCAACAGATCTACGATATCTTTACGTGCGTACTTCTTAAACATATCAAAAGGATGGTAATTTTGTGGGCTGGGGGACTATAAGAAGCCAGGAATTAATTTAACCAGAAAACCAGTTCTATTAGTGTATTGTTTTTATAAGCACATCTTAGGCAGAACAACATTTCAATTTATTGTTTTGGTTGAAAAAGACTGCTTATTAATGCCAATTTTGCTTTAGGGCTCTGAATTAAAAACAAATCGCTCATTTTTTCCTCTTTCTAATCCTTGAAGTTTCAAGATGCAAGTGGCTTGTAAGAGGCCATTCCAAACCCAAGAACAGTTTGAGGAGTAACATACAACAAAGTTTCTTGCAGACAACTTTTTTCTACTCCAGGCAGCTGCTGCAGAAATTAACTTTAAGTCTCGGTTTCATACAGAGAACCACATTTGGAACTGAAACTTAAAGACTTGTTCTCTTATGACCTTTGGGGATGGCTGCATTTTATAATAGCATACCGAAGGAGAATCTGTTCACAAACAAATTTTGAAACAGCGAATTGAAAACAGGATTTAAAATACCCATTTAATATCAACGAAGAGAACATGTTCTAAAATGGCAACAGCAAAGAGGGCTTAATATCATAATATAGGTCTACACTGATACCCACACTTATGCAATCTACACTATCCAAAGAGAAATTCAGAAAAAAATTGAAATCTGTGCATTCACTTAATAAAAAAATTTTTCTATTCTATTCTATTCTATTCTATTCTATTCTATTCTATTCTATTCTATTCTATTCTATTCTATTCTTATAATATTATTATTATATTATATTATATTACATTATATACATTCCTCTCGGTGCTACTGGTAGAGACAGGGTGTTCTGACTGGATGTCATGGAAACCAGGCTGACAGTTCTCTTGGTTCAGTAAAATAGTTTTGTGTAGCTCATAAAAAAAAAAAAAAAATCACGTTAGCATAAATTTGTACCTGAATGTTGGGATTCTGCCCATTAATATCTGCTTTTGACAGGTCAGGGAAGTTTGGGAGATCCAGGAGGAAAGATCTGGGTCCATCTCTTTGCAAGGACGTATGCCCGTTTTCCTGCCTGAATCGCTGCTTAGGGAACGGCCGGTGGGCAGCCTGGAGATCAGGGTATTCTCTTCTGTCCTCGGGGTTCAGGGTGAAGCTGTCTTCAGGAGAACGGTCATCTGCAGTGAGTGTGTTCTGGGGAAAAAAGCAACGCACTATAACAACTGAGAGAGTGTGCAGTCCTGCCAGCGTCCCCGTCTCCAGCTTCCTGCCAATGACGGCTGCAGAGTGCATACAGAAATCCTTACAGCACGCAGACCCACGGCTCGTTACTGAAACACACGGGATTTGTGACTGGTATTTTCTAGGGTGCTCATGAGCTTGGCATCTGACTCTCACTGAAATATACTTAGTTACAGCGGTGCAAATCCGTAACCAGCTGACGCAAGCTAAAACTGGGTCAGACTTGGGCGCTTAGCTCTTTCAGGTTCCTGTAACATTCCAGCCTTGCAGTGAGCACCTACACACTGACACAAGCATCTAACTTGTAGCAAATGGGGAAACATGAAGCTCTGAAGCAACCCCTGGGAAATCAAATTACATCACATTAAATGTGTCCCTAAAATGGTGAAAGGTATCTTTATTACAAATCGGTTTAGTTTGCTTTGTTCCAAAGTGGAGCAAAAACGCTGGCTGCCAAGTGCATGTTGAAATTTCTGGTATTAAAAGATCCTACCGCTGAACTGGCACCCTCCCCCTCTCTCTCCTCAGTCTGCAACGACTTCCATCTCGTTGTCTGTGTTCCTCACCCAGTGGCTCTGGTCTTGAACATCTGAACCTTCCTTCCTCTGGGATCTCATTTTCATGTCTGCCTAATGGTGGGATTGAATTTCACCAAGTTGTGGGTCAGCGGTTAATGCTTTTGTTATTGTTGAGCGTACTTTCGGGTTTTGTAGTATATTGCAGCAGGCTGCCTTCGAACCAGTAGCACTGCTGCCACTGCCTTTGACCTCACCAAGGAGGTACATTTAGTATCAAAACACTCGCTCCCTGGGTTAGGACTGGCCTGGGGACTCGGGGAAAAAACCCGCAGAGAAGTCCAATCTTCTTATGGCTACAAAAAATGTGTGGGGCAGATTCAGCACAGGTTTTGCTTTTGACTCAGCTGAAAAACTTTAGGCTTGAGGTCTTAGTATGACTGCCCGGGGAGCTTTTATTTTCAGTTCATAAAGAGACAGCAAGCATGGAGAGGGTAAATGTTAAAGACCTATCTTTTAAAACAAGCACAATTAAAGTGGAATGGCCACATGTGGTTCTGGCTCCACTGAAGCATATTTTTGCCAGCATTTCTGGTTAAACGCAATCTCCATCCAGCTCCCCTGGCTCAAATTAAGCTAGCATACCTTTTGTTAAGCTCTCAGATAGATATGCCTTTCTTTTCCAATGCCTTTTCTTTTATTATTTCGTGTTTATTTGCTTAGAAGGTTCTAAATTGAGTTTTGAAGAGATTTTACCATAAAATCTGTGCTCATTACAGGAAAATATTCAGTGAGTTAAATAAACCAAGATTTAAGAGTTAAGCTGGGACTAAGTGAAATCATCTCAAGCGAAAACTTAAGGTGGTTCTCTCCTCTCCCCTTCTTGCTGCGCTGCGTTTGTAAAGAGCAAAATCAGATTTAGCAGAACTAACGTTGTCTTGCTATTTTCACGATCAGAACGGTTACACTCTGAAAGTGCCAAAAAGGTATGATACGTCTATCTACGGCACAGATGCGAAAAGTTCATTCCGAGTTAGTGCACGTGTGCAGTGCTAAAAAGGTACGTGCTCCTGACACTCTGTATTGCTTGAAGGCTGAAACAAGAACGCTCCTCGTTGTTGAAGACCAGGCAGGACTTTCAGATGCCTTTGGTGGGCCACCCATTAACACACCCCTTATTCAATATAAAGTAGAAAGCAAATCACACAGCAGCAAGCTCTGGGAAACAAAACTGAGGGCCACTCGTCTAACTTTAGGTTCCGTACCCATGTGCTAGTGCTTTAACTTATCAAACAGAATTTAACGGCAAACTTCTCGGCGCATGAGGATTAAATGGCGTCTCAGTTATGTCTGACTAACAACAAGGTGTAATTGTCCTGTTATTAAATTACTTCAGACAGGAACCAAAAAAGAATGTGGTACTTAACTACTTTTTTCTGGGGTATCAGGCCCATAATCTTACCTTTATTAAAAATAAAGTGAGATTTTATTAAAAAATAATAAAATTCTCACATACAATTTCATACCTTCCCTATCTGCTTCCCACTTCAGGAGCGTCTTGATTCTCCACATTAACATACCATACAGCTAGATCTGGCCAAGGACTTTAGAGACCTACATTTAATTCTCTGATAAGACTCGCTGTGTGATCTTGGCAGGTCGTGGTCTCTCTGTGCCTTGGTGGGGATAACAGCACTTCCCTTCCTCACTGTGATGTTTGCGGGGAGCTCAGCAACTACAATAATAAGGGCTATATAAAAAGTTTTTAATAGTGTCAGACAGATGGAATATCACATGGAGTTAGTTAGAAAATTGTCATGGTGAAGTAATGACATCAGGCTGATCGGGCCCACTACCAAGCTGCTTGGGGCAGGGACTGTCATTAATTACAGGCTGAAGGAGTTGGGGTTGTTTAACGTTAAAAAGGAAAATGGACGGGGACATGATAACTGTCCTATACCAAAGGCTGCTGCAGCGAGGAAGGGGATGGACCACTCCGCTTGCTCAGGGTGGACATGACCAGAAGACTCCGGTTCAACGTTAGGTACACATTTCTGATGGCAGTGACAGCCAAGCTCCAGAGCAGACTTTGGGGGGGGGGAGGGGGAACGTGGAGTTTGTCTTTAAGAGCAGGGTTGACTAATGCCTGGCAGGAATGACACAGGTTAAATACTGTGTCCTCTGCCTAAAAGCAGTGTTATCTCTTGCAGTCCCTTTCATGCTAGGACAAGCCCTCGCTGTCCCTCCTTGGGGCTTCTCTGTCATGCTGCAACATAAGCCAACAGAAGTGCTCGATATACACGATCGTTTCAGTTATCTGCTCATAGTACCATGAGCGAAAGACCATTTGTTTCCAGTTACTAAAATGAATAGAATGCCTATTTTTTGGGGGTAGATAATTCTTGGTCTAGTGTCTAAGCTGATTTGCAGTGATTAGAAATGTGTATTTCTGGTAAAAAGATAAGAGGCTGCCATCCCTAAAAAGTGAGCTTAAACTGCATGTGAAGAGAAGAATATGGGCTCACTCTGTTCTACTGCACTAACTCAGGCAAAGGATCTTCCAAGGCCAACCGAGCAGGAAAAAGTGTGTCCTTACTGCAATGCCAGCATCCTTTCTGAAGAAAACAGGGTTTGTGTTCCAAAGCTAATAGATGAAATCTAATTTCTTTTTTTGCAGGGCGAGATACTCTTCTTATTTCTACGTTATTTTGCATGTTTATACTTCACACTCTTTATTTTTAGGTGTACACAGTTTGTATTCCCGATTGCTTTTGGGAAAGCAGTGTTGCTTGCCTTCCTTTAAAACCTATGTCACTTCATTCTGAACTACTGACTCAGTTTCTTTGAAGTTACGACATTTCTAATTCAGGCACATTGGTTTCTTACTCAAATGATGCATCTGCTCTAAATATTTTAAGATAAATCGCTTTTTTCCCTTCATTTAACAGGATTATTCACAACTTTTAAGCTTTCCATTAAGATGATTTTGAGGGGTTACTCATGCTTGCTGTCAGCTACAGTTCTGCTGCCCCACGGGATCAGATATTTATAGAAGTTCCTAATACAAAAACAGCTTAGGATTGCTGAGTGTTCTAAGTGTGGACAGTCTATAAGGGCAGGAACACATTATTCATAGCTGTGTGACAAGGCAACAAAATAAACCCTAGAGAGAGAGAGAATCTGCCGTATTGTTTGTATTACAGAATAACACACCTCGCCACACCCATCACCGAAAAAGGGAGGGCAATGGTTCAGTACATATCAACGACTTTGTGTCCATCTATAAAGCAGAGAAGAAGAGCAATTCAGAGGGATTTTGTGAGGGTAACTTTAAATGTCGGTGATGCAGGCGGGACTTGCACCACGGCAGGGTTTAAGGCATCAAGAGACAACCCTGCGTGCAGGAAAAATTTCCTACCTGATCCTGCGGTTTAACTTTTCAGTAATCAAATGGGTATTTTAACTCCCTCCACTGCCTTCCTATTTTGTTTCTCCCTCTGTCACGTTAGGCATTAGCTGCAGGGAAGTGCACCGTTTCTCTTCCCCACAAAGAAGTTAAACAGAAATGGGAACTTGTAAAAATACCAAACTAGGGAAGAAGGGAATTTCTCTGCATTTTTAGCAAGTGAGGAATCCATCTCCCTCCTCTCTTCCTTATTTTAATCCCATTTCCAGTTCTGGAAAAACAACCAAGACAGAGAATGAGTGAGGAATGACTGGAGCTACAGAAACTATTCTGGAGCAGCTGCTCTTTCTCTGTCCTTCGTATTTCTTACCTTCCTTCATTCCCTCCCCACTTGCCAAACTAAGGGCCCATTTGCAAGCACTGCTAATTATGGAGTTGAAAGAATTTGGGAAAACTGATGCAACTTATATCCCTAACAGCTCCCAGACAGCAAGGGAATCTATTACTAAATCCCTGCTGCAGCTACATTGCTTTTTTATTTCTTGTATACTCCTTTGAAATATCTTGTAAAATGATCTTGACAAGAGGTCTTGAATTGAAACCCGACAGTCTGTCAATGCACTTTCATGATGCACCTGTACAGCATCTTCAACCACCAGGAACAAGGAACGTTTATTTATTAGGAAACTTCACAGACGCTATAAAAGATTATATTGCTATCAGAGACAAAATGAGGCCTGGGGCCTTCACAGAAAACCATTATAGCCATTAGGACTGGTTTCATTTCCCACCTGCCTAAACAGATTGTTTTGATTTTGAAGGCTGTCGTGTGTTTCCAGGTTAGTGCTAAATGATCACTTTAAAATTAACCGGTCTGGGGAGGCTGAGTAACACACCAGGATACTACATGAGACTTTCACCTCTGCAGATCCAAGATCTGTAATGAACTCGGGTGATCTAATTCCTGGGTTTTATTTATTTTTCTGTCTATCATGAGTATAAGCAGCACAGGACCTAGCCGGAAGAGGTATGAGGACAGTGTTAGGTAAGCAGACAGTGAAGTTAACAGCTGAAAAGCATTACCAAGGATACATGGAGAAAAATTTCTTTTACGATTAATGCCACATACAGTCCAGGCAGTCAGAAGACCCTTGTTCTGTTCTTAGCTCTGTCTTGGCTTTCTCATTTAACAGGCAAATCACTTGGGCTCATATTTAATTTCTGGGTGACTAGCTGAAAGCATGCGGTGGTACTGAGCCCCACAGCTCCGGTTCACTCCAAGGAGTCACTGACGGTTCGTATTTCTGGAAGAAGTCAGACCAGGAGGCTGTCACATCAACCACTCAGTTACCGAGACACTCTCATTTTTTCTTAAAATGTGCTTGTCCCTCACGTTGACATATATCAATGACGTGAAAGGCCTTACTTATCTTTAGAAAGCCACATGAATTAATTGTTGCAATAATTAATAGCACGTTTTAGATAATCGCTGTTCATAAATAATTTAAAATAGACTACACTGGCTTGCATGTACATAATCGCTTTCACTAAGGGGCTCCAAAACAGAGCATCTGCTTTAAACATTGTGTAAATAGAAGATGAATCACTGATTACAGTTGGTAATAAAAAAAAAACCAACAAACCAAAAGAAGAGTGCTGTTTACCAGGGTCTATTTTTTAATAATTCTCTATTTAGCCCAGCAAAATTAGTAAAATGACATTGTATCCAGTTCTTTCTAACTTGCAGTACATCTGCATGGATGACTAAGTGGCTATGCAAAGACCAAAGCCAGTCACCCCACAGGGTACTGCTATGGGACACATTAGCTTCAAGGGCTGTGCGGCTCTTGAAGTGATTTTCTTTCTGTGGAGAATAAGATGGAGTCGCAAATACCGTTGCAATTAGGACAGCAGAAATTCAGACTAGACATGTCGATCCGCAGTCACTGTTGGAGCAGAGGTCTTCTATAGAAAGCTTAAAGGTTGGGTGCCAGTGGCAGCACAGTTAGGCAGTGAGGTGCTTGGGACGCCCAAGTACATACCCAGCCCACCACAGCTGATTTTCTGGTGTATGCCGGAATAGCTCTCAAGAGCCGCGTAGAGCAGAAGTGAAATCTCAAAGCAGCTGGGCATATTTATCTCAGAATTACAGCTTCTGGATTTTAGGGTTTTTGCACTAAAAACTTCTAGCCCTCATAGTTACACAGAAAATCTTGAGCACTGAACATGTAGCCAGGACTTATGTTATGACTGCAGAGATCCTAGGGTGGGAGTGTTGAGGCCCCCTTCATGTCTAAGGTCTAGTAAGTCCCAGACGACTCTTTCGAGGCACGTGGCCAACACTACGACAGCACCCTCCGCAGCAGAGGAAAAGGCTGTTGCCTAGTTGAACCATCTGAACTGATACATCCTAAGTGCCGGAGCAGCCCTACCACTGCTCCTCCCCAGCTGAGCCTGTTTATTCACTTGCGGTCGTCAAGCTTTGGTCCATCCTTCGTTCAGAGTCTGGTTGGGAGTTTCTCTCACCAAGCTCCCTGTCTCTTCCACACAGTCAGTAAACAGTGGGTGCGCATCTGAACTGCTCTGGCAGACAATATGTTTTCCTCAGAGCTTAAGGAGAAAACCAACCATATTACACTCGGATCTGGCAACCTTTTGCTACATGTTGTGGACACACGTTTCACAGCACAGCTATTTTTTTATGCTCTGTTGTTTGCTTGTATTTCATGTTTTCCTTCAGCTGGAAAATACGAACTGTATGGTTCAGCTTGGAGGTGAAGAACTGCCAGTTTGTATAAACACTCTGATAATAAAAAGGCCTTGGTGGTGATTACAGTTCAATGTCTGCTGGAAAAAACAGAGGCCCTTCAGCAAATTTTCTAACATGGTACACACTGGTGCTTTGTTCTTCAGCAGATACTCAGCCATCCATGGGACGGCCAAGCGCACAGAATTAAAATTGTGTAGGGCTTTGACAGATGTTCAGTGCCAAGTTCTCCTTGCAGTTAACAGATATTTTCAGTTGCCTAAGCTGGTGGTGAACATTCAGTTGTTCTTCACGACTCTGAAGATCTTCCCCGTAATCACTGCCTGGCTGGAGCTCTCCATACAGGACGCATTGATTTAGGCAATTGAACAGGCAAATGTACAACTGAAGAGTAGCCCAACTATTCCACTCCAATAACCTGTGGTGCCAAAATGCAAATTCTTTCAAAGTTCCAATTCTTTGTAGGCTTTATTAAATACTTGTATAAAATCTGTAGTATAATAAAGCTTTAAATAGAATCCATTTATGCCATGGCTCAATTTAATTGAACGAGTCTAATCTCACCCATCGTTTGAAATCTGCATCATCATTTACACATCAGATTCCAACAGAACGGGAAAATCTGCCTTAAGCTGCAATCTAACCCACAAAAGCAACGGAAATCCAGAATATTAATCTTTTTTGTACACAACTTTTTGGTCAGGCTTTGCAGGCGAGCACACACAAAGTCAGTGTAAATGAAAGAGAACAAACATACATCCGAAATTATTTTCATGGGTTTTAAAGTAGGTCCTTTTGCAAGTTTATTCCACTAAATCACTACGGCTAGGATTTCACTAGGTGAACCAGCTTTAATAAACGAAGTTTTCATCTCTCCCTAGCCAAAAAGTAACCTTACTTGAAACTTTTTCAATTTTCAAAGCTGCCTTCAGCTGTTAGTTTCCAAGAAACAGCTATTCCCAGCCTCTGCGTCTCCCTCTCATATGCCACTGCATATCTACCCTATGCTTTCAAAAGTGTCTATGACTCTGGCTGTGTTAGCTGGCAGATGTTTTTAGAGACTAGAAAGTGTTTAGTCCCTGTGGACCAAAAGTTACATGATGACTTCATCACATAAGCAAAAGCTAATAACGGGAAAGCAAGAAAGCAGACAAGTGTTATATTCCAAAAACATGATGTTTCCTGTGCTTCTGGCAATATTACTTCTGTGCCTGAAAAAAGGCAAATCACTTGAGTCTTGATGCTCAAAACATGCACACCATCGAATCACTGCGAGATAATTTACTTGACCCTCCCTTAGCTGCCTTCCCCACCAATACTCGTTTTTCTTGTGATGGAAGTTAGAGGGTGAAGGCAGAGGAAAGGCAGTGTTTGTCTGCATTCAATATCTACGCACCAACTATATGCCTCACAACACTCTCTGGAAGGGCTTGTTACTACACCCAGGAGTTTACAGCAAAACAGCAGCAGAAATCTGAGCGGCTGCCTCAGGACCACGCACCTCTGCTCCTGCAGAGAAGTACTCTTTCAAGCCCGCGCGTACACTTTTCCCCTCTCCATTTAGAAAACTTTGGAGACTGATACACGAGCGACTGGAAGTCATTAGTATAAATGGCATCTGTACACGCAGTGCAGTAACTGTCTTATTTTTGTATCAGGACATCAGCAGTGGACATTATGCCCTCTCTCTACATCTCTGTGAACTGCCCTAATGACAGAACAAGAGAAAGAAACAAGAGGAAGCAGATAGACAAGAGAAAGGCCTCCCTCCAGTGACATTATGGGGAAGAAGACCAAGTGAGAAGATACGCAGTACACCGTGACAAGGCAATGTGAAGACCCTTCTCTGTTTAAGAGGGGAGAGAGAAAGGGTTTGCCCTGGAGAGAAGCGTGGGCTTTTTGTATTATGAATTCTATGCATGTATATATAAATTTTCTTGGAACAGTAAGGGAGGGGGGCTATTTCCTAGAGCTGATTAAAGAAGCATGACTCGATTTTCAATTTCAAACGACTCGGGGGGCATTCCAATCGACTGCAGACAGGAAATGAATACCATACATACACTGAACAAGGCAGATGCTTTTGAAGCTGACACTTACGTGAAAAGAAAATATCTTCATTTCTGTCTCCCCTCCGCCCCATGATCACTAGTTAGTTCTGAGCTATTTTTAGGATAAATGGTTTTATATTTCAAACTTCTTAGCATGTGCCTGAAGCCACCCAGACGCCACTGACAATAAACTGTATGGAGCAGGCCAAATGCATCTTTAGATTAGTCCCAGCAGCCAGACGCAGCAGCAAGGTAGAAGAGGAACGATAAGCAGTTCAGGTTTGAGATATCCTAACCTCCTCTGTTGAGGAACAGAGATGAGACCTTAGCTGATATGCCAGACCCCAGGGAGGGAGAGCTGCTTCTGTACAAAGAGCGATTCCAAAGCGTGTACAGCAGACACACTGCAGAGCAGGTTGGAAGAGCATTTCCTCGTAGGCTCTGGCACAGAACTCACTTCCAGCTACTTAACTGTGCTAAAGAGATGAATATACATCTTTTCTCCTCATGTGGCTCTTACAAGTAAACTGCAATAATTGTCATGGGAGTGTTGTGGGGTTTATAACCTGATTGCAACAATTGTGGCTCCTTTTATCAATGGCAGCAGTGCGTATTGGGGAATTGGCATATACAGCTCTTCTCCCCCACTTAGTCCGTATGTGTGCAAACACACGATTTCAGCTGCAAACTCCGCTTGTATTTTATTGTGGGAAGACTTCAATAGGATGAAGAAAAAAAAATCAGAGGGGTGGTATTAATCTGGCCTTACTCGGATGTTATGCAAATAATTGGTTCATTTTATTTTGATGTTAAGACTGCCACAGCTATATGCCTAAGAACATGAAAAAATGATCCTCTTGGGAGAGAGACAGAAGAAGAAAGAGGGATGGGTAGGTGAGAAAGGCAGCTCTGATTTACATCATTCAAAAAGCCATGAATGCTAGATCAAAGAAGAGCAAGAATCAAATTCACTGCCACTGAAGTGAATTTCAGCAGCTTTTTCAGAGCTATTGATCCCTCAAGGGCAAACTCTTTTAAACACTAGGTGATGCCTCTAACTTGCCGGAACTCCCACCTTATACTGGCTAAGCCTCAAGTAGTTTGCTTTCAGCAGCTGGGGAAAGCAGAGACAGCTAAGACACTGCTGTATCTGGGCTTGATGAAGGAGACATACAGCAGAGCGCAGAAATAGCATGTGTGCATTTTCTGCACCAGATGTTGCCTTTTTAATGGCCATCATAGTAGATGTTAAAATAACAGATTCCTCACCGAAGAGCTGTGTGTTTGGTGACCACCGATATCGCGGAGTGCTTTGTCCAAGGACAGAACGCAGTCACCCTGGTGAGAGCCCTGGGCAGGGTTTGTTTGCTCAGCACTGACTTGCTGATAGATATAAAATCACCTCATATTTTGTTGTGGGATGAAGGTGGTATAAGATATCTAAGGAGCTACCGCAGCTCAGCTGGCAAGCGGTGACTTGTTCATGAGTTCCGATCACAGGTCTAACCTGAACACCCAGAAGGCACAGGATCCAACCCTAAATCAGGTCCTGAACTGTCAAATGCACTACAGATGGCATCTTTCCTCCCCCCGCCCCCCCTTCCCTTCCTTGGGTGAGGTGTCTTTGGAGTCTGGTAGAGAAGCTTCCAGGTGTTCTGCCTTCTCGGGACACTTCAGGATCATGCCTTAAGCAAGAGCCACTGGAATTGGGTGCAGTAAAGCAATTTCACCTGGCGCATCCCCAGATGGTCCCCTAAGAGCTGCCTTTGGGCTTCTGATACAGATCCACTTGCACCGGGCTCATTGCTGCTGCCATCGTCGCATCCCTGGGAACGCGCCGTTCATCCTGCCTTCCACATCTGCTATGTTACGCACACGGCTACAACAGCGCATTACAGATTATTCAGCTCTTTCCAAGCTCTGCTCACAATTCAAAGTCTACCTACTCCCACCAGCACTTAGTGTAACTTGGTACCTTACACGTTTTCATGAAATGGACAACCCTTTTCCTTCTGCATGTTTTGATCAAGAGCTAGCGCTGCTGCCATTTAAATGCATATCAAAAGCTCCAGGACTCTATCAGGCTAAATAGTTCATTTGAAACCTTTGGTGCTATTGTTCCAGTACGCCTGAAGACACAGGCTTAGTGTGGCTGCCCTAGGTTCCCTTTTGATATACATTTTCACAAATGTTAGACATATACATATCAACCCCTCTATTCTTTCCTAATAAAAGCTTGGACTCTTAAAGCACAAGATGAGGAATAGATACTCTATCGGCCAGCTGCAGCAAGCCTTTCATAAATAACACGATAATCAATCCCTGTAAAGGAAAATGATACTCCAGAAGCTCTATCCTGACATACATCTGTTTTCCTACTGTAGGAAGGAATAAGAAGATAGAAGAAGTTAAACGCTGAACGCCTAACCAAACTCTGAATGGAGAAGAGATGGCAGTAGTAATGATGGATGAATTGTAAACCACCTGCAAATGTTAAGATTGCTGCGCTCTTCTGCAGACCATTGAGTCTATACCGCAAACCTCCAACAGACATGGACTGTGCTCTATAAAAATCGTGATGAATGCAGACTTGTTTTTATATTATGGAGGTCCTAATCCTCCTCCTCCTCTGCCTTTGCTCTATTGTTACAACATCAAAGACCAACTGCTGGCCGAGATACAGTCAATATGAAAAGGGCGACCAGCAAATTTACTGCTTGACTTCATTCCCTTTAAATGGAATAGGCACCGTGGCCCTTTTTCAAAGTCCAATCACAGACATATATCTTTTTTATTGGACATCATGTACAATAAAGTGAAGCTGTAACTTGGAAAAAAAATAGAACACCTTAAAAAATCCCATGAGGTGAACATTCCTTTATAAAAATATCACTGTGGTTACGTGTTTTGAAAAACTCCGGGTACTCTGCAGTGCAAAAGGCATGGACTGGCTAGGTTATAGTTTAGCTAAGATGCATACCCATGCCTAACATCTAGTTGGTTTCAAAAAGAAAAAAAAAACCTAATAAAAAGTGATATATTTAAGACAGAATGCCAGTGTCATTCAAATAAACTGAAATGGCAGCATTCATGTCACAAGAATCATTAACTGCTTTGTTATAGCCTGCTCTGTGCAGTGAACCTTTACAGACTTCTTCAGTCCAGAGAATCTTAAAATCAGCGGCACAAAATGCCTATATATACACTGCATCTTAAACAACTCCCGTCTGATTACTGAGGTAGTTTCAAGAGACACTTTCAGATGAGAGTTGTATCTGTAGACATTAAAGACAGGGACAGCTTTATTGCTGTTGTGTTGCTAAATAGATGCTAAATAACTTCTTGCTATGAAATTAAATAGTGTATAAGCAACTCATACGACGTAGGAGGTGAGTGTATTGGGGTGTTATAGAATCCACGCTAGGTAGCTATGTTTTTTATTTTTTAGTAAATTATATGTCAATATCGTGACAAGTTTTTGTTTTAAACTATTTAAACTATTAATCCTTTTTGTTTCTTTGGGTAACTCGTGCAAACAGACATTAGTAATTATCTGATTACTAATGTTACATCTAGATCAAGTCCATATTAATTTTAAAATCCCACACTGATATATGTGGCAGATAAAACCAAGCAAATTTATGTTTTGTTACCCCTATAGTAATCTTCAGCAGCTGGTTCCAGTGGAGTAATCATGGTTTCCTCATAGCAAAACCTGCTGCTGCTGGGTTACATCTAAGGCGAGAAAGATACCAAAGCTATGTGATTAATTTTTGAAGCACTAGCTTCAAAAAATAGGCGTCTTATCACTGGATCCTCTTCGCTGCTCTTTCCCTTACATCATGCTCTGTTGTCAGTCACCTCCTCTTTCCACTGCAGCCTACAGCGCAGACCTTCTGGTGCAAGAACCTCACCTCCTACTCAGCCTTCCCGGGCATGTACAGGAAAAGGTGTTTCAATGATAGTGTTCAATTGTTCAACACCTGAACACCCAACTCAATGGGAACGCAAAGGCAAGACGCCTGAAGGAAGCTTTCTGGAAGTTAAAGCTGACCCATGGACAACACTGACTCAGTAACTGTTCCTTAGAAAGGGAGGAATCCACATTTTTTTAGAGCTGTACTGTAAACAGTGGTGGAAAAAGATGGGGCACATTATGTGGGTGGTTTTTACAGATACTTACACGGTACTCATAATGGTATTGTCACAAGTATTGATCTCAATAGCCATGCAGGCAAAGAGGAAATTCCAATCTTCCTGAGGAAGAAGAGCTACTGCAGTCCAGGATTTTTCAGAGCGTATGAAACTAACAATGAAGCATAATGGATAGAAATGAATTCATGCAATCTGAAGAAAGCCACACGCCAAAGCCCAGCTTGTCTTCATGGATGGAGGTCCAGATTATGTGTGTTATGTGCATATCAGTTCTGTAGAAAAACTGAGCTGTGAAAGATTCAAATCCAAGAGGAACTTCGGCCGACACAAGACATTGACTTGTTTCGCTTTGTGAAAGTCGGTGGAGCAAGGTCAATTTAAACACACTCAGAATGTAGGTCTAGCACGGAGGCGTAAAAGCCAAGGACGTTTGAATTTCTCCTGCCTTTCAACATGGACTGACTCCACCAAGAGTGGCGAGAGAAAGATTTAATCTCTGATTTTCCTTTCTCATCTCTGTGAGCACCTCCGTAAGATTAGAAGCACCCAAATAGCCGCCACTGTACAAGAGCTTAGAGGTGAACAACGCCAGGCCTGCTTTCATCTCGCTGACTGCTAAAAGGGAGGAATAAAAAAATATGACCCACTGCTATGAGTTCTCCAAGCACTGAAAAACAAGGGCAAAAGGATAAAGGAACTGCTTACCAGTACCGCCCACACCAGCTCCTCTGACCAAGTATTATACTGCCACACAACTGACCGCTGTGGCAAGCCATCACTTATTACAATAATAAGTTACATTTTACTTTGTTTTCTTTCTTTTTCTGGTATTTCAAATCGAAAGTGCATGGAAATACCGACACTGGAAACATTCTGCTCTTACTGATGTATCAATGAGCTCACTACTCTATTTCTTGGAAATGTTACTCATCTCTATGCTTTGGACTATGAATTTAGCCTGGCATGTTCTGTCTTCAAAACTTGTAAAATCGGTATCCTGGAGGCACAATGGTCTTAAAGTGCAACAGTAATCACTGCATCACTCAATGCTTCCTTTTGCAACTTACTAAAGCACTTTGTATTTTTCTGCTCTGAGTTATCACTTCATTATTCGTTTGTGACAGTGCTTACAGCCTCCATTCAGGCCTGGAGACCTATTACACTACCCATTGTACACAAGCAACAGCACAACAACGGAATCTCAACCTCAGAGAGCTTGGGTTGAGATATAAAAAATAAAATGCATCAGGGACCTAGCTCTGCTACCACTGAAAAATAATGCTTTGAAAAAGTCATCTTTTATGGAAACTATCATTCAGTCAATTCAAAGAGCTTTTAAGTAGTGTAGTCTTAAAGCAGACAGCAAGATAAGACTCATAACAAAAAGGCCAAACAAGCCTAAACAACACTGTGAACAGAACAAATGAGGCACAACTGGGTACTACCACATTTGTTCGCAAGGAAGACTGGCAAAACACACAGAAGAGCGGAAAGCAACCAACTTAGACAATTAAACCTGCCAAAGCTGCTAAATCTTGTCTATCGCTATACTTTCAGGATATAAACACAAAGTAAAACTACATTGCTTCCATTTTTTAGTTTATGTTTGTGTAAGGAAACATCTAAATTGCCTGCATATATATTTTAAGTATGAGTGCATTTCAAGATTTCAAAATGATGACTCAGAAGAATGTAAGCATAAAAGAAAGTATGGCAAAATAATTTCCTACCATTACCTGCATTCTGTGCACTTTTAAATACCGATGACTGGGTTTTCAGAAGTCGTGTCTATCTGTCACACATTATTTTAGAAAGCTTTTTCAAACATGACTAGTACATTTATGTATTAGTTTGGCAGGCAGAGACAGCATAGTCTGCGTCATTATCAATACTACTATCTCCTGCACTTCACTTTCTGTAAAGTTTTCAGATGCTGCGACGCAACACAGCCGGAGGTTTCACCTAATCAATAATTCTTTCATTGTTCCTTGTTTCCTTTGAAGAAGTTTTCCACCATTTTGGAACAATAAGGCATTGATTATTAATATACAGACATAATAGATATGAGTAGAGACAAAAGAACAACTGCTGAATTCAAAACATGGTTCCCAATTTATATTTAATGTAACCTGGATTGGTTAAACAGATGTCTCGCTGGCAAAAGAATTCCACAGCAGAGCAAGGTGTCGAAAAGATTAGCATGCTGAAGTACTAGGGCTGGATTACCGATTAGCAGGTCATAACATGGCCATTCACAAGGGAGTACACAGTGACCAGCTCCGATGAAATTGTTGGGGTCATAAAGACCAACAGCAGAGCTTCAACTCTAGGCCTCCCGTTTTTGTGGACAGCTGGCATTAAGAAAGGACAGAGCGGGGAATTGTGACGGAAGCTAAGAGCTGACAACCGAAGCTGGAGGAGCGAAGGAGAGATTTTTGTGCCAATCAGATAACAGCGAGGGGTCAGTAGCAGTGTGGTTGTACCACTGTTACACTGCTGTTACAGCTGTGATGGACCACTTCTCTTTACATGATCAGTGAAGACTGCAAAATCAAAGCAACTCCAAAATAAGTGCTGATTGTCCAAGTTAGATGAACCAACATGAGAAGTACCAACCCAACTCCTTCCAGGATCTCTACGTACCCATGCCTTGTCTCTCTGCTCTCATTGTCACCAGGGGTGATCATTACAGCTCTAGATCTTCTCAGGAACCAGACTCAAACCTACCATTCCTTTCACTACCATGAGTCAGCCGCCTGACCACCACAGGGCTCCGAACCACATGTTAGCAGGCTTCCCTTTAACTACTCTCCCTCCACACAGGGCCCCTGAGCACAGGTAAGGATGGACTGAGAGAAGAGAAAGGCAAAAGCAGGAATGTCCCTGGGGCCTTTGCCCTGTAGTAGTCACTGTGGTTTTTGTCTGGCTCCAGGCCCATAAAGTCACCGTGATGGCCCAGAATGAATTTAGGATTACATACACTGTTTTTTTCATACAAATAGCCCAATACTATGAAGAGCTGGAAAATGATCCTAAATCTTGCTCAAAACAGCAATAAAGTACTCCAACAGACTCTTTTGTATAAGGCACCAGGAAAAAACTGCTCTGAGCTGTAGTTGCAGAGACAAAACTGAGAGGCACCCTGCGATTTAACGCCAGGTATTTATCAGTGATGATCCAAGATGAGCAGTACGGTAATTGTTAGCTGTTGAACTGAAGAGAAGTTCAGCAAAATATGCCTCATCCAAACATCTTGGTCAAATCTAATGTAGGAAGTTACATTACTGTAACTTGTAACTTGTACTGTTACAACCTGCCTAACGTTGCTCCTTGCAGCCATAACTAAATATAACCTGGATCCCTGTTCAAAATTATTGCGGTAGTCTTAGACACTAAAAAGATTGCCACATCCTACCCTGAAGGTGTGGTAGCTCTTTTCCACCAGGGATGCTTTAGTTTGCTAGGAAATTAATCGAAGTGATAGGTATGAAGAGAAGCTTAATTAATACTTTCTAGAGTTTTCCTGAAGCCAGGTTTGGAAGGCGGAAGAATCTCTCCTGGGAGCCGTGGACAACAGCAAATGCTCCACTCAGAGCAGCGGTCTCACTCCTTCACCCTTGTTTCCTGTTTTATCCTTTGCTTCCACGCACGCAGCAGCAGCACACGTAAAGCTAATCACCCTTCCTTCCCCCTAGATCCTGGAACAAGCCACAGCCCACTAGCAAAACCACTAAAGAGCACACATAATTCTCTCCCTTGGGAGATGAGAGAATGAACTGCACATGGTGTAAGTCATTCATAAAGCTTAGTGCGTAACTGGAAGAACATATGCTAATGGTAAGGGTGAGCTTTAGCTAAGAACCCATACAGCAAAGCCTGCTGAGAACAGGCCGGTTTTACTATCACTGTCAAAAAGCACGAAACAGCATTCTCCATGATGAGTAACAACCTCACCAAAAGAGGTTTTGGTTTTCAGAGAATCAGCCTGCTTCATTCACAAAGCCACCTGCTCTGAAAGTTATTTGTGTAATGTCTAAACCGCTCTTAAGGCAGAGAAGGATTTAGTGCTCCTATGAAATATATGATGCACATCCAGTTATTGGCATCTTATATAGGCTAAGGACAGACTGGAAAACATGAATGCAAAATGTTGAATCGGCAGTTTTTCAAAGACGATTTAGACGATCAGTTCCTATTAGAACTAACCACATGTAAAGCTCCAGAGCTCGAATAAGCTTTAAAAAACGCAGCCTAAAACTCTCCCAAAGAAAACAGCTTGAGTCCTGCTTAACCTGGGGAAGGCAGAAAGCTGAAATGCGCCACTGTATCCGACTGGAGATCATTTTGCAATTTGCCTGAATCCAGTACGAGGGGCAGCAGGAACGCACAAACCTTAAAAAGACTGAAAGGCACCTTGGCAAAGGTAGCAGACAGCACGCCATTTCTGAACTTCTCATCGTGTTGAGCTGTGGATCTTAGGAGAAAATTAAGAGCTCAGCCCTGTAAAGGACTCCTCACATGGCTTGGAGAGTGACTCTTGTGCAACTCTCTACAAGCAGCAGAATGTGTTTCTTCTGGTAGGGCTCAGAGAACATTTCCGACACGCTGTAATTGCTTGCATGCTTATTGAGGAGGGGGGCAAGGACAGGAGCAAGGAGATTAAAAGTAAAAAGCTGTTTACAGCATTGCGCTTCTTTTCAATTTACGTTCTCTTATACAGCTCCAGCTTTATGCACAACTACTGAGTTTCATGCTAATGTAATACTGCTGCAAGTACCGCAGTGGAGAATCTGACTTCATGTGCTATGGCGTATATTGTTGGTGGCTCTGTTACTACATTTTACAAGGTCATTTTTCTTGGTGTGGGAACACTGTTTTTCTTGGTGTGCAAGGCCTGCTATGGAAAAATTAGAAGTGATGGGAATGAACTTCTCGATGAAATATTTTCTCTCAGAATGAAAGCACAGATTTTAGAGCATCGTAAAGTATTACAAACATCTTTCAAAATTTATGTTCAAGCCTTCCCTTCATTTTAGAACTATGTAAAAAGATAAAAACATACCCAAGCAGCATTTTTCCATCTCTTAATATAGCTTCACTTGCTCTTATTCAGAAGCAAAAGTTTGTACTTATTTATTTCATAAATATACTCCACAATAGTTTCTGGATGCTAATTAAATTATACCTAATAGAGTTCTCACCAGTAAAACCAAAATCTCCCCGCTCCCCAATTCTCCTTTTTTAATTTGGTTAGAGATGGAAGGCGGGAATAAAAGCTGATTGAGAAACAAAAGGCTGATTCCCTCTCGTAACTCAAAACTGCCAGATATTTTACAACTCCAATCTGGATTTCCCATTTTGCGTTAGTTTACACTACCACAAACCAATTCTAACAGCAGCATGAAACTGCAGCAATGCAGAGGTCCAGTGCCTATTTCTGCAGCAGGGAACCGAGGAAACCTGTGCCTGTATCTCACCCATCCCGAAGAGGACCAGCAAAGGACATCGGGATTTTCTCCTCACTGCTGCTTCATTACAGCCGGTCACAGCGGCACAACATGATCCCGGACATCTGGGAACTCTAGAGACGCGCACACTACGGGGAAGGGCACCAAAAGTAAAAATAAGAAGGAGGAAAAAAAACTTCTTTAATGTTAGGATGGAAGTTTTTTTCTGGATTTCTTTCACCTATCAGTCTAATTAATTGCAGGGGTTAACATAATTGAAAGACCAAAAGAAATCAAACCCTATCCTCCAAAATCCTTCCTTCGTTTGAAGGACCAAGGGATGGGAGAAAGGGGATGGCTCTTCCTCCCTTAATGAATCAGACTTCAAATGCATACAAGCTTGTATTTTAGGCTATTTAAATCTCCAACAATATTTTAAGATTACTAAGGATTCCTCCTGAATCCGTTTTATGTAGAAAGGCTCAAGTACGTGCTAAGTTTTTGGGGTTTGGGGTTTTTTTCTTTTCTGAACTACGGCTAACACTCCAGATTTTCTTTCAGACATGCAGGACCAAGTTATGACCACTTTATTTGTGCAAACAGACCGCCTAAGTCCTAAAATCCCGTACCCTGCATTTGATAATAGCCAGTTTGTTTTTATACAAATTTGCTCTGTCAAAATACATCTATAAACAGTTGCTGCAAAGATTACTCTTTCCTGGATTTGCCACAATGTGCGCAACAGACTTCGTCAAATGAAATGTCGTCAAACGAAACACTGACCTAATCACTTCTCACAACCTTTTCTCTCCATAGACCTACCAAGACAGAAAAAACAATAGGGTTCTTTTCAGTATAAGCGATAGCAACCTGAGAGATTTCTATTTGCTTATACCAACAAATCTGGGTTTGTGCAGTTTTGCTTTCCACACGGATTCTTTACCTGGCAATGCGATGCACTAGGATTTTGCATGTCACTTCAGTATGTGCCACGATAACAGCCCAAGAAACCCCAAAATCTGAAGATCCCAGTGCAAACTTGCCATCGAGATCTATATTGTGATGCTCTGAATGGAAGCATCTGCCTGTCAGAGTACAATTTTCTAAAGCAGGTTACAGTGTTTTCCAGCTAGCAATAGGATCCATCCAAGTTATAAACCCAAAAAATTGATAGACTTCCATCTGTTTAACTGATTGCTCTAATCAATATACTTTCCTCCCATAATGTCTTGAACAGCCACACTCTCTCAAATACACAACTGCAGAATCAATTCAGTTGGGAAGTATATAAAAATTTCAATTCTACAAATGGCAAAACATGATGAAAATATGAACTGCTAAAGCTATCATGATGCTTAAAGGCACAGTTTCATTAAGTTATCTGTAAAAAATCACCAGAGAGAAAAGATTCTTGAAGTCAACAATCAACGGATTTTCACAAGACAGCCAACTGCAATGATAATGCTCTAGGATAATTATCTGAAGATGATTTTCCTCTTGTTTCACCCTAACCTTACAATAGAGCTCTAAAGAGAGCTCCCTGGGGAAATGGCATCACCCAGAGCTCCCACTTGCCCAGATGTTTCCCTCATTATGTTACAAGCCTGTCAAGAAAAGGCAAATTCAGGGTTATTCTAATGATAGCAAACACCTCATAAAAAACCTCTCCAAATTTACTTTTCCAAGGAACATCATTTTAAAAGGCATTTCAAGTGCCCATGAGGAAAGAAAGCATCATTTATAAAACATTATTACCAGAAATCTTGAAGATATTAAAAAAAACCATCCTGGAATGTCAAGCCGGTGATAAAACTGCGGCTCAAAGAGAGACAGCACCGTGGGGCCTTACCCAAAGCATGCGGCCGGGCACTCCCAAGCAGGACTCCCACCAAGTTCAACAGGAGGTTTTCTGAGTTAGGAGGGCCTGATTCCAGTTTGTGACTGGGATGTTGAGTCTGCAGATCTGGGTTCCCTCCTGTAGCTAGTGGTTTCGCTTTGTGGACCACCAGCCGGGGATCCCATGCAAACAGAGTGATCGTTACAGCCTGCGCTCTCCTTATTTTTCCTCATGCTTCATTGAAATGTGCTCTGCTGAGACCGTGATTCTTTCCGAGATGATAAAGGGGTTTATGTAAATTTATGGCGATAATTATTATACATTTTCCGTCAGTTCTTTGCACGATTTGGCGGTTGATTTTTCTTTAACGCTTGGCTACTGGGGAAAAAAGCTGGTCAGGGCACGTGCAACTGACCAGAGATTTACAAGCTTTGCCTGGGGATTTTGACGATTCTGCAGCTTTTATCACTGTCTCTAACCACTTTAAATGAATGGTGACACGTGATGCTGAATAAAAAAGAACCACCTGCAAAAATAAGGAAACAGAACAAAAAAAGTCCTTTACCTCTGCCGGATGCAATTCACCGGGATCAGAAGATGGGAACAGACTGGCTGGGTCACAAGCCCTGTCCTTCACGGTCACAAGCGTCTACCGCTGTGTTTCTTGGCTATTTCAGGACTGAATATCTCTACCTGCCTCTTGACACTTTCCAAGGAAAGCCATGCATTTTGTTCCCGTATTTCCCGACGCCACACCCCTGTTTGGTCCCCTCTCGCCCTGGGGAACGCTGCGTCCTCACAAGGGAGGCCCTGGGTGGGCCACGCCGTGTCTGACACGGCCCGGCCTGCCTCCATCTCTCGCCTGCCCCCATACGCGCTCCCCAGGTGAGACGGCCGTCGTCTGCTGCGACCTGTCCGCGATGCACCAGCAACGCGCGCGGGAGCCGCCCCGACGCCTCCACCACGGCGTCAAATGTGGCGCGGGGAGCCTCTTCCCGCCTCTGTCCCCCGAAAGAATCTAAAACCAAGGGGGGAAGAAGACACCCCCAGGCGCCCCGCAAGGAAAGCCCTCGAGCGGGCGAATACCCGGCGGTAGCCGGTGCCTCGGGCTCGGGACCGGCGCCGAGCGGCGGAGGGAGGCCCCCGGCCGAGGCAGGTGCACGGCGCCGGCTCCCGTCAGCCCGGCCGGCCCCGTCCTCCTCAGCCCTCGGGGGAGGCGGGTGGAGACCCGTTGGCCGCGCGTGAGGGAGCGGCCGTTGGCGGGGCGCGGGGCGGCCGCCGGTCGCGCGCGGGCGTGTAGAGAAGGGGGGGGGGGGGGGGGAGAGGGGGAGGCGGGGCGGCACTCACCTGCCGCTGGCTGTGGTTGCCGGCGCCCGCGGGGGCGTGGGGCTCGCCGCCGCCGCGCAGCACGGTGATGTGCAAGGTGAGCAGGAGGAGCCCCAGCAGCAGCAGCAGCTCGGCCGCCAGCCGCACCATCCTCTTGAGCCGGGCGGCTTTAGGGCCCCGCGGCGGCGGCGGCCGTGGAGGAGGCGGAGGAGGAGGAGGAGCCGCGGCGGCCGCCGCCGCCGCCGCCGGGGCCGCCGCCGCCGCCGGGGCGTCCCCGGCCCCAGGGCCGGCCGCGGCTGCCGCAGGACGGGCGGTGGGGACCGCGCCGCTCTCGGCGTCGGCGGGGCGGGCGGCGGGCGCGGGGCAGCGGCGGCAGCAGCAGCAGCAGCAGCAGCAGCGGGGGCCGCCACACCACGGCGGAGCCACGTCGGGGCGGGACGCCGCGGCGGCGGCGGCGAAAATCCCGGCGCTGCCCGGCTGCGGCGGGGGGCGGCAGGTAGCCGCGACGGGGCCGCGGACCGGCGGCGTCTCTGCGGGCAGCCCTGCAACCCAGAGTCACCGTGGGCCGTCGGAGGGAGGGAGGGAGGGAAGGAGGGAGCGGACGGGCCGAGCCCCCGCCGCCTCGGGGAGCCGCGGGCCGGCGGAGAGCGGCGCGGTTCGGCTGCCGCCGGGAAGACGCTGCGAGGACGGGGGGAAGCCGGGAGCGTGTGTGCGAGTGAGAGGGAGGAGGGAGAGGCGGCGGGGCTGGGGACGACTCTCACATGGCGGGGAAGCCGGGACGCTCCGAGGGGAGGAGAGAGCTTGGGGCTATCGCCTCCCTCCTCGCGAGGGGATGGGGGTGGCCCCTGGACCAGCTTCCCCCCTCCGCCGTGTCCTCGCCCGCCCCGCGGCTCCCCCCCTCCCTTCACGACGCCCGTCGAGGCGTCGCCCTGGCCTGCCCCCCCCCCGCCGGGTCCCGTCCCGTCCCCTCGCCGCGGGGGTGTGAGGGAGCGGGGCCGCACCGCGACACCCGCCGGCTCCCAGCCCTCGACGGGGCGGCTGCGAGCTCCCCGTGGGGGAAGAGGGGCAGACCGCTGCTTCCACCCCGACCCCCTTCCTCCTCCTCCTCTCTGCCCCCCGGCTCGGCCGTGGGGAATGGGGGGGGGGCGCGGAGGGCGAGGGGCTGCAAAAAGCTTCAGCTGCCTGCCCTCCCTCGGAGCTGGATACCTGGCTCCATCTCTCCTCTCTCTTCCCTCCAGTGGCCCTAGGGCTAGCAGGGGCAGCTCCGCACTCTCTCCTGCCACCGTGCGTGCGTGTTTGCAAGCGGCTGGCTCTCCTCCTGGCTCCTGCTGCTGCTTCCAGACCAACTTTCTCGCCCCCTCGCTCTGTGTCGGGAGAGGTGCGCGTCGAATGCTTTTATACTTCCCTGCCTCCCTCCCCTGCTGTCCTCCCCCCGCCTCGCTCCCCCCCCTTTCCCTTCTCCCTCTCTACAGCTCCTGCTGCAGCCTAGCATCGCCCCCCTGTCTGCCCTGCTCCCCTCCTCCTTGTGCCGACCTGGCCCTCTGCAAACCCTGGTTTGCCAGGGCACCCTGCTGCGGCACCCGCACCCCGTCCCGCTCACGGCTGCACCTTGCGTAATGACTTCCACCCTGCTCGGCAGGGACAGAGCTGTGCTGAAGTGTCATGTCCTCTTCAGCTGGTCCGTGCATCCCTGGCAGGGCGCGAGGCACGGGAGGACGCTGGCCACTGGGGTTTTACGCTCCTCACTGTTGTTTCCCTTCCTCTTGGTTGCTGCCTGCGTAATTACAGTGGAAAAAACTTTCTCTCTCGGGTGGGAGGCCCCCAAATTTAAAATTAACGTGAATTTGAAAATGAGGGTTGGATTTTCACTTGCTGTAAATCAGTATCTTTGCATCGAGTCTGATGGAGCCAAACCTCTTTCCGAGTGCTGAAGATGCAGCTCAGTGTAACAAGGACAAATACAGCTCAAATAAACTTGAAACATAAATAAAGTCACCTAACAAAAAAAGGGAGTTTTGGAATCTTTGTTGTTGTTCTTCCACAATTGGGAATGTTACGTGTAAAAATGCGGATACAAGCAACAGGGCCTGTGTGAATGTGTGACAGCTGGGAGGCTGAATTGGTATCAAAATATCTAAATGGGGAAATCGGGGAAAAAGTGTTCCCCATCCGAAACATTCTCAGTCTGAGACCAATGTCCTCAGCAGCGTTCCTGCGACGTAAAGGTGAGATGCGCGTGCGGTGCCAGCAGGGGCCGAGGCGCATCGTGGGAGCCTCTGCCCGCGGTGTGCCCGACCCGGGAAGCTGGCAGATCTGGGGCGCGAGCAGAGTCGAAGCTCGTGGGAGGTTTCTTGCAGGTCTTGGTGCATCTGAAGGCTGTGGTCGTGAATGAGTCGGAATGATGTCTCGTACCCTTCCAGTCAGATGGGTTTCCCTTCCAGTGATAACTACTGTAAATGATTAACCATCAGGCAGGAATATGGTTAAAATAATTGCTCTGGAGTATCGTTAAAGATGTGACCAAAAGCCACAAAACCAAAACCTTCAGATTTAAGGATTTTTAATTTGCAAATGTGTTCCGTATTAGCACTGCAGTAGGAACGATTGGCGCAGATGACCGTGTAGGATAGGGACTCCTGCTGGGCTGCCCTGAGCGTGTTGCAGCGAGGTATAACCCCTCTGTCTCGTGAAATCACTCATTGATAAATACCCGATATCGCACCGGTGCTCTTGGTTACATGGCAGATCATACAGAGCTAGTCAATATTGCATAAAGCCATAACAGCCGGTGGGACCGTCACGTGGTTTTTAAAAAATGTGTTGGGTTTTTTTAACCCAAACATTCCTTGGACTAATCAAAATATTGAGAAGATAAAAACACTGATGTACTTCAGCTGTCCATCGCTCGGCCTGGGCTCTCCTCCTGCCGCCATTGCTGTGATCCTGGCAGCCGGCGGCTGCGCCCCCGGGCAGGCATGCCTGCGGCAGCGAGCACAAAACGGGGCGGCTAAGGAGGCAGGCTGGGGGAGGTGGGCAGCGAAGAGGCAGGAGAACTGTCCTCCAGGTTTGCCAAAGTCTGACCCTACCTAGTGGCTGTCAGTGGATCCCGGCTGTTGAAGAAAAGTGGAAACTTGGCACGTGAGCTCTGTATTTCAGAGCTTAATAGTACAAATCGACAGCCAGAGTGAGACTGAAGGCTCGTAATGCGAAACAGTCCAAGTGACAGCCTGGTGAAAAACACACACATGGATCTGCCGCTGAGCTCTGGGTAATGTAAGTTCTCCCTCGCCTTATGAAAGAGACTGAACCAAAAGACATCTTTAATCCAGATGAGATGGGCCTGTACTGGTGCACGTTTCCTCGTGGGACATTAAGCTTTATGCATTAAGCTGTTGTGCAAAGACAGCGAGGGACAGAGCAATGCTACTATTAGCAGCGAGCGGATGCCAGCGAGAAACCGAAGCCTCTTCCCCCTTGGAAAAGCCAGCGTAAAAGCGGCACTTGGGTATGGTGATACTGCCTGCGTGGCTGTGCTGGGGACAACCGGAGAGGAGAGTGTGCGCACGCGTGCACTGTAGATGCCAATTTAAATTCACAAACACTGTTAAATCAGCAGATGACTTCATCGATGAATCCAGATGACTGAATCGCAACCTGTAGGGGAGATGGACTTAAAAGCAAAGCTCTCTTTTCCTGGCTGGGCGAACACTTGCTCCAGCAGCTACTGTCTAGTCCCTGGAAAATGAAGCCAGGTTTCACCTGGGGGAGGAGATCCATCGGTAGCTGCTCCTGGGATGTGGTTATGGGCAGCCAGCAGGGAGGTAAATCAGAAAGTGGGTCCAACGGTGGTGCTGGGGTAAGGAAGGTGTGTTTCTTTGATAGCTCCTTCCCTGTGAAGGTTCACAGCTCACACCTCGCCCCTCCACCCCCAGCTTTTACCTTCCATTTCTCTTCCCTCCATCAGTAAAGGCGGAGACTCAGCTCCTGTGCACTCCCAGCCCCTCGCCAGTGCCAGGGGAAATGCACTGAGCCCAAGCTCTTCGAAAGAGGGTTAAATTCACACGTTTTGTGCAGCGTTTGTGATATGACAAGCACACTACACAGTCAGGTAGCTCAGCTGACGTGTGAGGAGTCAGTAAGCCATGGTAGCTCATCGTCTGATGTCCCGACCTCTCTCGAGCCCCGCAGATCCTGCTTTTCTCATTGCACAGCTTCAAAGGAGGGTCGTAGCTGTCCATGTCGCAGCCTCCCTCAGGTGGTGAGGACTCTCTCCTGGGAAGGTGTTTCAGGGATCCGTTGGCTCCAGTTGTGGTGCTGCCAGGTGAAAGGCCCCATGATCTCCTTTACCCCAGCCTGTGGACAAAAACGCACAACAGTTATCCACAGCCACCATGCCACCTTCAGTGCTCAAGGCTGAAAAATTGTGTCTGGGGCTGAATTTGCGATGTCCTCGCTGGCACGTCCTGCTGGTGGTGTTCCTGTCTCCTGCTGTGGCCATCTCAGTTGACCACATCGCATACTGACCCCACCACATTGCCATGCAGGCACCTACACTTGGTGTTATGAGTCCTGAAAAGCGAAGCATTGCCTAACTGAGACACAGCACTTTGCAGAGTCTGGGTGGTCATAGTGATTGAAATGAATAGTACGCCAATGGTACCTGCTCAAGTGTGAAAAATCCTCATTTTGGATGAGTGCCGCCAGGTGACATCCTTCAAGGCCAGTGTGAGAATTGCTGGAGAGGGAGGGGTGGAGAAAAAAATACAGTATGACATACTATAACATAACACAAGTCAATTGACATGCTTTATCTCAGAAGTGTGAACGTAGAGGTGGGAGCAATAGATTAACTGGTGTGAACGCCACTGGGTTTTTGTGTCAGAGCACCATGGCTCACTTGGGTCCTGCACCCCAGTTGTCCCAGCGGTTAAGACACTGGTGCTTACCTGCTTGTCCACTTTACCCCTTTATTGTCAACCCTGGTATTGCTCCAGGACTGTGGAGGCGTCCTGTCTGTAAGATTGATAGCTTTTCAGAGGAGCGTGGCTGGTAGAGGCCCGTCCGCCCTCCTCAGCTCGCTCCTGCCCGCGCCCACTCCCAGGATGCCGTTGTTTTATCTTTAAGCCTGGGGGTTGCTTGAAAATTATCTGGGATGAAAACCTGGCTCCACTGAAGTCGTTGGCAAAGCTCCCATTGACTTCAGAGGAGCCAGGATTTCACCCTAAGACGCTTTGTAGATTATTGGTGAATGGAAAGCATACGTCTGGCTTCTCGAGGGTTATTATTGTTGGTGGTGACCTCTGCTCTGGCGAGCATTGAGCAAGGCTGGGTTAAGACAGATGGCTAAAGCTTTCCCTGCCTCTTCCCCTGCTTCCTCAGAGGGGCTTTGCTTTACGGCTCATCATCTTGGATGCTGCTTATCAAGGAATACCTTCATGTCGCCTGCCGGTGGAATTTAATGCCTGTTTGCCCACATTCCCCTTCCCCCAACGCCAGCAGATCAGCAGATAGGAGACAGAATGGCTGATTAGCTTCTAGCTCCAACCTCTTAGCTATAAGCTGCAAATGCACGCACAAGGGTCTTCTCTTAAAAAAAAAAAAAAAAGGGAAGAAAAAAAGAATAACCTTCCCCTGCAGGCAACCTAAGTCTGTCTGTGATGCATGGTTCCTTTATCTCAATAAATTACAACTTGAATAGTAACCACCCTCTTTTTAAAAGAACTGATTAGCTTAGAGTTCTCCATTTTCCTGCTTCTCCTAGACCAGTGCTTTCCTTCCCGCCTACATATTTTGCCACCAGCTGGGCCTAACGGCCAGGTCAAGATTTCTAAATTCTGCAGCGCCTTGCGTGACAGACTGGAAATTCAGTGGCCACTTTATTAAAACTTGAAGCAAAAGGCGGAAATGTATGATGAGTAGTCTGAATGATGGAATATGGAAATGGAGAAAACAGTCCAGCCCAGTTTCCCACCTGTTATTTATTTTTTTTTAATACTGAATTCAGTTTATTTTACACTACGCCACATCTTCACTTTTCAATATGCTGCACGTTTTTGTCCTGATGATGTGCAACTGCACTGCAGCATTTGCCAAGATGCGGCAGTACAGGACTGTGGGAATCAGCACGCCGGGCAACATTTTTCAAAAGTGCCCAAAGAGCCTAAATTCTGCTGACTTTCGTAAGAGCTTGCCACGAGGCAATTTTTGCCTCTTTAGAGAAATACAGTGAAACCAGCAAACCCCTTTCCTCTGAACACAGTTTTATCGCTGTAGAAGTGCCCGGGTTGGTGTAGCTGAGACGAGTGCTACAAATGGAGTTAAGACTCAGACACCTGATTGAGTTACCTTGGTTCAGCGAGTCGCAGCACATCAGCTGAGGCAAGCACTTTCCTGGTGGTTTTTCTGGCTGCGGTGCCAGCCATGTGGCAGAGCTGGCCCCCTGGCCCAGAGCAGGGAGGCAGCCCCGCGTTTCGGCAACATTGAGCCATTAAAGTGGCTCATCCATTAAATTGGCTCAGCCAAATTTATCATTAAATTTAAATTATTACATATAATAACGAATAATGTGGCAGCTCACCCTGTGTGTACCTACGCAGGCCGTCTGCGGGTGCACGGCAGTAGGTACTGCAGAGAAGGAGCTTTACACAAACACGTCTGGTGGGAGCTAAGAGCAGAGTGAAGTGGCGGCCCTGGCTCAGCTGATGGGTGAAAAAGTTGTAAACCACCATAAGGGGTTGTGTGACTGAGGCTTGAGTTGGCTGATCACTTCTGACAAGTTTTGTCCTATCTTCAGCAACGTAGCAGATGAGCAGCCTTTCTGATAGTTAAAAATATAAAGAAATAGAGATAAACAGAGCAATTCACACCTTCCACACGTACGGTTTTCAACCCTTCACTTCCCCAGGGAACATATCACATTACTGGCTTGCAATTGACTTTTTTCCAAGACTACTTTTGTGACTCTGGAGATCGGGAACTTAATTTAAAAAAAAAAAAAAAAAAAAAGACTCCAAAAGCCAGCTGAGTGGCTGAAGGACAGCTCTGCAGCAGGGAAAGGAAAGGAGGATTTCACAGCAAATGCTGTGATGGTGGGTGAGATGAAGGGCTGACTGTCTCCTAAAAAAAGTTTACCTGTCTCCATTGCAGGGAGGCTTTCATTCCCACAGAGAAGGTAAAGAAAACATAGCTCATTTCTTGATGGCTTCAGGTGATAAGTGTCACCTGGATTCACTTAGGTGATTTCACACGGCTGGAGCACAGCTTGTGCAAGGCGACTCAGACTCCTGCTAGTGCATTGCTGCACTGGCACCGATAAGGATCTCCCTAGTCTAGTTATGCCTGCTGGATAGGGGCTTCAAGGGTTTTATTTTATTGTTCTTGCTAAATCAGTTCCTCTACTTGATAGCCGATGCTCTGGATTTCCCAATATCTTTGTGCAGTGCTTTGTCAAGTCAAAATTATGCCACATCAATGAAACATTCAGTTTTGAAATCTGCATATTCTAATGCCTGTAATACTAGGGTGTTGAATTTACACTGAGGTTTCTCAGCTCAGTTTTGAGCCAGTGCTTTAGGAGCTAAATAGTATTAGTGATAAATATCCTCCTCTTTTCCATAACGGAACCTCCAGCGATTGTTTCCAGATAAATACTCCACACCATGTACCAAAGCAAGTGGAAAAATGCCACGCTCCTGTCATTACAGAGACTTTGTTCAACAAAGGTGGCAGAAACAGGGAGAGTGAGGGCAGGGTTTTTTCCCTGCCATTTACCTCTTCCTCTGAGACCCATCGGGTACCCCAAATGTGAGCCTGATGACAAATGCTGTATTCCCTGCAGAGAGGTCTGAATGATCTGCAACAGTCTTTTAAAACATACATGTTTGCTGAGATGCAGGAAAAAAGCTCTTATGGGAAGTAAATCTCTCTTCTGTAGGGATTGTGACAACCTGCTCAGTGAAGGCATATCTGTTACACAGCCATTTGGCATGCTGTAAGGGAACAGCGGGAATAGGCTCATAGTTATTACTGCAGGTGAAGAAATCATTTAAACTAGCACGTGTCCCTTCTCTCAATGTTTTTTATTAAGTTGCTGAGGTCTCAAATTCATTTGTGCTGCACTAAGGATGGGCAGTTGGATTAGATGTTCTTTCCACCAGTGTTGAAGTACAGGCTGGTTTTTGTGCCCGCCCTTAGTGCAGCTTTTAACATAGCCGTGCCCATGTTTGCGATACCCTAGAACCTACAATGATAATCGTAATAGCAAACAGTGACAGGGTTCCTGGGGAACGGACAGGAATCATTTGAAATGTGCCTTTAAAGGAAGATGATATTATGTCAAATTAAAGTAATGGAGAAAGAAAACAGAGAATCTGGGGCCTCTCATCTGAAGTATTTAATTCTAAGAAAAATGTTCTCTGCTACCCAACTTCAAGCATGCTGTCTGGCAAACAAATGTGCACATCGCTGGTGCTCTCAAGCGCAGTTTGGATAGCAAGAGCTTCACGTGCTGTCCACAGCGGGATGGTAAAAGTCTCCGTGGATCTGGATGAGATGGTCAGAGCACAGAGCTAAGCTGGAGAAAGGTGCTCAGAGAGCCTCTGCAGCAGACCTGACGCCTGGTGCAGACCTGCAGCAGGCCTCTCCTGCCAGTTAAGAGGTGGGAGAGAGCACCCACCAGTGCCTGGGGAAAAGACACGAATGTCTTTCCTGGTCCTGCCAGAGGCAGAAGTTCTGGAGAAATTGCTCTGGTCGGCTGGAGACACAGGGCTGAGCTGGCTGGAGGCTCCCCTTTACGTGGCTACAGCGGGTTTACAGCAGTGCTCAGCATTTGTGAGAGAGGGAGGGAAGGAGGGAGGGAAGGAGGGAGGGAAAGCAGTTTGAACATGTAACACTGGTACATGCAACCGAGGAAATCACTGAAGCTCAAAGTATGTGTTTATTCAAGGCAGCTGACCTGTCTGTAGGAGATTTTTGCTCCTCCGCTACCCTGAAGACAACAGCAAGTGTGAAACAAAACAGCATGGAAAAAGCAATACCTGGAGCTCCACCTTGCTGCCCGAGACAGTTATTTGCTGCAAATCAACAACTGAGATTTTTCTTCTCTGTTTATCAATAACATCCCAGTGCAGTGAGAAGAGTCTTCAGGAGGTGGTGCAACCCTACACAAACCCTCATGGGAGGCTTTAGAAAGACTGGTACAAAAAAGGGGCGAGCACCACTGAATAACCACTGAATAAGAACGCAGCCCCATCTGATCAAGCTCAGACTTTATCTTTCCATTGCGCTGGCTATAACGGTCGTTCATTTTATGCAGTTATATCACGACACAGTTTATACATTTCCAGTGCATTTTCTTATACATAATGTCATTCTCTTAAAACGCGGGATGTGTGGGCTTATTGTTGCTATTGAAGCTGCTGCTGGTGGTTTTTTTTTCTGGATAGTCCACTGGTCTGATCAAACGGCAGGGCATTCGGGCCAGCCTCTTGCAGTTTAGTTCCAGTTGCCTCTTCACAAGGTTAAAAACACTGAGGCTATTTCTAGCGCTAGATCCACAAAGCAGGTGGTTGATAAGATTACTGGCTCAAGAAAATAGAAAATTTGTGGCTGGGCCCACAATAAAAGGAAATTCTTTTAAATGATTTACAAATAAATGAACTTCAGTGCAGGCAGGATCAGACCCTTGTGTATGAGGAGCCTTTTTACTGTATATGGAGACACTAGAGAGATCTTTTTTAAACAAGAAGTAACTTGAAACAGAATGAGAAATGGAGGGGGGGGGGGAGCAAATTAACCCTTTTTTGACTTCTGGCACTCAACCTCAAGTAGCTTTTTAGTAGAACCCTGGGGGAGTTGGTCGGTAAAATACTGCAATTTACAAGTGGGTTTAACTACAACATGTTGCTTTTCAACCACAGACAGACAGGAAAAGATCCAATTGACACCTGCTTCAGACAACAAATGGGACACAAAAGATGAAACTCATTTCAAAGGATCTATTTGTTTGTCTCTTGTCATGGATTAAACCAGGGGGCCACCATTTCAGGATGGATTCTGCTCCCATTCCAGTCAATGGAAAAAAAGTCTATTTGTGTGAATAATGCAGAACCCGCCCTTGGCGAGGAAACGAGTTGGTTGTTGCTGAAGTTTTACTGACAATTCTGTAGTAAGCGAGGATATAGTATTTCTGAAATGCTCGATTTGCAAGCCAGATGTTTGAAATATGAATATTCACACTTGCAGAACTTTAAACAGATCGATGAAAGTTTACTGAAAAACAATTGGGAATACAAGAATTTTTTTAAGAATGCAAAGTACCACAGTGCTTTTTAAAAATAGGTTTTCATTTATTTGATTCAAGTCTAACTCAATTTAGAAAATTCTTCCTGTCTAAAGCAATTTCTGTGTGTGTGTGTAAGAACAGAGAAAAATTGCTGAAATTATGCTTTTTAGAAATTCAAACCAAACGAAAAAAAATTACTACCTCATTGCCAGTAGTTTCGTTAAAGGACATAACGAGAGGCTGAAGCAAACACTGCAAATCACTAATATACTTTAACAAACCCCCTGCACACAAACTGTTACAGGGCTCCCCTAAACACGTGCATGCCTAATAAACTCTTTGGACTTTCTGTTTTGGGCTCGTGCTCTCTGGGTGCGGATGAGGCTGTGAGCAGCTCGGCTGCAACCCAGCTCTGCCTGCCCAAAGGAAAAAAAAAAAAAAAAAAAAGCTTGACATGAACATTTTGGCAGCTCTTTTTTTTTTCAAAGAGAACAGAACTTTGTCTACTGCTTGCTGTCCTTTGATTTTTCACGGATGCAGTGGTGGATGGGGTTTCCAAATCCCTGTCCCTGCCAAACAGCAAGCCAGATTTTGTCCTCAGATACCTGCCTCTAATCCCCTGGAGTTGCACTGAGTTTGGTCCACACATAAGCTTTAGCTTGTGTATTTAATCACTGGGGGGGTTGTGGTAGTTAGAGCCTAGACTGTTACCCACTGTTCTGCTCTTACGATTAATCTCACAATCACTTTTTATTTTTTCTTAAAGCCTTCAAACTTCGAGCTACAGAGTATATTAAATTAGTGCGATATTTTTTAGACTTGCATCTCTAACGCTGACATATATAGAGGAAATAATGAAGTCAAAGAGGCTCCAAAGCAGAAGACAAACCCCGGCAGCTGCAGGTTTTAACTCCCAGCTCCTCAACTCTGAGCGCTTGCAGCCAGCAGTGCTGGCGAGCCCGCCTTGAAGAGGCCTAAAACCTCCATTTGAGAGTCTTGCCCACGGTGGTGGTTGCCGCTGCAGAGCACCTGTAGTTCGGAGGCCAGTACCGTCAGATGGGGCTGCAGCAACTAGCCTGAGCAGACAACCTATGAGCGGCCAAAACCCACAATATATGGGGTGTGTAGCAGAGCACCAGTTCCAAGGCACACATGCGAAGAAGGTGATGGTGCACAGGGCAGTGTGAACTCTGAATTTCCTGCCTTTTGTAACAAGTACCGCGCCTCCTCCGACAATGTTAAAATTCCATTAACAAATAATTTTGTGTTAAATGCTAGTTTTCAGCATGCTTTTACCGAAATGCTTTAAATCTGATTTCTGCCCTTTTAACTCCCGATGGTTCCTTGAGGCTAAAAGACACAGGGTTTTTGTGTCAGTTTAACTCTTCTAATTTGAAACTGGGATACTTAAATACTGTGGTGCAACTGCCCTCTCTCTGCAGGTAGAGACCATGCAAACACAAAGTGTGTTCCAATCTGCAGGAATAAGCACCTTTTGCTGTTAACCTTGCCTACATTAGGGTTTTCACTAATTTAATAACAGTTTCAATTAAAAAAAAAAATCGTACCCCTTAACTGAAATAGATAGAAAAATCTATGTGTAAAACGTGTATGGGATATAAAAGGGCTGGAAGGCACGGTCGTTCCTGGCTAATAATACAATTAGAGGTATTAGATCTTAAATAGATCAATTGGATGTGTGTAGAACTAAAAGCTGCTGATTGCTGGTGCATTAGATGACAAAAATTTTAGCAATGGTTAAGGGTGCTGAGCCTGAACCTCTGCCTGGAATCCCAAACAAACTTACATGATTGCCCGATAAACTAATTTAAACCGGACAGCGTTTAGGATCTTGGGGGAAAATGAATGTGTAAATGTTTAAATTGCTCTGTTTTGTCTCCTTCTTGTGATCATCAAGGCTGCAATATCTTTTCAAATGAGTTGAGTATGGCAGCTTTAATTCTGTCTCTAGAAAACACATGGCAATCCTCTTGGAAGCAGTTAGGCTACAAACAGTTCTGGTTCATGCAGTGCAGTGGTTATAGCTATAATGGCATCTACTTATTGTAGACATCAGTACCAAGTAAAATAGTTGATATGATCGTTAAAGAAATAGAGGACTTGCAAGCATAACATGAGAAGAGATATGATACCTCTCCAGTCCACTAGCATTCTTTGACTGTTTCAGCAAAAAAACAGACAAAGCCTACTTGGCCTGGCAGAAAGACTCTTACTAGAGATTATTAAATGAACTGAACAGTCATGGTTGAAAAGACAAAGTTCTGCCACTGACTGAAAGTGATTTAAACATTAAAAATAAAAAAAAAGAATACGACACACATATATATGTGTGTCTATATAAATGTAATATAATCTAATATAATATATATAAATTACTCTTCAGTTTGGAGCAAGGCTCTGGATTGCCACGCCTATTGACAATTTGGGGAAGAAACTGAGCAGTGATGTGCTAAATTTGGCAGATAATAGAAAACTGATAAATCTAAACAACGCTGAAGGAAAACAGAAACAAACTCCATTCCAAATAGACAATGCAACAATGAAGAAATTCAGAGTAGAAAAATGTAGCAGGAATGATGTTGCAAAAATACTCTTAGGCATTGCTTGATGCTAAGGGAACCCTACTAACCTGGGTGCCAGTGTGGACGATCAACAGTTGCTTGGGGAGAAGCACTCAGAAGAAAAAGCTGTGAAGGATGAGGAGAAAATAATGCTGAAAATATTCTCTTGCTGTTATTTCAGATGAGTTAGTGTTTTAACTGATAACGCTATATCAAAACTAGAAACCAGTAGATGAAAGATTCCACATGACAACCAGGGTCAAGGGAGCTTTCCCACGTGAGAAGGGATGTAGAAGGAGCAAAAGGAAAGAAGGGAGCAGGCATACCAGTGAACAGAATAATGTCTAGTTAAAATAGCAACTGGTTTACACAAAGGGAAATTACCTTTTCCATACTATTGGACAGAGAGAATGCAACATCATTAAATGACATCACTTCTGAAAGCAAAAAGGAGTATGCTTTTTAATAAATAATGCCTAGCACTGTAGAAATGAGTAGTGGGATTCAGACAGAAAAGTGTTGAAACCAGAAGAACAAAGAATTTCTCCGCTAACCTAAGCATTTTTATGAGACCAAAATCTCTTCCACAGGTAGCATAACATTAGCAAAATCCATGGTCTTCCATCTAGTTTTTAATGGGGACTGCTTCATTTTTTTCAGTAGACATGGATCTCTGTACAGTTCCTGAGCCTACTGACAATACATTTGCTTTTCTTAGCTGCATGTGGCAGCATAGATTCATAAGCTACAGGCTGAAAAATCTCCTTTCTAAAGGATTTCAACCCTTGGAGCTCAGGACACTGTCATCTCCAGACCAATTAAAACAACTAATGATGGGAATGGAAAGATTCTCCATTGGACTTAATTATCTAGGGCAAGGAGAAAACATCCCTTTCATCCAGGGATTGCATAATTGTCTATTATGGGCTACAGTCTTGGCTTTAAAATGGGTGACAAAACTCATATTGAATTAAACGGAAGAAGGATTTGACCCATGAGGGTTCAGATGTTTTGAAGCATCTGATCTGCCGATCGCTGACAAAAAGAACCTGGAAAAAATAGTTCAGTACTTAGACAATACACTTGCAATGTCTGATAAGCTTCTTTCTCCCTCAAGCCCCGCCCCCCCCCCCCCAACCCAAACAAGAAACCTGGGCTGATTCTGCCTGTCTCCACAATGTACGTGTGCGTTTATGAGAGAAAGTAAGCTTGCCTGTTGCCCAAGTGGAAGTCCAGGCCATACAGAGAAAGTGTTGTATGTAATTTGGGGGTTTCCTTAGGCTCAGGAATGTGTGTGTGTGTGTGTTGCTATATAAAATTAATATAATTAAATAGAAGTAGAGTATAAGGAAATCCAGAAATAATCAGCACTCAAAAGACTGGTCAAGGCTATCGTTCCAAATAAAGAAACCAGGTTAAGAGACCAGTTATAGTCTTGTGTTAGGCTGACAAACTGGATTTTAAATTAAGTTTTAGCTGGAATGAGTTTCTAAAGTTATTTTTAGCCTCAACCATGTGAGAAGCACATGGCTCCATAAATACATTCCCCTCAAGAATAAGTTAATGGGGGTGGGGCGTGTGGAAGGAAACAACCTAAACAACTCATTTAAAGTTAATAATTGAATTAAGAGTTTTATAGCTTTGTTTTTAAAACATTTGTCATTAAAGCGTGATTCACTTTTGCAATAACATGCATGCATATACCAACAACGCATGGGACAGCAGACTGATGGGAGGATTCAAATGGATTCCAATGAGCCTATAGCATCCCTGGGTCCCCCTGGGAGCTAAGTGAGAGGGGAATGATTCAAGAGAGGGTTTTGGTGCAGCTGTGGTAGGCTCTGGCTCTGAAATGCCCCACAAAGGCACCTGCCTTTTCCTCTGCTCATTCAGAGAGGGCTTTGGGAGACTCAGCCTGTGCGAAACCCTCCAGGAATCATTTTGGAAAACTGTGCGCAAGAAAAAAAGTAAAGAACAGAACAGTCAAGCAATAATGCTCATGTGTTTTAACCAAATAGAAGGGGAGGGACCCACTGGATGCACTAAACATGTTTGGCCTTCCAGTGGAAGAGGGACCTGAAAAAGGACTTGTGCAACAGAAATCTAGTCTCTTGTCCCAGCTACATCAGCAGATCTTACAAAAAGGCAATAGTTCCTCTACAAACCTCCTCTCTCCTCTGGGTAGAGATAAAGATGACAAAGGGCTTGTGCAATTAAACAGTATCATTATGTCCTCAGTCTGCAAGCATTTCAGTTAGGAGATGTTCTTTATCTTTAGGGGAAAAAAAAAGGGGGGGGGGAAAAGGGGAAAAAAAAAAAGAGATAAATGGGGCTATGGGGCTTGTTTATTTTGGTTCATTCCCTGACCCAAGGGGTCACAGGCCAGTCGCTTGGGTGCTGCAGCTCCCTAGGTCTGCAGGTTGATGAGCAAATTCAATCCTGGTAGGAGAGCAGACACACAGGACTTTGCTGCTTCTGCAGGACAGAGGCATTTTGGTCATTTTCTTAAATTGACATAGGCACCAAATTGCTGTTGCGATGGTGAATTTGGCTCCCAGTCTGGAGGGAACCCTCTGAAGGGTCTCTAGGACCATCTGTGGCCAACAGGGCCATGGAGCGAGGGCAGCTGAACCCCTGTGCTGGTGAAGGGCCTGGAGGACTTCGCTGTCCCTTCCAGTTTGGGAACTTTACTATTTATTTTTGTCGTGCTGGATGGAAGGTGTAAAGATTTTTCACTCATTTTACATGACTGCTTTGTTTCATTGGATTTCCTCTAGTAGATGATCCACATAAAGGTTAAAATAAATGCAGTCACTATGAAATCCAGAAAAGCTGGATTAGCTGAAATGGCAATGAATTGTATTTTTTGGCATGCTGGACTCTGGGTTTCACCTCCCCGCTGTATATATCCATGTGTGTATCTCTGACTACGGACTTGATTTTCTTAAACTCTACAGAGAAGTTTGGTTACTGTGGACTACTGGCTTTGTCTCTTTTCAACCTACAGATCAAAGACGTTATGTAAAAACAGTGCAATTAGGACTAAAATAAACACTTTAAACTCTGTTACTGTGATTTCATCCAGATTTTTTTTCTAGGTTTGTATTAACACTCATGTGACTCAATCAGCATTGGTAGCAATAAAATACACATGATAATCCCCTGCTGATCCATCATTTGTATCCAGAAGACTTAAGCGCTGCAGCTTGTATTTTATTTCCTTTTTCTAGCCTCTGTCAAAAGTACATGCCCTTATGAAATGTACATGTGATACTTAGAAATCAAAAGAACAGCTAATTAATTACATCCCACCTCCTCATATGGAAAATGGATCTAAACTAGCATCTAAAACACAATGTGTTTGCTTTAAATAGCCAAACGCGGAGGGACCAGAGAGATCTGTGGGGAATTTTTGGCACCATATGAAGATTCTTTCAGACCTCGAATCCCCCACCCTTGAATTCTGTGGTGGGTTAGTAGGGAAAGGATATAAAATTGTGGAATTTTTTTTAAAGGCTTTTCTCTTTGTTTTCTATTCTCCTTGGCTGCGCTTTTATATTTTAATACCGTATAATAGTAAGGAACAAGGAGGGTCATTCAAAAATATTTTTTAATCTTTATTAAAAACAGAACTGCCTTTTGCTGCCGCTGGACCACATTTACCTACCAAGTCCTAAAATGGCTGAAAGGACTGCAACCATAGCTTCTACTTAGGGGTTTTGAGGGGTGCCCACACAAGTCTGAATGACTGTTGGCAGTGGAGAATACCCGTCTCTCGCTAAGTTTTTACATGGTGCTGACCACTTCGGTATCAAGGCATTTCCCAGGGGTCCAAAATTAGATACCAGCATTGCTCTTTTGCTTCTGAACAAAAAAGATGCTTTGCTTAGGCCTTTTTCCACTTAGCCCCCCTTTCATTAAGGCATATTTAACTTTAATTCACCATGATGGGACAGTAGGATGAATGTGAGGGTTTTGGTGAATGAGGAGGGGATTGCTCATGTATTAATAGCTATGAAGTGCCACAACAGCAAGAGATGGAGTGAATACTTGGTCTCAGCTGTGATGTGCTTTAGTTCTTTTGCTTCCAAGGGTACATGTACATTTGAGCTTTTTATATGGCCATATACATACTTGCACTTTCAGAGTTAATTTTACTGTCTGCACCAGAAAAAGGAATTCTAAAGGCCTGAAGGAGGTTTCTGGAAGCAATAAGAAGGGTATAGGGAATATGAAGGTTTAGAACAGAAGGTTTAATAATTCAGAAGTATTAAGGCTGGCCCAGCCTATTCCAGTACAGGGATGAAGTGCCTATATTTGCTTTTCCTTCCTCCTGCATGCTCTGCAGTCCCAGCATCTATTGCCATTTGCACAAATCAGCAATAAAGCCTCAAATCACTGGAATTAATGGATTTCTTCCAGCTGCAGGCATTTCTATTTCTTGCCTGGTTTGTAAAGGATTTTAAAGCGTGTTCCCCCCCCCAGCTTCCATGCCATGGGCAAGACCTCAAACTTCTATATAAAAGAAGTCAAACTCACTGCTAGTACTTATAAAGACTGATCAGATAATCCGAGTCCCTTGCTTACTCACACAGGCACAGCTACTGGGAATTGAATTGCTGACTCGATCTCATATACTATGTGCAATGTAACATGGAACTATTAGGAACACAAGTATCAATTAGCAGTCATACTTAAAAACAAGTAAACAAGAATGAAACAAACATAAACATTAGAAACAGGTAATTTTACAAGGAGGCGAATTTAAATTTGTTTACACACAAAAAGAAGAGCAATATAAGAAGAATGGCAATTTGGCTTGTATAATGCATGAAGACGTCTGGGCTTCTCCATTTTATCTTTGATCTTGAAAAAAAAATCAGTCTCAGAAGATTAGAGAAAAAATAATTAAAAAGAGTAAAATGCCATGTTAAAAATCACATGAAACATCTCATTAGAGTGTACACATCCTACCTCACACTCTTTGATGTAGTTACAATGGAATATTTTTTTCTCATAAAGAATGTGGGAAAGACAACTTCAGTAAATCCTGTGTACCTACCAAAATAAACGGATCAACAACATCTCATCCTGAATTATCTTGGTAAAAACATCCAGCAAAAATTACAGCAACATCACAGATATGCAGACCAAGTATCTTAGACCAGTCAAAGCATCCATTATTGCTTGTTTTTATCTTTCTCTAAAAGGAAGCTATGTTTGACCTCTAAGGAAGGTCAACAACTTAATTATTGTACTCAAGACAAAGCTACTCTGTGCACAGGAAATGAAAGCTAAAGAGAAGCACTTTGAAAAGAAAGACGTTTTACTCTTAAATAAATGAGACCTGCAAAATTCAATATTGTTTTCATCCTGACCAAGTCTTCTGGCTGGATGCTAAGTGATGTTCATCGGGTAAAGACAGGAAATCCAGGAGCCTTCCTGCCTTTGCAACACAAGAGCTGTAGCAGGGCAAAGCAGCTTGGAAGACAGTAAAAGAAATAAAGTCTGTACGGGGAGGGCTCTCACAGCCATGCTTTGTTAGAAAGCCAAATCCACTTGCTTGAGAAAACCAGCACCTTGAGACGTTTTGATTAGAAAAACCCAATCGCTTCTTATGCTAGGACACTGGGTAGAAGAGGATAGCCCAGACCTTCTAGAAAGCTGCAATTTGAAGAACAAGGAAGAGGCAAGAGCAGTTAGGCACTGTGACATGCTGCCTTCTGAGAGAACACAGTTTGTCCAAAAAGTCCAAAACAGAAAAAAGAAAAAAGCTGCTTGGCCAGCTTGTACCTCATTTTTTACTTTACTGCCATACATAGGAGCTATGAGAGGTTTGATCAATCTTTGAGGTCCTTTCAGTAAAAATGCTGTGCTGTTACTTGGGTTTGAGCTAACTGGTGCTAATCAGGCCAGCAGGAAGGACAGGCTGTTGCTCATGAAAAACAAGGAAAGGTACAGAGGGAACGTGGAGCATTATGGTTACAGAGGGAATCCAGCTTCACCAAAAAGTGCAGAAAAGGGATGCTATTCACCGGTGTTGGAAAGGCATGAAACTTTAACTAGGGTGGTCTGGCAAAGGGTGTAAATCACCAGCCACAGGCCTTTTCCAGAGAGGAAAAAACACCACTTCCAGTGAATAACGCAAAGACTGCAGCCCTGCTCTGAGGGAGGGAGTGACCACTTTACCATCAATCAGATGAATGTCCAGATTACATGAGCTTGGAGCGTTCCTAGTCAGATGAACATGGGCAAGTGTGTATATGTGTGTGCTACCTCTTTCTAGAGCTTAACAATACATTTCTCCAGTATTTGTACCAAAGTTCGTGCCCACAGGTCACAAGTTAGCACCTCCATAGAAATGGCCTGATTGTTACCAGTGCAGAGTGTTGCAGCTTCTCCTATAGTTAACGAGAACTTGTCAGCAAAGGGCACTGTAACAGCCAGGCTGCTTCTGCTGAGCCCTCTGCTTATAGACTGAAGACCAAACCTCCCACCACCCATCATTGTAGTGTGGCCTATTCCCACCCTGCGGCACAGCCAAGAAGTTCCACTCACCATCACTCTTAGTCTTCTCTCTCCCCACTCCATCCAACTCAGGCTTTGAAATATCTCCTTGGTGTTATATGGAGGAGGGCGGGAAGTCCAAGAGGGTAAGGAAATCCCTTCCGGCTCCCTGCCTGCGGTATATCCCCACCTATGGGGTTGGCTGATGCTCATTTTTCATCTTACCTGCTCAGTTATGACCAAATGGGATGATGTTTTCCAAGAGCACCCCAGTGATTTACAGCTCACGTTGCATTTTCAGAAGTCAGAGAGAACTCAGGAGCCTGTATTAAAAATAAGGCAAATGGCAAACCAATAAGGTAAGGGCACCTGTGGAAAAATCAATAGCAGTCATGCAATGAGAAGCTATCTTAATCCCCACTCACAAGGAAAACTACTTTAGTTTGCACAGATAACCTTAATTCTGGCATTTCTTACCATCTGAATACCTGACAAATTCTTTCTTATGTAAAATGAAGAACAATCTGAACTGCTCAATCTTGAAGCATTTATGAGCTCCAAGAACGCAGAGTGGTCTTTCCAATCCAACATCACCATTTATCCAACAGATCTTTAGCGATGTTTTGAACTCTCTGATTTCCACGGGGCCTTGTTTCTTCACTTACAATTGGCAGAGCTGCCCTAAAACTGGACCCCTCGTCAGGTAATTGGTGTGATAACTGGCAATGTTCACAATTGCAGGATATTCACTCTGCATTTCAGAGGGAGAAGAACCAACTAAGTTTCAAGTTCAAAATCAGGTACTTTCTGCCTTTTTCCAACTATTGGGAATATGGGGAAAAACCGTCCCAAGCAGGCGAACTTTCACCGAAGTCTGCACAGTGGCTGAGAACTGAATGGTCTGGCTAACGAGAACGACCGATTATATAGATTTAACACAAGCAGATTTTAGAATGGTTGGGATTGGATTTAATCTGTCCACATGTATGCATTGACAAAGCCCACAGCCTATATCTGGGCCAAGGCTTTCACAGTCACTGCTTCCAGGACGTAAACTGTCATCTGTAGTCTTTGCTCTCAAGGTATGACCTTGCATTTTGCTGTTTTAAAACACACGTCAGAGGAGTCTAGTTTATCAAGTCTTGCAGTTTGCCTCGCAGACTTGACCCGTCTTGCTTATTTACCACTATGGCGTATCTGCAACTTTTCCAGCAGCTAATTTATTTATTTATGCTTTCAAATCCTTAATAACAATAATGAATATCCTGGAGGCAAGAACAAATCTTTGCAGAACCTGGATAAAAATACTCTTCTGATACCCTTCAGTTCTGATATATCAGTTTACTCATTTAATATGTGCTACATTTTGGGTAGTAATATTTTAAAACTATTTTGTACAGTCATTTTTATTATCAAAACTATACTGACTGGTGTCATTTATGTCACCGTCTCTTTAACTAGATGTTGACTATTTTGCACATCTTACTTTCTTGCAGTTGTCTCAGAAGTGACACCAGGTTAACTGGCCTATATTTACTTGGGGAGGCTGGGAGAAGGGTATCACCTCCTTCATCCTTCTAAAATAATGAAGCATTTGTTCACTTCTAGCTCTCTGGAATTTCCCTAGTACCTTATGAAGTAAGGGGGTCCACAAGAGATGTTGATATAAAGTACAGACTGCTATAAGCAAGAGAAAAAAGTCTTGGCCTTGAGGCTTGGAAACAACTTTGTAACTCTTGGTTTCAACCAGACCAGCATGGAAATTTGTTTCTGTAGATTAGTAACCTGTCCTGGTTTTGATTCTGATGTATTCAGCTCCATTAGAACTACATTCCATTTCTGCAATTTACACCCATCTAAAATCTCCAAAGTCAAATTGCTGAGTTGCGCTGACTCCAGCAGCAGCATGATGTGGCATGACCAAGCACTGCCTCCTTTCCACCTGTTACAGTAAGTTTCCTGCGTTTGCACTAAACTGCGCCCCAGTTTGTGAGTATCAGCACAACTGGCCTGGATTGCAGGATTTTATTAGACCTCCTGAAGTAGGCAGTTTTACCTGGTTTTGAGTTTCATTAGGAAAGCTTTGCTCCAGCTTAAACCATTTTTAAGGGTAACAGGGCATCACCACACCTGTTAAAAACAGTTCTCCTTCAGGAGAACATCACTGCATGGAGATATCATGAGGAGACTGTCTTTGACAGCAGACATGTTTTTCTAATTTTTTTCTCAACCTAATTTTAAAGGCTCAGAGAGAGATGGTTTTTGGCTTTTCCCTACCACAGTAAATGAATTGTCTCCTCCTCCACACTTCTGTATTTTAAGGCTGTGCATGCACAGGGTCATTTTAATGGGACAGTAGAGTTGCACTGAAGTCACAGAGTGCTCACTGAAGGCCTGACAGATAAACAGATGGCAAAGAAAGGGAGTTCCTAGGCACCTAGAAGCAGTAGTCAGTAGATACAGCTCTGAGGAACAGCATGAAGTATGCCCTGAAGTACATGCACCTATGTCCAGTTGACATTTCTCTATATACACTGGAGAGAATTTTTTTTTTTACTGAAAATTCTGCTTGTCTTTGACACTAAAACCATCTGAAATCAGAGCTGCAACTCTGGAGGAAAAAGGGTACTTAAACATTGATATTGAATTAGGAGAAATCTAGCAAATAAGACCTCTTTGGTTAATGATCTATCTTTAAGAGACTCCCCATAGATTTCCAGAAAACATAGAGTAGATTCAGCTGCTTTCCCTCATTCTTGGGGGGGGGAGACGAGACATAGATAGAATTAGAGATCCCTCTTGTCTTTTTTATTAGGGTACATCATATCTGTTTGCTTAGGACATTATTTTCCTTTCATCAGGAAGTATGGTTGTCACAGATACACTGTTTACGTGGGCGCGGGGTCAATCTCTGTGCATTTTCTTCCACCCCCTACTCACAACAGAAAGAAAAGAAAATTGCATAATAACAGCATAGCTTTCACCACTACTTTTAGGGCTGATCCAATATCAGCCTCTTTCAAGAATAACTCCCACCCTCAACACCACAGAGGTAGAACTGGTCTTTATTCTTCATTAAACATCCAGAGGGCCAGATACCCTGCTGGAGTGCATCAGGGTAGCGGCCACTGAGCTCAGATAGAAAGAACTCATTCTGCACCATGGTTTCTTTCAGCTCTTGTGGACTCTGAAGGTTGGTTTCCCCAGGTGAAGCCTCAAATGCACCTGCAGAGACAGATTCCTCAGCTTGAGAGGCCGTACCAGTTTCACATCCTTCATTTTCACACCTATTTCTTTAAATGTTTCTCCAGGAGATCAAAGTCTTAAACTATTTGATGCCTTTTTGTAAATCAAGAGCACTCCTGTTCGGTGACTGTTCCATGGCAATGTAAAATTGACCAAAAGGTTTGGTCAACAAGAGTATGTGAGGAGTCCCAGTGATTTAGAGAGGGATGGAGAGCTCCAGCTGTAGACTTTGCACCTTAAGGTTTGCTATAAATAAATTTATGCCCCATAAAGTTCCTTCTACTCCTTATATGACATTTCAGGACATGTCCTATATCCACTTAAGCTTTTTCATTGACGTTCCTCAAATTTGTAATGGAAAGATTGCGCTGAACAGTGACACAATAGTTCAACCAGACCCCTCTGGTTCTTGACATTTCTGCAAAGACTTCACCCAACACAAATTTGGGAGCACTAGCTGTGATACACAGCAAGTGCAATCCACCAGTGGCCAGGCAGAGATAGCCAGCTCCTCTTTCCAAAATGATAGCAGTGGAGTCCCAACTGTGCTATCCCTCAGGTGTGTTATTCAGATCAGGAGTAGGAACCACCTGTAATAACTGCCTGGTTCAGCTAATTTTACTGTAATCACATCCCACGTCTTCTCTGACCTAACTGGATGCAAGCTGTCAGCAAAAATATGCTGGCTCCCTCTTGCAGTATTAATTCTGCAAGCCTTACAGATATTATTTCAAAAAAATGGAAACCTGTTAAAAAGAACATGCCTTTTGTCTCCATTAATAACAAAGGGTGGAATTCAATGTTATCTTGATGCGTTTGTTGCCAGAAGAGTTTCTTTCTAAAGTATAAAAAGCCACTGAAGATCAGTATGTTTCATTGTTACAGCACTGATACTAGAGAACTTTAAAAGCCTTTGCTGTGCTGCTTCTCATGTGGAGAAAGTGGCTAACTCTGTCCGTACACACATGGGCAAATGCATCAATTTCTGTCTGTAGCTTGTGTCTTGGGCTGCAGCAAGCAAGCAGTGCAACTTATACCAGACACTGGAGAATATGAATATTTTCTTTACTACTCAGCTCCAGGAAAGGGTAATTACTATAAGCAAAACCAGATGAAAATCTGAGAATATTTTATGATCCACTTTCATTAAAAAAAAATCTCTATTAGCCTTAGAACAATGGGGCCAAATTCACACTTGGGGTAACATCACTGACATCAGTAGAATACTACAATTAATTTGGCCCATGGGATCTACTTGAAAATATAACATACTGTCACAAGGATGACAGCCAAATTCTGTGGAGAAAATCTTTCTATACAGACTAATTTGGCTTTAAAAAGACAGCACAGCTGTACAAGCAGTAATCCAGTGGGCTGGATCTTCGAGTGCAACTCTGCTTACATCTGTACAATAAAGCTCAGTTATAACTACCTGAGAATCTGGCCAAGTGCCTTTTCCAGACCAAATGCGAGATCACAGTATAAATATTATTCCGCACCAGAATGATGCTTATGTGACATTCAGAAAAACAAAGAGAAAGATATTGGGAGGTAGAATTTAAGAGCAACCAGGTAGCCAAAGATCTAAATGAAATGCTGATATCCCTTGCTAATCCTTTCTTATCCTGTATCCTCTCTCTCCCACCAAGCAGTCTCCTGAACCATATTAAGCTGCAGGGAGAATGAACAAGAAAAGCAGAAGGCTCTTTTGCTGTTTCTGTCGTCATTTATTTATTTTTAAACAGAAAATTCTCGTCCGTTTCAGTGATGACGTTTTAATGAATCCATCAATCACTGCAAACTCCAAACTAGAATCCTACATAAAAGAAACCTATTTGTAATACGTGACCTAAGCCCATACCTAATGAAATTAGTTCTCAGGGAGACAATGCAGGTCTTTCATTGCTGTCTCCATGGAATCGTAGATGATTAAGCTGGACAGGGCCTCGTGGGTCCTCAAATCCGATCCCCTACACCTAGCATCACTTTGTCCCTGCGTTGTTCCCTTGAGTACGTTACCTAATCCTTTGCTGACTGATTGTGACCCACCTTACAACTTCTCTTCCATGGGCAAGTTTTCATTGTGTGCTGCCTAAGCAAGCTCTTGATCACCCTCATAGGTCTTCAGTTCCCCCATATCAATGATTTTTAGGGTGTTTGGATCCATGATATCTCCTCTTCCCTTAATTATTTTAAGTCTTAACAATATTGCCTTTTGCTTTCCTTGATTCCTCACTCACTTGCTCTGTACATCTCAGTGCTGCAGGTTCTATTTCAAGGGCAGCCCAGCCAACGCTGCGTCACACCTCTGCCACCATGTTGCGCTCCTCAGGGCACATTCATAGCCAAATCTTTGACTTTTTTTGCCACTGCCATATGCAGTAAATTCCCCAACTTCACTACATCATGACTCAATTCTTTGCTTTCCTTTTTATGGCTAACAGACCCATTACAATTTGCTTTCATTACCTTTGCACCATTTCTCTCAGGTTGACATTTCACAGCTCTCGCTTTATGCCTCTGCTTTCTTACCACAGCATTGCTTTTCTTTGCCGCTTGTCCTGTACCTACAGGATCTGAGCTTACTTCTTATATGCTGATTGAGAGGATTACTTAAACAGTTGTGTCGAGAGCATTCTCCCTACCAACTCCTTTTCCCCAGGAATCCCCCCCCCAGTGACACCACTGAGATGCAAATCCCTAAGACGATTTTAAAAATCAAATGTGACTTAGAAAAGATCCTGACTCCATATTCAAAACTTCTGAGCTCTCCACTCGTCACTGACTGTGATTTTGGCTGCTGGTGATTTATACTTCTGTAGATGACTTAAATGCATTCAGTGTGCTGCATCCATGCACAAATCTATGGACAAATATCCCTGCTGGCTTCAGAAGTATCAAAGAAAGCAGTTGCTGCTCCCTCGTGGTCATCAGCATCATCCCTGTTCTGAAAGTTACCATCGCCTCAACTTTGCTTCTATTTATGATCTTCTGTCTACTCTCTGTCTACAGAGATGCTTTTATCTATGCTCTTGGTTAAGGCAAAGCGAACCAAAGTAATGAAGACTTACTACTGAAACGGCTTAAATCAAACCATGTCTGCAGCCTCATGTGATGACTCGACAAGACTCAGATCGGGAGACTTACAAACAGCAGTTTCTAAAGCAACTGGGCAATCCTGAACTCAATGATTTCTCTCCATCCTTTTCCACTTTCTTTTTTAACACTTGGTAAAGTGTTTTCACTGACTACATCTCCTGTCAGTACTGTCTGGCATGACTATGAAGTGGTTTTAAAACTTAGGTGGCCCCTTGTTTTTCAAAAACCAGAAAGAGACCAGAACACTTATATTGTATACAATACAGAAATCAAAGCTTAGATGTTATCTCACAGCTGACCTCCTTCTGTGCTCACCATGGATGGCATCACACAGTAAATCTGCAATTATAAAGTGAATGCCAATTTCAAAGAATTCAGAAAAAAAAATCTTCTTATATTGGGACCAGCACAGAATGAATACTTTGCTGCCAGTGTGCCTTTATTCTTTTGAGGTCCATTGTCCCTTACTATATTTGCTACCAAGATATTTCTTTTCCCACGTGTTAAAACCCAGCGTGAAAATCAGACAGGGCTCTTGTGCCCGTTTCTCCCTATTTTACACTTGAAAGCTGGCTTTACTCTCTGTTGCCAATTTTAGTCCTGGAAGGCTAGTATCACAAGTGGCCAAATGGAGACCACCCTCAGAGAAGAATCTGCTTTAGCTGTTTGCCTCTCAGTGACCAAGCATGCCCAAATTTCCTTCACAGAGCTAGTTCTGAGGAAATATATCACTTTTTATTACCTTATCATTTTCCACTGGGACTGGAAGAGTTCTGTGGAAAAACTACCAGAGCATCTGTATCTTAAAGCATTGTTCTCTCTCCACTGGGAGTTGTTCTTGACCTGTTTCCAAAGTATCACTTGTCCTAAACAGAAGACAATCCTTGTTTCCATCAGCTTTCCTTATTTTCTTTGCCACTGGTTCACATCTAACATTCCTAGTTACGGAAGAACAAGGCATCTCTCTGCTTTTTGGCTCCACATTGTTCCTCCCTTGTTCTAAATAATCAAGGGACCTGTCTGCTGTGATGGACACCCATGTCATACTGGTGTGGTGGGATCTCCTCTTCTCTCCTGCTTGTCTGAAAATCAATCTGTCTTTTCTTTCCCCCCCCATTCTCCCCTGTGGAGTCCTAATCCTGGCCGTCTCCACTGTTTTGTCATTTTGTCTTTGGGGGGTAGTTTCCCTTCCTTTCTTCTTTGCCTCTGAATTGTTTTCCTTCTCCACTTGAACAAATTTGTTGCTCAGCTTCATCTCTTCTGCACTAGCTAATTTCATCCTCTCTCTCGCACTTGGGTAGGGTTCTTCCAGGGATATCCCTTCCCACCTTTCTGTTCTCTGGGCCGCCTTCTCCTTCAGGTCTTGTGCTCTAGTGTTGCTCCTGCTGCCTCCTCAGGATATTCCTCAATCACATCTTTGAATTCCTGTCTGAATTTTGAGTTACCTCCGCTTGCCTCTTTAGCGCTTGCATTGTTTCCTCCATGACTATGATCAAATTACGTTTCATACTTACGTACCTTCCATCATGTGCCACACTGCACTGATGCGCAACTGGGAGCTTCTGCAACCATCCATCATCTTTGTGAACCCTTTACTCTTTTGTCCATTTCAAATTATTCTTCAAAAAAGCCTAAGAGAGTTAGGTACCAAAATTCCACTGATACTTACTAGGTGCTAGGTGCATCAGTTTATAATACATGTTAGAGAAACAGGAGACTATCACAAGCTGTTAAGCAATAAAAATCCCTGCAACATGATCTGTTGTGGTTGGACATTTCATTGAAATCCTGGATAGTCATTTGCAAAAAAGCTGACATGCAGGGTTTGGATTTATTCTTCACATTTCCACTCAAACTGTGGCATTGTTTGAACACAACAGCTTTGGGATCCTGGCAAAAGAGTAAAACTGTCCGAGCTGTTCCACTCTGGTTTGAATTATCTCTCTTTTTATTTATTTATTTTTAGCTTTGAAGTCTGTGTACTTTAAAAATCAATGAACATCATATTAACAAGCAGACACTAATTACATTTTAACAAACTGGAAAGGCTTGGCTACAAATCTTTGAAAAGATAAATTCACATTTTAAAAAGCTTCCTAATCCAACTGGCATCAGTGTAGTAAGACACTGACAAAGCCTGCACAGAATGGAAATGTTACAAGAATCTGTTTTCCAGAAATTTTTTCTATGATTTATAATTAGTCTTCATCATTGTACTGTCTCGTACACTAGGTCTGGTAAACAGAGTACTCGTGACTTTTACAGAATTAATGGAGAAGTTCTGAGATGTAGAAATTAAAGGATCACTCAGATAATAACAACAGTTAGCTCTTTTGTAGCTCTTCTCATCAGTTCAACTTAGTGTTTTACAAATAAATCAGGATCACTATCACAGTTTTACAGAGGGATAAAAATGAAGCAAGGAATGCTAATGTGTCTCATCTGCAATTACTTAGCAGAGCAGAGACAGATCAGAACTGGGTCTCTTGCATCCAGTTGAGAGCTCTGGTCCATAGGTTAGTGTGTTTTGCTGAGCAATTTTTAAAATATGGGTATTGGAGTGTGCAGTGGGAGTCAGAGAGTTTGTATCAGGATGTTCTGCACACTGGGAAATGCCAAAAGTGTAAACAGATGGTCCAAGAACTAGGAAAAATGTCGTGCCTCTTCTGACCACTCTGGCTGAGAGTAGCTGCATCCTTGGTGTTAGGGTTTTTTTGAAAAGCAGCTGCCACATGAAAGTAGGATCCCCAGCAATGCGCAAAACAGTTTCCGTACAGTGCAGAGAGCCAACTCATCACAAGGTTTGTGTGGTAACGACGAGGGGAGAGTAGGACACACACAGGATACGCTACGCTTTTGAAATGTCCCCACTGATTTCATCACTTCTGTGCTATTCCAGAACAGCTGCTGGAGAGGTCAACAGATGAGGAACCCACTTCAGAGAAGAGGCTATCTGCAGCACAGCAAAAACCAGCCTGTGCCAAGAAACATTTACTGACTGCAGTGCCATGGGCCATATAGGGTCATATTGGACCCCAATAGGCTTAGCTGTCCATTTTATGCTGTGCTCTGAACTGGTAAGATAGACCTGCCGCTTGCTGTGCTGGGAGTGGAAATGGAGCTACCAAAGAAAAGGGCAACAAACACGATGGTACTTCATACTTCATGGCACGGGAGATCAGTTCTATGCACCAGGAACTGGAGGATGCCTCTACCTTGGCCCATTCACAGGATACTAGAGTCAGCTCATGTTCATAGCAAATTCTTTGAGACAATTTCAACGGGGGTGATAGAAAAGCAAGTTTCTCCCATCACATCTAGCACCATTGCTCCATGTCACACATATCAAAATTTCTCTGTCTGTTACTGCAAGTACTTCACTTACTTGTGAGAATCGATTTTCTAGACTTGCTACAGTGTCCTGCTTTCATGGCTACATCTTCTGGTTGAGCTGATTTGCCAGAAAGAAACTCATCTGCTGGAGTGACCTACAGGCCATGCCCTTCTGTATCTGCAAAGAAGAGGATAGACTGTCATGCCTGTCCTGGAGCCACATCAGTTACACCTGGCAGAGCAGCACAGGCAGTTGTCACCATACCACAGCTACTCCCAGCGGTGGCATCCTAGCAATGATGCCCAGTGAGGGCACCACAATCATCAGTGATGCTGTGCACGGTTGTCACTAGAATGATCTCTGAACAATTTTCAGCGTCAGCACTGTTCTCTATAGATGGTGGCTCATGCATTACTGCAAACCTGGTTACCCCTGCAGCACAAGCTGTTGAACTCAGGTATATTGATAATAATTAATACTTGTCGGCCTCGGCACTGCATCTGGCAGAAGTGACTCTCCAAAAAGGATCTATGAAACGTAATAAGAGTACCAAGCATCAGGGACATCTGCTATGGCACCCTATCTACCCTGCCGTCTCTTCATAAACAAACTGGAGTAACACACGGGGTGCAGTATCTCTCTTTGCCTGCTTCGCAGTCAGTATTTTGATATTAAGGACCAAGTTTTCCACCTAGCTGGTTAAAAAGATTTAACAACTCCTGTAACGCTTGCACAAAAAAATTCTTCGCACACAACTGGATCTAGTCTAAGTCTCCAGGTCCACCACGTCTCTCCAGATCCTGTGCCTCTACATTACCCTTTTCACTTGATTAGCATGTGATATAAATGGATTTATCACTGCTCCCTTATGTCACTTGTCAGTGACAAACTACATATGTGGAAACACACACACTCACCTCTTAGGTAACTGCTGAGCAACCAACCCAGACTCCTGTTCTGATGGTGCTGAATTATTATTTTGTGTGGTCACTTGGGTGGTGGTTTTGGGACCGTCCTGACAGGTCTGAAGCTCTGACTCGCTAATGGATAGAGTGAGATTCTCATTATCTTGTGACTGGTCTGCAGTGAGCACAAACAACACTGGATGTGTGAGTAAATGAGGGAAACACCTAGATGCTTTTTTTGAAGGCATCTGGAGGCTCGAATGTTCAGCTGCCAATATTGGAATGACATCTGCCATTTCTCAGCTGGTGTGGTTTCTTTAAAATTTGGTCCTGATCTCTGTTTTAATTTGAAGAACAATTAAACTTTATGCACAAATAAAAAGCAGATCACATATTAGAGAATCTCTATTGGATTTCTAAGCAGGCTAGAAAGTACATAAACACCTTTAGCGTAGACTGCTTTTCTTACATGATTATTTTGTTCCCTGTCTAAGCAGGACATGGAAATATGTGATGCACCTTCAACCAAACACATTTTTTTGGGGGAAAAAAAGAGAAAAAAAAGAAAATTGAAATCCTACCTTAAGTAAATCCACTCTCATATCTTGGTCCCTTGTGAAGAGCAGTGGCTGTGAAATAGTCCAGAGACATCAGCGTTCAAACCCCTCTGAAATAAATGCAGGCAGCTCACCTCACACTGACAGGTTGCTCTCATGGTCGCACTAGTTTTAAACCAACAGTATTGACTTCAAAGCAAGATTTAACCTGATCTACACTTGCATGAGTGATAGATCAAACCCATTTTTAGTTCAACAGCTTGGGCAGTTCAGATTCGGTTCAGCTTAGAAACTTAGCACCGTCAGTAGGAAACCTATATTTGAAAAGGAAAGATTAAAGTCTGCAGGAGCTGATGAGGATACCAGGAAAAGCAGGCAGAGTGAGGCAATGCCTAAAAAGCCAACTGTTACCCTTCAAGTCCTCTGCAGCTGCCAGTGTGCTTTCCCCTAGACCCAGAGGACAGAAACTAGCAGAACAGAGAGAACAATATAAAGAGGCAGAAGTGGATGGGGGAACCACCTTGACAAGTTAGATAAGCTCAGGAAATGAAGGCTTTCTAAACGATGAGGTGGGATAAAGGTACAGAAAAGGGCAAACAATTCAGACACTCTGTCAAACAGACAGGTCTTGAGTCTTCCCATAGTGTGAAGGTCAATCAAGCTTTTATGTAAGATAACAAGATGCTGGAATTACAGCTTGCCAACAAAAAGTTAGTGTATTCATACTTACATTTCCACTGGATTAAAATATGACAACTTAAGCAATTTTTATTTATTGAAGGCCGTTCTTCTTCAAAGCCTTCTAAAACAATTACAGAGAACTATATCTCCCGAGAACATGCATGCCTGAAGATGGAGTATATTCTAGGAAATATGTGATCCTTATGCTAGATGTGCTAATTCCCTAATAAGTACTCCATCATTTTTTTTCTTAAGCTAGCTAAAATAGAGTCTCCAAGTGCTGATCAACTCTAAATCTATTAAAATTGATGTAAATCTGGAAAAACTCCACTGAAATTACGCTGATGGAAAAACCAGTGCCAGACCATAACTAAGCCTCGTGGGGAAAATCTAAAAGTCTGAAGTTCCTGGGAGTTTTGTTATTGCACCAGTGGAGCAGGGATTTCTCCCTAACTGTTCCCCAAGCCCAGGGATAGTCAGCCTGTACTTTCTCTAATGTGTAAGGGATGGAAGAAATCAGAAGAGAGCATATAATAAATCAACTGACAGTCTCTGAAAAATAGCTGTCCTGTCTCCTTAATATGAGAGAGAGTAATGTTCTGAGGGCAGGAGGAATTCGGCTTTAGACAGAAAACATTCCCCTATAGGGGGACAAAAAGTGATCATTCTGTAGCTTAATCAATCTCAGGCCTCTCTTTGAGGGAAATAGCGCGTTGCCTGCAACAGCACGTGTAATAATGTTTGCTGAAATATAAACTACGGCTGTATACCCCAAGATGGAAGGTCAGAAGTCAACTGAGGATCTGGCCGCAGATGTTCAGCAATAGAAATCAAAACGCAATATATCAAATTCAGTACTTTTCCTCGAGGAACAGGTTGCAGAAATTTCTCAACCCATCTCCTTCACAGTAAGTGCACTCACCCTGCATGTAACAAAGCTGTACATCACAAATTGCCAGGTTACTCAAAGACAAAGTTCACATTTCCTAATTTCTCTGTCCTGTGCTTGAGTATTTTAATATTTATATAGTGAGTTTGCTTTTATCCACAAACACAGCTCCCTTGAACCTCTCCAATGTTTTTCAAGTCCGTCCACCAAAGTGAAGAATCATATGACACCATTTAGTCCTCCCCCAGCCCTTAATATATGTTTCCTAAAGCTGACATTTGATATTATGGAATGTGTTGTAATCAATTCTTAAAGTTATAGCACCACTGGATTTTTATTAACTTGCACAACAACAACAACAAAAATCCAACAAAAAATGGGCCCTCATAACCAATCAGCCTTGTTATATCCTGAAAGCTGCTTTAACAAGCAGGGAGTAATATAGTGTAATTGGTACTCCGCAATTTAATTGTTCTGTTCTTAAACCTAATATTGCAGCTGTGGGTTAAGTTTACACCACAGCTTTCAAGAGAACATGAAAGTGTGGTACATCTGTGCAACAGAAAGCTAAACATCTCTCATCTGATGTGTTTACAATGACATTTGATAGCGTGGAATGGTTTGGAGTCCATTCTTAAAGCTGCAGAACCGCTTTTCAACGCTGCAAAAAAGGGAAAAAGTCTCCAATCTCCTTCAAACAACTCAGCCCACATAAACCTGACGATAATGCTGCTGCAGGCGTTGCAGGGAAACTGCCGGCTGTAACAATTCCTTCAAGTATCTTTGAGCATTTGTCACTCGGGCAGTGGAAAAGGGGACAAGGACATCTTCCCCCTCAGATGACATAATCAATTATTTGAAAAACAAACCACTCAAAAAAGTCTGCAACTAGACAAGTAAAACAACCCCTGACATGCGTAAAACAGACAAGAATATTTCAAGAAATGTTATTAAGTGGATGACTTTAGCACATTTAGGAACAGCGGAGTTTTCAATTTAACAGGTGGCAGAACTGCTTATGGTATCTTGAACTTCACATTCTGTATAACTAACAGCTTCAGCATTATGTACTTGTTAGTGAATTTATTAAGCCCGTAAGTAGTTCAAGAAACTTAGGAATGGGCCCATAAATGTCATCTGCAGTTTGTGAACTGCAAGTATCTGACTGTTTTGATCAAGGTTTTTACGGGAAAGTTAAATGGTTATTAAAATTATTTACTACTGCTACACAAAAAGGGAGCAATCCTGCTGAAGAACTTACGTTGTGATAAGATGTGAAAGGCTGTAGGTCAAATGCGTTAGCAGAAAGCACTTCTGTTTATGTCTAAGCCCAAATTTTTGTACATTACGAAGCTTGTAGTGTATTTAGAAAAGCTGAGAAAGGGTCTGTGGAGGGGAGGAGGCATTTTTCCTTTCCCATAATCTGCTGGCAGAAATATACGATCTGATCAGGCTACTTTTCTTGTTCTCAGCATTAGCTGCCTTCTAACATTTTCTGTCCTTGGAGAAATGCATGACAGGGCAACTTAGTTAAAGAGGTTACTTTCTGCTCACTCCTCTGTAGCAGTCCACACCAATGTCTTGATTTATGCTCTTTAACAGATAAAAGTCAGTCTCACTGATGAAGCTCATCTATATTACCATACTACGCTGGAATACATTCAGTTTTTAAACTTTATTATTTCAGTCACAATTAAGACTATCTGAAGCCTTTTCATAAAAAGGTGCCATAACAAAAGCTGTACGTTAGCAACTCGATCAATGGATGCATTCATTCTGCATCAAAAATACCGTGAGAAGGACAGATCTCCTGGGGAGGCAAATCTGTATCAATATTTCAGTCTCTTGAATACAGAAATTTGATACGATAAAATGCAACACCCGAGCTTCCCCTCCTTTCAATTAACTGAGAAACAAAAATTGTCCTTAGAAGGGAAGAAATGCATTCTTATTTTTTAGTTTTCGGGTTTTCCCCCCTTTCATAGCATCATAATGTTCTCTTCATGGGTGGAAAACTTAATCTTCAAATCCAAGCCTAGTTTCTTCATACAGTTCGGGATGAGATGACTTGGAATACCGGGAATATTTCAGATGTAGAAAATCACCCAATTCATCCAGAGCATTCAAAACCTGTAAGACCATTATACTGTGTCAATTCTCTTGGAAAAGAAATGAAGTTCTAGTAAGCTCTACTTTACAGCAGAATAAGAAGATCATAAAAACATCAATTAAAGAAAGTTTAAAGGGCAAACGGGCAAATTTTGCTTTCATTCTCCTGTAGTGAACATCAATGCAGTCGTAGATGTACAATAGCATCTACGAGAACAGAATTTACTCCTTCAGTAGGTTATGGTTTTTTAGTAAGTACATTAATTGAGCACAGATGAAAAAAAATGACCTTTTTCTAAAAGCATAGGGAGATAATAATCCAGACAAAAAGTTATCTTTGCTTGTGCAAAAGGGATGTTTAAGGCAATACTTCAATATTTCCCTATAGATCCCAAAGACTGGAGTTGCCACTGCATTTTCATAGATGGGACTCAGCCAACTGTGCTGATCAGAGTCATCATAAATAGTCTGAATAGTTCAAGATATTTTTAGTGCATTCCATTATCTTCTTGTATTAATATCACAGGCATAATTAATAATGCATTAATATTGTAATGCGATTTGCTGAGCTGTGTCCCCAACTCTCAGTAGATTCAGAAAGTAGCCAGGGAACTCTATACCATAGAGAAGCCGCTCAGTGTTTTGCAGCATCTGATCCACACTCAAGAGCAGCCAACCTTTTGGCATCAAAGAAGAAAGCAGCAATTTTGATTTTGAGCCTGTTTCTGTTAAGCCACTAAAATGAGCTCAAGAACAGAAAGGAGTAATTTAGTAATGGTTTATGCAGAGAGATAGCTTCAAGGTCATTAAGGAAGTTATTCTTGGGAGCTTGCCCTTTCACGGATCTTTCCTCTTTTTAGTTCCAGGCTGAGATTCAAAACAAATTTTGCCAAAGGGAGAAGTTTCCATTGTGCTTGTTACCTGTTGTTACCCCATTTTTCGGCATATTCACAAAGTGTTTGTCCTAAAAACTTTCCATCTGCAAGTAATTAAACTCAGGGCATTTCCATTCCCCCATACTGTAAGGACATTTAAAGAACGCCACAAATACTACGTCAATGATCCCACTTCCAAAGGCAGAAATACAGCACGTTCAAGAACGATGGCTGGGGAGCGTTTCAGACCTTCACTGGTACCAGGAAGCAGCAATGTGCAGGTAGCAGGAAGTGCGCATGCAGTGATGGCCCAAAAATGTAATGGGCTTGACATTTGGGGGTGGGGAGAGGAAGAAAATCAAAGCAGCAACCTCAAGAGATTATCTTCAGATCAACTTCATCGCCTATTACTAGTTACATAAGCCAAAACCTACACAGTCAAACAGCAAAAGCTGACAATGACCAGCACAAGGTAGCTACGCCTTGCTCTATGCAATATTATCTTTATGGTATTATACCTTGTGAAATAACTACCGCACCGTTAAGAGCAGCAGGAATTTTACACTGCACACATGCAAGGCAGATTTGTCGATGTTGTTTGAGAGGGGTCTACACTGGCGTGGGAGCTGGTCAGCCAGGCAGGGCTCCGGCCTCAAGTTCCACATGAATCTCAGGATGCAAATGGAGAGCCAGGGGCTCGCTGCAGGCACAGGTGCTTTCTGCCTGAAGGAGTGGCATCTGACTCAAATGCCTTCTATGTTCAGGGTTTTTTTTGCTTTGACCATCATACTTGTGCAAAGAGAGGAAAAAGAAAGTCTGAAATTTACTGTTAAGCCTCCGTGTTTCATGCCTCTAAGTCAGCTTATTCTGAGAATGAAGGAACGTATATCAAGCCAGGCCAAAAACACCTTCGGCAAGAAAGGGAGATGGAAATTTCAAAGAGTTTATTTTAAACACATTTCTGACTGCGTTGGAATGGAGCTTTACGGTGGAAGTCTCAACATACTCTTAACAGTATTTCTGATATCAGAGAAAGATACAGAACTGAGACAGGCCAGACAGCACCAATTAAACTTCATTAGGTTCAAACAGTTCCAAATACTGTTTGCAATTTCCACCTGTACCCCCAAGGCTGTCCCATATACTTCTGCAATTCAAGAAACACGTGGAAATATGGAATGAAAATAAGGGTATGGAAAACTTGATTTTCAATTATTTCCATATCGTTTCAGGTTACCTACTCTAATAGTTTTGACCTAGCATTTAACTTTTGTCTTGCTGTGTTCTTCATGTAGGTCTTTATTAGTGATGACAGATTTGGTCACTGTTAGAAACAGAAGAACATAACAAGTTAACTGTCCCATAATTTATTTTAAAAAATAAAATATATAAGGCTAAAATACCTTTAAAGATCAAGTGACAAGGCCAGAAAAACAAATGTAAAAATGAATTATTGAGATTCAAAGTAACAGACACACAGCTTCTCCCAACCTCCTTTGCATCTGAAGTTAATTTCAGCAGGACATCTGCTGTGCTTACCGTGTCTAACATCTCCCGTGTATGTGCAGCTGACACACAAAACCGAGCCCTGGATTCTGTGATAGGAGTAGCTGGAAACCCAACCACAACCACCCCGATATTTTTTTCTAACATGCGTCTTGCAAAAGCCCTAAGAAGAGAAGAAGAAGAAAAACACCAAAAGTAAATTATCTCCAATAAACTGACCACAGAGAGAAAACATTCAAGTGTAATAAAACAATGGGTAAAATCCTGTCTTCAATTGAAGTGGATGGTAATATTCCCGTTGAATTCAATAAGAGCCAGAATTTTACCAGTAAGACTGAGATTCTTTGCTGCTTAACAGCTCATGAAGCCAAGTGGGTGTCAAATACTAGAAGTGTAATGGCAGAGAGCGCATTGTAGAATAGGCACGATTCATTTATGTCAGTGAAAGGCTTTGAGTACAAATCAAAATGTGTGGGCATGCACGGTCCCTAAGCTTGGAAGAAGCTGGGCTTCTGGAAGGTATGAGGCCTGGGTTCCTGCACCTGAACAGGAATAAAACAATCTGTGTGATGGTTTCTTTGCTCTCACAATTACTCTGCCAGTTCAGGAACCTTTTGTGTGGTATGTATTAGATCTAGAGCACATAGCCACCCTAAGCTACTTGCAAATACTCCCTACAGCTCAACTCTTACGTTATGCTACTCTGACTTGTGGTCTACATGTCCAAGTCAGTGCACAAGTGCTGCTTGATAGGTACTGAATGGTAAAACATGCAAAGACCGTTCAAAGATCAGATGGGGAAAAAGAACATCCATCCAAAACAATTCATACATCAAAGGCAATGTGTCTCTTTTAATGATTACAAATAATAAAAAAAAAAATCCAAATTCAAAATACTATCAAAAGTATTATTCTAGAGCAAGTTAAAAAAGGATAAGAGAAATTTTGAAAATTCTGAATACCGGAACAGCTCAAAATTAAGTCTAGGGCCAAATTTAAAATAGAACATAACTAAATGATGAATTCACCTAACAGTGCATGTTTCTCTTGTGAAGCATCTACTACACATAACTACATTTTTCACAGTGTATACCAGATAACCTATGAACTTGAATAGTGTTTACTTTGCCGACAGTTTTTTTTTTCAGTACTTACCCTATCTTACCAGGCATATAAAGGAGTAAGGGGACAACAGGAGAATCATCATTGCCATAAATGATGAAGCCCATTTCATGCAGTCTTCGTCTGAAGTATCTTGTGTTTTTCCCCAGCTGGCGTACTCTTTGGAGCCCTGAAATGAGTCAGTCAGGAGAACAGTCAGTGCAAAGATGATAACCTGACTCTAGTAACAGGCAAGAAAGAGGGCTGTGGGTAACAGTTCAAAAAAGTTTGGCTGAAATGTATATGTTGCTGTTTGATTCATAAGAAAAACACGGAATGAGCTAAATGCAACTACGTTGATTATTATGGCATTGTAGGACAAACGACTAATCTTCCGGTACTTGTGAGGTGCCTTCCCACTGGCAGAAACAATATGTCTTCTGGGGATAGATAGGTGAACAATTCCCTTTACTGTATTGCGCTGAATAAAGCCTACTGAATGACACATACCTATAGAGTAGTAGTTATATGTCTCTGTGGATACAGGACATGTAAATAGAGTATGTTCTTCCTCAAAATAATTCACTATAAAGGGAAACAACCAATGTCTACAGATGTTGATACAGATGCCAGTATATGCATATCTTCTCATTAACAATATTCCACAGGGGTCCTCTTATATCTTAGCTAGTTCTGTGCATACATGTTTGGTTTGGTTGGTTTTTTTTTTTTTTTTAAATTCTGTGACTGTAATAAAACTTAAAGTAGAAAATACTGATTTTGGGTCAGCTCAAACTGATGCTTTTGTTGCAATTTTTTAGAAAGAGGGAAAGCACCTGATAAACTTCATTATTACACAAGGTCTGATCTTCTGCAGTTTGTTACCAACATTCAGCATAACTCCAGTTACTCTAATATGCACCTACATACGTAATCCCTTGCTGAGTTCTGCTCAGTTTCTCTGACCTCTTATCTTGCTATTATTATCTCAATATCATCATCTGACAACAGACTTTAGTCATTCAAGACATTCAGACACAAGTTTTGTTCTCTGCATCATCCCTGGCCTCATTCAGTCACGAATCCACTGATGTGTCCCCCAGCAAAACCGACAGGAGAGTTAAAAACAATTATTTTTAATGAAGGAAAAAGACAAAAAACAGCAGAGAAAAAATGTGCTTGAAAAGTCATCTCAGCCTTTTCTTTTGCAGTGTCGCTAAGGAGGTGGTTTCTGACAAGTGCAGTTGCTTCCCACCCACTGCATACAAAAGGGAAGAGCCACACTCAATGATACTGTAGGTAGGAGATACAGTATGTCCTTTCCCCACTCCACCTGCATTATATTTCATCAGCAAGCTGATATATGCACTGGTCTTCCAATGCTGTAAGGTGCTGACAGGGATGGTGCCACCTACCCCGTACCCCCATGCTGCTCTTTCCCACCGCCTCCCCAGTACCAAGCCTAGGTTCACACAGCCACACGATGAACAAAGCCAGGTCCATCATCTGCCTGACCTCACCAGAAAGAAAACTGCCAAACCAGTGTCAAACAGATTGATTCTCTAAACCTAATCGCTGTGCAGCTGCTCATGCCTGCCCAGCAGAGGTGGTGGGAACATGTGGTAAGACTAGGATTTAGTGGGACACATCTCAGCTACACTCATAACTTGCATTTTCCTGCTGTTCATCAGCCCATACTTTCAATATCACTTACATTGTGTCACCAGACATGAACACTGAAGCCTCCAGTACAACTCATTTCCTCTTTTTCCCTTTGCTTTTAAGGTGCTTTTGCACAGATGTATCACGTTTTCACTCTCCATTTACTTTTTAATTTTACTTTTCATTCGCTTCATTCTTCATTTACTATTTTCTGCTGTCACCCTTCTCTGACTGGATGCCTGTTTCCTGATTTCCCATCTTCCTCCTTGTAACCACAGTGGCCGGTTAGCCGTTTGTAGCTGCTGCATACCACCTTCGGCAGATTTGTCCTCAGACCACATTCTGCCCCACCACCTGCTGTGGCTTTTCTTCCTATTCCCTCTTGGCTAAGGTGAGGATCACCACACCTACATAAACGTCTTTTCCATTAATCATTTCTGAGCGCGCATAGGTTTGAACAAGATCTACTGCTTCATCTGTTCTGTATCTTCCCGAGTCAGGGTTCTGTCAATGTTCTGGCTGGGAAATTTATAGGGAAACTGGGACTTGCTTCACAGTGATCAGTGTTTCACTGAACAAATTAAAAGATCTCATAAAACCAGTGCATTTCTAACTTTATGCACAAAACTGCCCACGCAGACAACCTGTTAGTTACAGTTTCAGTCATTCAGTTTAAAGCATTTGGTGGAAGAGATCTGCTGGGTTAGAAAAGGCCACAAATAGTTTAACCATCTCTCTAATGCTGCTAAAACAAAACCAGCTGTGCCAGAGCAAGGAAAACAAATGAAACACAAAAGCATCCTACTACAAAGCTTTCCAGTCACTAATAAAAACAATAGTCTGTGGTATTTCCAAAAATATTTTTGGTGTAGTAGATCTCAAAGAACCAGGAGGAAATATTAAGGAGGAGGAAAAATGGGGGCAGGGGAGATGGCAAGGAAAGGGAGTTAGAGAAGAACCGCAGAATAATGTGTCTGAAGTCTAAAGAGAGACTTTTTCCCTTGTTAGAATTTGTAAAGATGTTATTAGCACCTCCTGAATGCCCAAATTACAAGGAGGAGGGTGGGGGAGCAACCTGAACTAGGGGCTCAAAACCACTGCTGCTTCTTGCTATCTTAGCAGCCCCTGAGCTAGTTTCCAAACTCTCAGTCTACAGCATTTGAAACTACTAGATTTTCAATTAGGGAAAGTTTTCATAAATGCAGATGTTCTTGGCGACTACAGTTTAAGACTTGCTGCCTTCTCCTTTCTATTCAGCTGTTTACCACAAAGCTGGAAACAAAGTGTCAGCTATGCAAGATTCCAGGCCGTTCGGTATTTATCAAACTATATGCACATGGCCCAGAGTTGATCAGTTCATCTCTACTTATTTTAGGTACCGGAAATTTAGACTCCAAAGCAAGAGGGGGAATCCAGCAAAGGAAATATTAGAGCTGAAAGAGGAGTTTCCGGCAACGCCCCAGAAGTCGAACACCTCTGCCTTTTCCAATCTTCCCTTGCTAAATCTATATCCTCAACCAGTTTGTGATGGGATGGATCCCCTTTCCAGACTCCCTATGGAACTCATTTCAGGCCAGCCAGTGCTGATGCAAAAGAGCCACTTTAATGTTTTAGCAACATCCCAGCATAGTAACTTCAGTTGCAGGGATGCATTAAAGGGCCAACTAAAAGATCAGAGCACTCATATATATCTGTAGGGAAAAAAAGCACATTAGGAGATGATTGCTACACACGCTGTATTTGCGGGTGGGTGGCTGGGAGTAACCTATTTCTTTACCAAGTGTCAACACTTTCCTTTCTCATGTTAAGTTTTGTGGTCAAAGACCACATGCACACAGCCATCTTATATGCTGTCCTGATAAGAGCAATAAAAACCTTACAGTTTGTAACTGTATTTCAGTGCTCTTTTTCATTCCTTTATGGGACCCTCCAACATCAGATAAGGAGGCAGATCTGAGCAAAATGTTTATTTTGGTCTCATTGGCCCAATTTTTCCCCCACACTGCAGATTAAATCAGTGTAAAAGAGTGATGAATTCAGTTTAGAATCAGATCTTAGTCCAAATTCACTGTGGTATGTTTAACCAAAGACACCGCATTTAAAAACTATTTTATTTGATTCTTGAGACTGTGATCTTACATCCTTTATTATTTATTGAGTGAAAATCTGCAGAGTCGGACCCTTGAGCTAAAACGATATAGTTGCATCTATTTGAGTGTAAGAATTTACCTACATGGTACTAATTAGAGGATCAGGTCCTTAGACAGTAAATATATTTGTTCAAAAATTCTTAGTTTGCAAAATTCTTGAGGATTTACAGTCTATGCAAATAGCTTATAGCACAGCATGCAGGATATCCAGATAGTTATATTCCATAAAACATGTGAACCACAAGGCAGCACACGTTTGCAGAAAACAGCCTGGACAGGGAAAACTGACCCTTAGCTAATTAAAACTAAGCCCACTAATGCTCCAGAGTTTTCAGCTAAGGTTGAGCATGACCTTATTAAGAGCTCTACATCTTTTTATTAGCTGAATTAAGAAGGGACAGAAAGAGAGAAAACTGAATGATAAAGGATTCTTAAATTTCACAAGTTATCTTCACGCTGTTTGGAACATACAGTGATACACAGCCAGCTTACTGGGATTTTGTTGAAATACAGGATTAATTACCTGGATGGTACAACAAAACCAGATTTACTGCATCTGCAATCCACCTACTGCTGGCAAATTTGGAGTTTACATTTGTTGCACCGCTTTCAAAATATTTGGTTTATTGCAAAGTTCTAAGGTGTTGGCAATTCTGTGAAAAATGCTGATTATATTTTTATTTGACACGCATTATTGCATATTGCCAGTTTTAGCTCATTAATTTCTGCAGGCTTTTAGAAAGCTTTATAGCTCAAAATTAATGTGGTTTAGTTTAAGAAAAAATACAAAGAGAAGGTGAGAGAGAGAAATGATAAAAGATAGTGGCTTGCTCGTAATTTCTTTGAAGCAACAAGCTTTTTAAGAGAGCCACTTGGAGTAACAGACTCGGTAGATGCTTTGTCACACGCCAGGCTATGGCTTCAGACCTGCTTTCAGCGAGGAGCTGCCCTGGAGTTTGACAGCAGGAAGGCATCCTGACTACACATCTGAGGGCCTGATCTCAGGTGGGTGTTACCTGGCACAGCTCCACGCACTTTAATAGAGCTTTGCTATTCATGCCAGCTGAGGACCTTATCCTGGCAGCGAAAGAGGTAGTAAAACTATCAGCTCTCTGAAACAAAAGCTTGTTTTCCTCTTCCAGAGATGTCTGCTTTTCACTGCTGCAAGATTTTAATAAGCAGAGAAGCTGGCTGCGTTCAATTCCTGCACAAACGTTCTACCTTTGAACTCTTCCTGTAGGCTTCTACCCTTGGAAATTCTGACTCAGTATATTGAGAACAGGAATAAGCAACCTGTAGCCTTTCATATCAAGATCTCAGGTGTATTTTAATTGAAGGAGAGCTATTTTTCCTGAACCCGTTCCAGGAAAGATAATCCCACGCCGTACTTTTTTTTGGCATGCAGTGGACTCTTCAAGACACAAATCCACCTGCTTTAATCTTCTCCAGCTGTTGTTTCATAGGGTCTTTCTAGATAATTAGTTACACAATCAAACTTTTACATACCGGTGTCAGCGTGTCTCTTCAATCTGTGTTCCTTGGATGGAGAACTCTACTCCCTGCCCTCCTCTACTAATAACTAGATAGTAAAAAGCAAACTTTCATAGGCTGAAAAAAAATTTGGAAAACAATAGTTCTTCCCCACTAAACTGTTGCAGATGGACAGATTTTCTTTTTTTCCTCCGATTCCATCATAAGAGTAACACACATGTACCTCCATGTGCATTAAATCACAAATAGAATGCTATAAAACCGGGGTGCCTAAAGGAAATATGTTCTCAGATAAAAAAATCTTTATAAAAAAATAACTTTGCTAGGAATTGGGGAGAAGTGAAGATATTTTCTTCTACAATCTAATGCCAACTAGAAACCTAGTAATTTCAACTTAATTCAGCTGCTAAATAAGCCCTTAAGGACTTATTTAGTCCATCCAATTTTAACTGTGGACTGCTGCAAAACACTTTCCAGAGCAGATTAAGGGAAGAAAAAGTAGCAATTTCAGCTGAAGCAGAAAGGAGAGAAATTGTACAAATTCTGTCATTTTTACCTTATTTCTTGAATGAGTCAGCTATGACTACCCAACACCTTATCTATATCCAGATATATAATGTAAGCATTCAGCGTCCCGCACAAAAGCAGGGACAGAGCAGCCAGCCTTGGCTGAGCCTTATTTACTCCCAGCACAGGTGATTAATCACAAAGCACGTCAGTCCCCCCGCTGAAAGCCAGCCAGTGCACAATGCGCTCCATCTGTATCACATTAGGTGTTTCTGAAATGCCAGTGATCTAAATGCCGTTAGAAAAGGCACTTCTCTCCTTTGTGCTCCTCGGGCTGATAACAGCGCTGGATTCCTTGGGCAGTGGCAAGCAGCATCTGGAACGGAAGAGGGATCCTCATGCTCTATCCCGGCAGCAAAGACACCCTTAAAAAGTGACTGTGTCATGGAGCTGCGTGTTGCTGTTCTTGGGAAAGCATAGCTTGCTTTGCTGGGGGACAGGCTACGAGTCAAATCCAAGTCTGATCACAGGTCACGCTCTGCCTGCAGTTAATACCTATTTGTGAATACAGGGGACACCTACCCATGGGTAGGGTCAGCTAGAGGACTACAGCACTGGTTTAACTTTGAATATGGAAAAAGTGACTTCGTATGAGGTAGAATTTGGTCAATCCTCAGAGCTCTTGCAAATCACTGCAAACACTATTACTCCAAAGCCCCTGCTTGTTCAGATCAACTGACCCTCCATGGATACATTTGGCTTCCTTCAGGAGGTGGACCGCGTGGCAGGTGGCTCCACTGGAACAGCGTGTCTTACTCATTTTGAGTAAAGGTGGCAGAATTTAGCTCTGTTTCGTCATCCACTGCTGGGAGAACATCTGTGATATTCAGCTCAGACAAATAATAATCATGACAGCATATTATCATCATTAGCATCTTCACCGTCATAGTGACTGGGAGCCCTAGTCATGGAGCCAATGCTGTGCAAACAGGGAATAAATTCACTTAAGCGCTTTAAATGTAAGCACATACTTATTGGGAATATTAACTTACTTAAAATTAAGCCAGGGTTCAAGCATTCTGCTTGATGAGGACCCGAGAGAAGCAATCATCTCAGAATGAAGCAGCAAAATGAGAATTTGAGAGGGAACAGTAAAAAGCCATACTTTAGTATGACTGATTCTGTAAGCTGTTTCGAGCAGGTTCAAGGGGTCCGTCGCTAAGTAGCTTGCAGTATTAAAGCTTACGGCTATAGTTTCACGATCAGTTCAGTCTGGCACAGAGTTATTTTGCTGCAAAAGGGATCGTTCCTCTTGGCTCCAGCTGCTCAAGTCCTGGCACTGGGATTCATGTAGCTACATGGTAGATTGGCTCAGGGAACCAGTTTGGCTGCAGGCTAACCATTTGTGGGAGGGTTGGTTATTTTTCAGCTAGATCAGTTCTCTGATTTAGTTCATTGCATGGCTGCACGAATGCTAATGCTGGCATGAGGAAAAGGGGCACGAATAAGGGGATAGGCAGGGGGCGAAAGGCAAAAAGGAGGGCAAGACTGCCCTTCCTGGCACCAGTGCTGGTTTATGCCAGGTTGTAGTGATGTGAAACTAAGGTTTTTGAGTTTACAGAGGACCCTGACAGGCAAAGCTAATGTTTTCAAAAGATCGCTGAGCACAGATAGCAGTGGAAAACGTTGGAAACTGAGCATTTTAAGAAGCTGCTCCTCCAGTTATACAAAAATCTAAGGCAGACGGAAATGTTTTAAAAAGGAACCTTTTAAAAACAGATCTTTTTAATGCCAAGCCAAAACAGAAAGCAGCGTTCTGCAGCTTTTCGCAATCTGAATGAGCTCAAACGCAAGAACCCAAAGTCTGCTAAAAACAAAAATGAAAACTAGTAGTTGCAAAAAGATAAACCAATCAGCACAAATGGCAAAGTAAATTAACATTTTAAAGAAACACTTTCTATCTAAACAACCTCAGGAATTATCTTTTAACATAAAAAGGACAGTAGATTCCTAAGGATAGGGGTTTAAATTTTTCAGCATCCCATAAAAACATATGAAAAATGCCTATTGCTGTCGGTGAATTATTGTTTGCCATGCATTAAACAGAAAAATGATGCCTTTGCAAATGCTGCGATTTGCTTTTTACACCACAATAATTTATTATTAGTCATCAGGAAAATTGCTTTAGATTTTCGAGCAGTCTTAACTCTGTCTGCCCAGTGGTTCTATTTTTTACCTATCAAATTTAAATGTAAAAATATGCTTTTTGGTATCCCAGGCAGAAAGGGGGGAAAAAAGGTCTGAGGTCACAGCTGGAGGGGCTGTGTTGCATGCAAGTAAGTATACTTGAAAATTTGCACAGGGTCCAAACACTCTGAGTCAACTACAGTCTCATCATGGGGATAAAACCACTAAGGCAGCTGCTGAGTTTCCTGAGGTATCTCCAGTGGTGTAATGAGAAGCCACGAGGAGAACATATAAAGAATAGCTATATTATGAATTATAAAGAGTAAATGCCATGGGAACTCCTGCTTCCCATATCTCCTAATAAATGAGGAGAGACACATTTGAGATGAAAAGGCTTAAGAGCGATAAAACTATTTTTTTTTTTTTAATACTATATGAACTGAACTGTGAAACTTGCTGCCTTATGACATTACTAAATGAAATACAGCTACCAGAAGTTCATACACTTTTGAACAACTCTATTATAGGAACTATGATAGTATTTATGACATTATGTAACCAAGAACAAAGGTGTCTTGTTCTACAAGCTGTCAATTTTCAGTCCTGTAAAACATGGTATTGAAAAATGCCAGGACTTGTACTCTACTAAAAATATGATTTTACATGAAAATGGAAATACATTTGCAATTTTTGTTGTCATTCTCTGACTCTTCTGACACAAGTCACTCAAGAAACAAAGGACTTGGTCATAGTGACCCCAGCCTACCCCTCTCTCTCCCAGGTAGGAACAACTATGCCTATCAGTTTTGAGGGAACTACTATCTTCTCCTAATTCAGCACTTCTCGTGCTTCATTTTCTCAAGAAAACATGGCAAAACAAGGAAACTGTAATAGCTGGCTGTGTGCTCTGCAGTATCCTCCCAGTCACATTATCATGACATTAACATCTCACAACTATTACAAATATTGATATGGGACATTCCCATACATTTATAGATGGTTTCTGTGGGAGATAGCATGTCTTCTCTGTATCTTTTTACTTATGTCAGTGCAAGGCTTTTAAAACGAGAACTTCCCTGTCCAAATTGGAGTCTCCTGCTGCAAAGGAAGGTAAGCACACCTCTTGCTAGCACACTTCCACAGCCGTTTGCTGACCAGGGAAGAACAAGGAGTGTCTGAGGTACCAGCATTGGTTTGGAGGGTTGTGTGTTTGCTATACTTTCTTGCAGACACATTTGTCCCTCTTCCTCTCCTTCCCCACACCAGGCTCTTTTTGTTCACAACCTCTCCAGCTCGTCTTCTCAGCATCTCATTTTGGTCCTGTTCTCCATCCTTATCACCCACTTGTTATCTATTCACTGTTGTGCCTCCTTTGCTTGTCAGAGTCTCTTCTGTCTTTAATCTTCCTGGCTCATCTCCCTCGGTGCCTGACAGTGCAGGATGGGCATAGGTGCTCAGGGTCCCAGTCCTCTGCCCAGGCTCTAGGTGGGGGATGCTCTGTTCAGGCCCCCCAAACTGAGCTGGAAGATGCTCCTTCACTCAGTGGATCTTGAGATTTGTCAATGTTCATTTCAAGTAGAGATTTTTTAGGGACTTGTAACATCACAAGACTCAGATGGTATTTCATAGATGTGGCAAAAATTATAAACTTGGCTATCACAGTCCAAATCTTCATCCCAAAGCCTGGAGAAACTGAAGATCTTCAGGGGAAAAAGGATTTTTTAAAAATTTCCCCCCCCCCTTTCCCCCCCCCCCTAGATTATCAAACCCCCATATGTATACCTAGCCTTCTTCTGAGGAAGGACTGGAGCTTTTTTGTTGATACGAAAAAATTGTAGCCTGAAACAGACACCTGCTGTGGATAATTTCCAGCTAAACAGTTAAGGTTTCATAGAATTATTTTTGAAGTGCTAACCTGTTCCTTCCTTGTAATTAAGCTGTACCCCCTGTGTCCATACACGTCTATTCATATCCTGCAGTCATGCATCCAGTGTACTGATCCTGTCCTAGAAATGCACACCCTGATTCCTTTTCCAAACAACCATATTCTTACTAATTGAAAATAAAGGAAGAAAATGTGGGAGATCAATCATTTGGATACACACCAGGATAAACACAAGCAGTATCGCTGCATTTCTGGCCTCCGACATTACCCACTACATAATTCCACCTATGCTACTCTTTTCTAGATCAGCTGCTTAACAAATTAGGGGAGAATAACTAGCAAGAAATTGAAGAGAATATAAAAGCATTCTATCTGGGAAAATATAAAAGATGACTGTGTGAATTGCTAAAAAATATAGAATAAAAAATTTTCAGAGCAGCAATTTAAATGACCAGATTAGTCTTCCTTCTCTTAGTTTTCTGTTAATCTACTGAGTCATCAGTCATGAAGTTCAGATGTAGGAACAAGCTGAGTTAACACACTTGTCATCCCATTATTTCATACTCTTTTCAAGAAGCACCCTCTAGTTAACATGGAACTTTTTAGCAAACTCTAATTTCATTCTTTTCCAAAACAATCCCAGTATTTTTTGCAAGGCTCCCTCCCCTACAGAAATGCCCTCCAGAGGACAAGCCATCAGTGGACATCTCCTTATAAACGATTCCCCAAATCATCCTGCGGAAAGGGAATGCCATTTGAAATAAATTGCAAAATAAACTCCTTTTATCGATTCAACAGGCTTCCAGAGGACAAAGGGTCCATACCACCCTGTGGCAACTCTGGTTGACTTGAAACTTCTCTGCCAGGTGTCTCCGCTAGACGGCTCATGCTCTCACAAGGACTGCTCACATGCAGGATTCACCATTTTCTATGATAGTAGACCAAAAGAACTCAGCCAAGGCCGCTGTTGTCCTTGGAAACAAAAATATCTAAGAAGAGACAGTGCTTTCTCCCTTCTGTTCTCCCCTCCTTTCTAAGCCACCACCTTCCTCTCTCTTATGCCAAAGCAGCATTGTAGTGTGGTCCAGCATAACATTCTTTCCTGTGTTTTGGGTTGTGTGGGTTGTTTTTTTTTTTTTTTTTTTTTTAGTCACAAGACAGCCTAATGAAGGGAGGCCCACATGAAAGAAAAACCAATAGACTAAAATAATGAGTCTGGCTCAGAAGGGCAAGAAACATTTTTACACATCATAGCCAGTTTGCTAGCCTTTGTGCAATACTCTAAGTTGTGATATATGATTAATTCATTTGTTTTTCTAGTCATTTGCATTTCATATTACAAGACAAATTTAAAAAAACCTGACAGAACACTAATTTATTTCATAAAGGAAGACTTAATAAGCACTTATTTTGTGCAGAAATACAAACACTGTGTCATTAAACAACACTGCTTCTGGAAGAGAAAATGCTGCAAACTCTTAGCCCTAAAACAGTTGGACACGCACATCTTAAAAGCCTCCATCTTGAACCAAGTTCTCCTATTAGCCTGCACGGAACTGCACGCAGAATCACGCTAGCCGAAGATCATTTTTAGGCGGCTTTGAAGGTTTGGAAGCGCTCTGCACGTTTAATGTTTTACACGCGGCATCTGTGAGCGCCTTAGGTGGCTCTGGGGAAGGCTCGGTGTAAGACCGCCCTCTGACGGCAAGCGCTTCCTACAGCCAGCGCAGGGAGCCCCGCAGCAGGACGGGCCGCACAGTCCCCAGGGTAGAAGAAACATGTCAGAGCTGGTCCCTTACGTTGAACAGGATGCAGGCGTCAGCGCACGCAACGTTGACCTTTCACATTTCAGGTTGGAAACAGTTGTTACGCTCTAACTTCTCTGCCAAAATGACAAGAGCACCGTTTCCTCGTTGTCTACACGTTGCGCTGGAGTTTTGCTGCACTTTGTTATTGCACTCAGCAGAATTTGGCACTGGGACTGGATTTTCTAGCCCTCCTTTTGTACACTGGGGTCTTGTAAATTCTGGCCTCATTGAAGGGCTGCGATAAACATCTTAATAGCCTCATGTCTATCATGGTTTGAAACCGTCCTCTAGGGCACTGCAACAGAATAGTGCAGAGCAGTATCTTATCTGTTCTCATATACCCTTTTTCCTTTCCATTCCCACCCTGCTCCGGTCATATCTATCGAGGAGGACTAATACAGAATAACTGTTAGTCCTACACAAGGGAAGAGAAAATAGCACAGCACAGTTCTGCAGGACGAGTATAAAAGAGGTCGCCCTTCAGAGCAGAATCTGTGTCTTCAACTGCATGTTACACAGTAACATGATTCTCGGGCACTCCGGACAAAAACTCTACAAATTCAAAACCCACCAGCTTTTCTTCAAGTCGGGATTTAAGTCCTAGAACATTGAATATATATCAGTATCACTTTGAAACAGTAGCAGATAGATAGGTCACACAGTTGCTTTGTTGCTAGCTCCATCGAAAGCATGTTACACACAGGATTGGACGGTAGCTGCATCTGCAACTTCAGGAGAGGAGTATAAATAAACCTAATTTTTTATAAAGGCACCAAGTAGTCAATGCTTTTGGGACAAAATGTACTTGAAAACTAGCTTCAGGACACCATAATTAATGCCTGAGTGAGGTAGGAATTATTATAATCATCTTCTCATGCTATTATTTAACATACAATACCTGTTTTGAAATTCTGCACCATGCTTGAGTTGCTTGCCATTTTGGAGGTTCACACTTACAAAGAAGCTAAACTGACAGCATCTAGCCCATAAAGGAAGGCATGTCCTTATGAACCCCTCCTACAAAGTCAGACAGTCTACTCAAAGGGCAATTCATGTACTTCCATTTGCTGCTGCTGCAAAGCAGAGTGGGCTGGCAACTATAGAGCCAGAATTCTGGAATATTTCCATCCCTGATGCATGTGAATGAACGTGGAAAAAGAAATAGAGGTGATAGTAGTTAGAAGTATGATGATTTGGATATTAATTTTACAGTAAGAATTATTTCCTTTGGATTGCAATATCATACTACTTTGCTGCTGGGTGACATTTTGTGTGCGCCTGTACACAGTAGATGCTTTGGTAGTAATTGAAATAAGTAAAGTTAAAGAAGGCGGCTTACCTTGTGTTGTCCCGTCTAGTCCCATGAGACATTTCATTGCCCTGATGATTTGCTCTGCTACGGGTGGACACATAGATGTGGCGTACACAGCACTGTGAGAATGAGTTCGTAAAAAGTCCACAAGGTCCTTACACAAGCAAAACAAAGCATGAATGAGCTTTGAGCTGGCCAAACAGCAGATCTCCCTCTTAACTACTGCAGGAGTGAGAACATGCGAAAGGAAGAGGATGTTTCACCAGTTATTGGTTTGCTTTCTTGGCTGCTACTCTTAATACATAGCCTGAAGAAACATCAGGCAGGTGCAAATACTTTACCATATAAGTGGGGCAATTACAGCTGAAACAAAAGTCTGGAATAGAATAATGTTTACTTCTGTGCTAAGACTGATTATAAAGGAGCCAAAATCATTTAAAGACCAATGAACAGCTGCACTTAAAATACTGCTCAGTTCCTCTCTGGGAACGAAGCAAAGCCTACATGACATCAGTATAGTTCCTCTGCCACAAGACCTAACCCAGGGAAAGCAACCTTACTGGGATCTCTCTTTGGCTATTAACATAAACTTCTTTCAACTGAAACTTTCCATCAGTGTGGCAGGGACAGTCATGTTAGAGTCGGTATAGCTGCTTTAACATTTCCTTGTATAACTAAGAGAACAATCTGTGCTCCTAGAAAAAGCTTTGATGTACTGTAGGCATGTCTAAAGCACCAGTAACTCTTCTGAATCCAGGGACACTGTAGGAATTCAGCACTTGATTAAGACCATCACTGTTATGACAGCTTATACCTCCTAGTGCAAAATGTCAGAGTAACAGCACACTAAAAGCTGAATGCATATTAGTAAGAAAGGGATGAGGCCTGCTTGAAAACCGCCTTTGATAAAAAATATCACCAGGAAAAAACCCAAAGAGAATAACACAAATTATTGCCAAAAAAGCTGTATGAGTCTATGTGGTAACTCCAATGCTAAAGATAAAGATTTACCTAACCTTATACAGGTTATGCATTGCTATATTGCAGTTGTAATCCTAAGGGTTCGATCAAATAGCTGAGAAGGCTTCTGTGCTCTAGCTGATGCAGAATAAACAGTGCCACAGTGAGTTTTTGGCTGCGGAAATGAATATAAGTGTGCTAAGTGTGTTGGCAGCTGCCACCAAGGCCCGGAAGCCTGAGGCAAAGCTTAGTGATACACACAGGCATGAAAAGAGCGACCCACTTTCATTTAAGAAAACTTCCAAGGATTAGATGATGAATTACTTTAGACTGCTTTTCACAGGTCTAGGCTTCCTATAATTTCTAGCTACATTAGCCACATTGTCTTTGGTAAGAGTTAAACCTTCAGATGCAAATTCAGGAAGCAAAGAAAACAAAGAAAATTGATTCTTAATGTATTATGATAGCCTGTTTTAAGATCTCCAGGGGCAAAACCAGAAAAGACAGTAAGAAATATACACTCGATACTTTCTTATAGCCCTTTTATTCTACTCAAGTACTACCCTTATTAATGTTATCCTGACAATAACCATATGGGCTGTCTAAACAGGCTTCCTACTCATTCAGCAAACTATTTAAGAAATACATTCAGCAGGGTATGAAAAGGGTAAATAATCAGCAACCACTTGATATCTCTGTCAAGCAACAAAACCGAGGACATTTCACAATGGTGCTGATTACGCTTTCTCTTCTTCTACACCCCCAGTTGAAGCAAGCTCAGCTCTACTTTTTGTTGACATCTGTTGTTGGCAGGCGGTTGTTTTGTTAATGTACGCAGAGCAACTGAGGACACGGATTTTACTACTGCAAAAGGCCCTCAGTAACCCTCTTTCTTCATCCTCCTAAAAAATGCAACTGTGACAATCCACAACTGTTTAGGAATTTTATTATCAGTGGATGAAACTGTGGTTTTAATCTCTTAATATTGCTCCATACACTGTTTACAAATGTGAAACAAAGTAATGAGCAATCTGCATGCAAATTAATGTAGTGAAGTATATTTAGCCAACCACAACGTGTCTAAACATTTCCAAGACAAACAACAATCATCAGGGTGGCACAGAAATACCCAACCCAAGCAAATTACATAATATGAACATGAAACAAAAATAAGAAAGTCTGGCTGTTTGATGTGCATTTGGGATCCAGACAAAAATGGTACTAACTTTAGAATACTGCTCCTGCAAAGCAGTCTATGCGAAAAGATAATGCAATATATCATACATAATAAGAAGGTACTTCCCCCCCTTGATGTTAAAATGTTTGTGTTTTCCTTTTACCTTTTTGCCAGCTATGTATCCTCCAGCTGCGCCAAAGCTCTTTGTGAACGTTCCCATTAATACGTCAACATCGTCAGGACTCATACCGAAGTATTCCACAACTCCTCGGCCCGTTGCACCCACCGCACCGATGCTGTGAGCTTCGTCCAAGTAGAGGTAGGCTTTGTATTTCGTCTTCAAGGAGACTATCTCTGGCAGGCGCACGATGGACCCTTCCATGCTGCAGATGGAGAGAATCATGGATGAACAACAAATCTTGTACTCGCTTTCTCTTTAAGATACTGCCAGAAAATATAGGCATTAATTGCCTCACTCCATGAAAGATCTTCTGGAACCTCAATTTGTATTTACAATTCAAAGAAAAATTGCAACCCTTTCCCATCTGCAGGTGAGTATAAAACAAACAGTTTTAGAATTCAAACAATCAAAACTGGTCAAAAAGTCATTGAACATTTGTAAATTTTCAACATGCCAGAAAGGAGAAGGAAAGATATAAAGCACGGGGGAGATACTCACCCAAAGCAGCACATTACAATTCAGTACAAAACAAATATTGTAATGAATTATAAGGAACCGCTGTAATTCAGTCTGGTCCTTGCTTACTTCACCGTCAGCTACTGTGGCAATATTTGGGGGTAGCAGCTCTAGAGCAAATTACCCTGGTGCAGAGTAGTTGGGTCTAACATACACAGGAGATGGGCCACCTGAAATGCACAGATGGTGCCATAACTCAAAGCAGCCCCAGTCTTCAGAGTGGACAGAATCAGGGATTAGAAAAGGGAGCTCAAATCCTCTCTTGCCAATTGTTTCTCCCCATACGAACTTTTTAGGAAATGCAGCCTGCTATGTAGTACTCAAAAGGAAAAAATATTTCCGTTCTTTTTCTTATCACTTTCTTACAGCGATGCAGGAAAAGGAAATGTTCTGAACTTGCACTAATGGCGTACTGAGATTTGTAGAAATAAGAAGAGACGATAATTCTTTTGTTGCTGGTAATCACGTCAGTAAGTTAGAAGGCACAGAGGAGCTGTACAGCAAAATGAAAGCCCAGGGAGACAAATAAGAAATGCACTCTAATCCCATAAAGATGACATATCAATAGTATTGCTGTGAAGATTATTGTGTCTTGAAAACCTTTGTGAGATGACTACAGCTATGCTTGGATATGCTCTGATGCACTAAGTATTCATTTCATAATGAGTTAGACATGTACTCTTACACTAGCTCTAGTGAGCAGGTCTTTAAATGCTAAATACTTCCTAGCAAAAACAGTGAGGGCGCTGTGTGCCAGGAAAACCAGTGCTCCGTGGCTAAGGCCTGTGGCTAAGGTTTCCGACTGCAAATGCTACAAGAGTTTCAGGTAAGCAGAAATCATAGAATCATAGAATCACTGAGGTTGGAAAAGACCTCTAAGATCATCGAGTCCAACCGTCGGCCCAACACCACCATGCCCACTAAACCATGTCCCTAAGTGCCGCATCTACTCGTCTTTTAAATACCTCCAGGGATGGGGACTCCACCACTTCCCTGGGGAGCCTGTTCCAATGTTTCACCACTCTTTCAGTAAAGAAATTTTTCCTCACATCCAATGTCGAGTTTGTTCCCAAATAGCATGTACAAAAAGGCAGTGCGATCAACACAACTACTTGGCAATTTTTAGATCCTGGACCAGTGGCTTTCACAGATTGTTTTATTGCCACTCTAGCTGCACTATGCAGCTGGAAGCTTGGTACCACAAAAGCGGCAGGATGTGCTTTTAGCACTTGGGAAATTTCTGACAATTTTAGTCCTTCTTCAGCCTTTGGTCTCCTGAGTAAGCTTGGAAACAGCTTGGTCTCCAGTTTTGAAGGAGACCTGCCCGTAGGCAAGTCTCCATTAGTTTGAAAGAACAGCACGGGGGAGCAGCCATGGACAAGGGTTGACTGTGCTGTTCATACTGGGAGGTTCGGAGAGTGGTTGTGTGTGCCTGGAGGCATATTTTTGGCTGTCAGGTGACTGCTGGCAAATCTTGCCCTTCTGTCTTGCCCAGCAAAAGAAGAGGCAGCTGTGGGGCTATATATCAGCACCAAAGTCTCTTGCAGCAAAGAAGGGTGGGCTTGTACTGCAAGCTCCTGAAGGCTGGGCTTTCTCACTTTTCCCAAATGGCGCTTGGCAACTGGGGGAGAAGCAACTTCAACCACCACAGCTATTTTCCTAATGAATACAAGGGCAGAGCCCACAGTCCTCACATTAGCCCAGAGTCAAAGCATTAGTCAGCTAAAAATTATACTGAGCCACTGGGTGTGCTTGGGCACGCAGCATCGTACCATCGTTCTGGGGATGGCGGCTTTCGGCTGCGTCTGGTCGGCCTGCAGGTTGGCTATATGGTCAGAGAGTGACAGTGGTGCCAAGGAGCACCTCTGCAGAGGGAAGCAAATAAGCATCCCACCCTCCACCTTCCAGCAATACTTGGGCAGACCAGCTAGGGAAAGAAGGACAATAAGAGTTTTTCCACGTTTACATGGACAAGATTAGGCTTAGGGGCTCATGGAGATTTCAGATGGGAGAGACAGCATTTATCTTCAAAAAGACAAGAGTAAAAATGGTAAATTAAAAATACAGAGCTTGATTTGCTGCATATTTGTGGAATGGAAGCAAAGTTGTTGCTGATTCATAGAATCATGAATTCATGAATACATAGAGCTGGTACATGGCTATTGCAAGATTTAACCATTAAGAGGATTTAATGAAAACTTTTCTTACTAGTATGAGTAGGAGATTTCTCTTTGAACTCTAAGCTGTTTAGCCAAACAAAGCACTTGTATTCAATTTCAGTGTTGATTTACTGCTCTTGAAAGATGCTGGCTGACATAAATGTTACAATAGTTGACAGAGGTCCTAACATGGCCTTGAAGTGTCCATGGAGTAGACAAAGCGCTGCTAGTTTCATGTATGTTTTCACGTGCTGCCATTCAAACAGGCCTCAGCCCTCCTGATGGCAGACACAAGAGCTGTTTTGCTGCCTACTCTGTTCTTGGTCTCTCTTTTGTCCCTGGGAGATGGTCTGTGATATAAACACCGCTCTGTTTAGAATTGCTCCAAGATAAAGCTCACTTCACATAACCTCTTGGGTATCCCAAATGGAAAGTTTACCGAATCCTTCAGTAAACATTGATGTCGACTGAGTTTAAACCAGAGAGCCAGAAATGAACTGTAATTGTTCTGTCTCAGTCTGGTTGTGTCACTTTTACAAAGCTGTTGATCTGTTTCCAGATCTGCTCAAGCACACAGGGCACATCAAAAAAGCTGGATGCAGATGGACATAAGCTGGCTCTGCCCAGGCCAGACATTCTCATCATGTGGTATTACATCCTGTCTTGTAGCAAAAATTATTAGCTTGGTGGCAGGGATGTAAAGCTTCTAGATTGCAGCTGACCCTGGTCACCCTTGTTCGGCGGGTGGGCACAAAAGCTTGCTTCAGTACACACTCAGTTTGAATGCACTTCCAGATGTGAGGAGGTAATCCAAAATTCTGGGATCACTGAATTTTGAAGCTTGATTCAATCACTGAGATTCTTCCTGATGCAGCTGATGAATTGTGGAGCCAGGTGCTTTGAGAAACAGGAGGTGTGCACTTGTGCTGGTCACTTCGCTTGGAACAAAGGCTTGCTCTTGACAGGATACTGACAGTTTTTGTCCAGTTTATTTTGAAACTTCTCAGGAAAAGAGTTTTCTACATCCTACTATGGTACCACAGTTTCAATTTTTTTTTTTTCTTCAGGAAAATTAATTTACCAATATTCAACCTATTGTCTTCTTCATAATTGCATCACTCAACATCTCTAAACATACCCTATAAGTACCACTATCCTTTCAACATTTGAAAACTTTATCTGTTCCCCTTTCAGGCTAGTTTGTAATTGGGAAAATCCCTCCTTTCCTGACCTGTTACTCCCAAGACGTATGCATTCCATTTTAATGTTTACTTTAGGTATTGTTTTCTTATATAAATCTTGCACATTCATACTACAATCTCTGTTTTGTAGTTTAGAGCAATAGTTTTAAGGAAACCTTCCAACCCTGCCCTCAAATACAACCCCATACACTGAAGCAATAGAAATGTTAACCTTTAATGCTGGTCCCTGGCCAAAGACATGAAATGTTACCCATTCTTTTCTGTAAGTCCAGTCACTTAATCCCAGGAAATAAAAAATAACCCTGAAAAATTTCCTACGGTATTGGCATTGAATCCTAAGGAACTTCTAATGCACATGAAAAGGCACTGGACAATATCTAACTGATCAGAGAGCTATTTTCTGAGCTGGAAGGGAAAATACCCAAATTAAATTAAAAGCAGGGAAAAAACTAATGAAAAACAATCTGTTTTGATCAGTTTCTGGTGCCCCATAACTCCTGCCCTGGGCCTTGGCCTGTCTGACTCCTAGGTAAATATGTCTGCAAGAGAGCAGAAGCCTACCACAAACCATATAAGAACACAGTAACTGATTAATCCTGAACTGGGAATGGTAGAAGCGAAGGAAAACATTAGCTGGAATTTGAATAATAGAAATACGATTTAGCGAGTCAGTTTAACTTGTGCCCTGGACACTGCCAAAACTTGTTCATGCTTTTTGTACTGAAGATTGATGGCTAGATAGTCTCTCTCAGTTTGGAGTGCAAACGGAATATATTTGCTCCTAGGCTAGTCCAAGTTAAGAACTAGCTTTCACTAGTAGTTACGTTTACTTCTGATGATTTTTTTTTCTTTTCAAGATAATAGAGACATTAAAAAGCAAACAAACATATACGTATTGCTATTTATTTGACATGTAGCTTGAGTGCTTCCCAAGTTGAGGGGCCAATTCTGCCTTCAGTTGTAACCAAGCAAAATCTGTGGCTTATGGTTTGAAGCACAAGTCTGATTTCCAGAAATGCTCGTGTTGGTTAGCCGTGACCCTTTTCAGATTTTGCCAGCTGGTAAGTCCGAGTTTATGCACAGTGTAAACACTTTAACATACTCTGAATGGAAAGAGAAGGCAAATTTTTTTCCACACCATCAACTTCACCATACTCGGACTATGGTGACCCATATAACAGTATTTTTTTAAAGAAGGAAAACTTGGTGTTTCTTTTGCATCTCTGGAAAAAGCATTTCTGTAAAAATTTGCCAAGCCAAACTTGCAAGTCAAGATATTTTAACATGGAGAATGGCTCTGACCAAGTTATTTAAATTCTGTATTAGTTGTCCCTGAAGCATAATTTAAGTCCTTTAAGGAAGAAAGAAAAAAAAAAAGGCAGTATTAACTATTGTAAGAAGAATACATTAACAACAGTCTACCTCCTCTTAAACCCTCTAGATGAATGTTAATTTGGCATCTGGCAAATCTTCAAGAAAACTAAGAGTAGCCTATATGGGGTTGGAAAATTTTAGTCTCTTTCAAGAATCATGGGCCAAGAAAAGAAAGAACATGCACACAAAAAAAGTAAGAGTATTTCTAATATGTCTCTCTCCAGCTTTTCTTTTGCACATGAAATGTTATTAGCTACTTACTGTATTAGACTACATGGCCTGTGAGTCTGTTCCCAGCAGTGTTGTAAGGACAGATCAGCTGCCTGCGTCTCGGGTTGGCAGTGATGGCAGGGATACAACACCGTGGGGTGTGGTGGTATTCTCCCTCAAGTCAGAGCAGACTTGCTTTGCAACCAAACCACAATCTTCAATTTCTGATCTGCTTAGACTATGAAAACAACTAACCAACCAACCTAGCTACTGCTAGGGCTAGTTTCCAATGAAAGACTATTAGAGAGCTGAGCTTTGTTTTTCTTTTACTTGATGCCTTTCAGAAGCATAGACACTCAGGGCATGAGTGGTCTTAACATTATTTAGCCCTTATGGGGCTGAAGGAACTTTATGGTTCCTCTTTAGTGAGGTTCTCTGAGGTTTAACATATTTTTTATTTTGCATTCCAACAGAAGGTTCTTCGAACTTTTGAGAACGAAATCTCCTTTGAAAATGAACTGAAAAAGTAGAGGAAAAGAAAACTCTGTATCAAAGATGCATCTGGAAATACAGTTATTATAGTTGCAAATATCTGACTGTGGGTTTGTCCCACTGCTCAGACTGATCTATGCTTCTGTGTCACCAGTTTACCTTCTTGCTGCCTAGTGATCAATATCCAGGGTAAAGGATTTAAAAGCGAACAAAACTCAGCAGCTGGAGCATTTTCTGCAGGCCATGTGACCGATGGGAATATTTATCAGTAAAATGTTGGTGGTCCACTTAATTTCTGCATGATCAAAGTCCTTAAATCCGAGCTTTCTTTTAGTAGTGCCAAGCTATGTTTATTTGCAGTTTTGCTCTGTTTATTCTGGTTGAAAGGAGACGTTCAGCCTGCTTTGGATCAGCTGATCTGCTGCTGACCTGTTTCAGCTCTGAGTGACAGGTATTTAGATAAGGACTGATTTGTTCTCTTTGCAGATGGAAAATGTTAGGCAAAAAGAAAGCACTGACAACTGTGAAGTTGTGATGACATGAGATCGTAAAAAGATTCCTTATGAAAGAAGCTAATCAGCTCAACTGTGCTAGCATTTCTCAATAAAATGGCATAAACGACTGCTCATCCAGACTGGTTCAGCAACACATGATATGATCCTTACATATAAAGTTTAATGTTGCTTTCATAAACCATGTCACGTCCTGTGAATGAGTGGTTCTGGCTCCCTTCTCTCTGGTGCAAGTGTTGCTACTCCCAAACCTATCCTTCTCCTCTTCCCCCCCTCTCGTCGTCACCACAGTAGCCTTACCTAGATGCCTGCAAACCCTCTTACTGTCCAGATCTCTGCTTCTTCAGCCTTTCCCTCCTCTTCATGATCTCTCCCTCTCCCTGCTCTAGCTCCTTGCCCACCAGTGGCTCCCCCTCCATGCCATCCACCAGCCCCATGGCTGCCTCCCCAACAATCTTCTCCTGACTTGAGCGGTTGCCAGTATGAAACCCAGGATGGTGGGCCTGGCTGGTGCCTCTGCTTTGCTGCTTGACTCTAGTGATGGTTTGTCCTTCTGGTCGGGTGTAAGATGTACCACACGAGTGAATCGGAGCTATCTGACTAGGATGCTCTATAATTACATGGTATTATTGATGCTGATATCATCTGATGGATTCTCAAAGGCACTTCTCTCATTGAAATTCCTCCAGGGACTGGGGCTACATGAAATACCACTATATAATTCTTTGAAAGCCAGTCTTTTAATTGTTTTTCCTGTTGAAGTGTGAGTCCATTAGATCCAGCACTAATTACTAGAAAGGTGCTGGTATCTCTTGGCCTATGTTTAGTTTGAGTTTTTAGATTCCAACAGCTGGATAAGAACTAGGCATGCAGAGCTAATTAAGTTCTGCGTAGTTGTCTTTTGATCTGCCCGTGCGTAACAAACAACTCCAGAAAACTCAGCTTACTCACTTAGCAAAACTCCTCACCTACTATAGCTCCATGAATTTTATCACATCTGTGGCAACATACACCAGGTGATGATCTGTCTTGCTCTCACAGTACATCTCCCACTCCACTGTGATTTGCTAAATCAACATTCAGAACAATGCACAGGATCTAACTGGAGCAAGTTACACCAGGGCTCAGACTGACGTAATGGAAATCAATTTACAAGATCACAGAATGTTATTGTAACCTCCACTCTCTTAAGATTTCTCTCAGATACCTAGAGTCAATGTTCGCTTCACTCAATATATCATTCTGTCCTCAGAAATGATAAAGACTACTCAGGTTTCTAAAACACAAACATACCTGTAAATGCCCTCCACGAGGATGATAATTTTTCTCCATGCTCTGCGGCTTCGAGGCTGCCCATATATTATTGCATCCCTCAGCAACTGCTCAAGGCTCTGCATATCTTTATTTAAAAATAATAAAAAGAAGGAAGGAAAAACATTAACAAAGATTTTTCTAAAGAATTTTCGATTTTCTACTGGGCACTGTTTTTTCCTATACAGAAAAAGACAACATTAAAAAAATGCGTCCTGAAGATAAACTTCCGTTATTAGTTGGCAAGACCCAACAATTGATTTAATTTGCCTGAATGCAATCTAGTGACAAGGCGAGTTACAAAAAGCTTCCATTTATGCACCTTATCTGGGAAACTTCTAGAAATTCTTGGCATACATTTTTATTTAAAGGCTAAAGGAAACCACTTTGCTTAGCTACTGAGGCTAATTGCCAGCAGTTCTCTGTATGGGTTGCTGATATTCATGTCTCAAGGCTTCCAAATAGTGAGTTTTTGGTTGCTTTCCAACATCACCACAGGATCAGGAATAACATGCACTGCTTCAGCAAAGGTTTGGGTCAGGCTGCGTGAAGCATGTCAGGGTGGCAGCAAGAGAAATCTTGTCCTTCTCAAGAAAGAAAGTGAGTGAAAGATTGCTGATGAGAGAGGGAGAGACAAGTGGATACACGAACATGGTGTGGATACACTAATTTGGTGCCAAAATGCTTGGCACTGGCGGGACTTCGATACAAAGAGGCCTGGAACAACGTTAGAAACTTAGCTGCTTTCTCAAGGGCTGAGTGTGCATAATCTAATAAAATTATTGAAGGAAAGCCACTGAAGTTTTGAAAAACGTGAAAGAAGCAAGAAAAAACATCACAGGAATAAGGGTCAGACCAAATGTGACTCTCAATGCAGAGCTGAAATCTAACCAGCATTCTGGTGTCTGCACATGAATGAACACTCTCCAAAATGAACTATTCTGGTATTTTTCAGGAATCTGGATTGACATTTCAAAATGTTTTCAAATAACATCTTACAGAGACTCATAATACCCCAAGGAACACTACAAATCAGTTCAAAGTGTGAGTTGAGAAAATCAACAGCGTTTTTTCACGATAGAACCCCACTTTTTCAGCAACACATCTTAATGCAGTTATTATAACCTTCTAAAATAGTACACGGCTAATCTTTAAAATACAATTGTCCCAACTGAAGAAAATACACCCTAGCTATATTAATGTTGACCTATAGCTTGGTTTCCACCTGACTGGAACGGGGCCATTTACATAGTAACTGTCCATCGTGAATAACCTGTGACCTGAGAGATGGCCAGGTTATAACATGAATCCTTCCAATCTGGTACCTCACCTCTTGCTAGTACCATTTACTGATCTTGGTGAAAGATAAATTTCTCAGGAACACCTGTGCCACTCTGCACCTTACCGTGTAATCTCTTGAGCTACCAAGACCTTGCTATAACTTACAAAGCACAACACATGCACGATAAGTTGCCCCTTATTTCAGTGGTGCAATCATCTGCACAGCTGAATGAGCTCTGAGATGGAAATGCTACTGTGAATAATGCAATGCAGGCAGCACAGTTTCCACTAGGTGGCAATCAAGGAAATAAAAGTTCCTCGGTGCTTTAAAAGGGGAATTTATAACCCAGCTGAGCATTTGCAGTACGTGCATATTTCATAGAAGAGAGCTGCTCACCTTCTCTTTTGTTTTGAGTAGATAATATTCAGAAACCCTTTTGAGTTCTGAGCATTAAAGCACACCCCAGGATGACAGAAAGCTCACTCAGTCACTCAAAGTAAAATTTGGGCGCCCCCTTTTCTCCACTGAATTATTTCTCTACCAATGTCGTTGTCATCTAAATCCTTTTGGGACTTTTGAAACCCTCCCCTGAATCACACAGGGTCTTTCAATTCAGTATTCATGTCAGTTCAGATCGGTTCTAGACTTCAGGAAAGTCAGTTTGCCCAGCTCTCCGAGCTAAAAGCATGGCTTGAAGATTCAGTTGTTTTAACATACATCCACATGAAAAGGAGGGAAAGAGGAGAGGATAGATAGAAGTGAAATGTATATAACTCTGTTTAATAGAGCTGTTTAAAAAAATACATGGATGTGAATAGCTCCTCTGTCCAAACTAGTGCGGAACATGAGACCACAGATAGGGAAGAACATTTCCGAGGGATGAGCTTGCCTGACTTTACACATGACATGGTCCTGCTGGAGTACAGGCTAAGGACATGTCTGTTTGCAGGATCAGGGCTATCTCACTTTGTTTTTGATGTCTCATTCTGAAAAACATGTATGTGTGACCCTTTCTTAGGCCTGTAATAGTCAACACATAATTTCTTTAGGTGCAAACGAATTTTACTGACCTTTTTACTCTGTGCTTGTAGTGCCTCATTTGGAAAGGGGAAATTGGGAGGAAGAGAAAATCTGGTACCTTTGATCTTCCCCCCAAAAGGCTGCTTCTGTTACTCAAAGTGAAAATGCAGTCCTCTCTATGTGCTGGTGCTTAGACTTTCCAGAAAGTGGGATATACTGAACACCAGGAAAAACAATAGTGCAACCCCAGGTGGCTTTTGGTTATCAAATTATTTGCCCATTAAATATAGTTAGACTGTGAAACACTGGGACATTGAGATGATGAGTTGCACGTAGTCCATCTTGAATAACCAGTTATGGGGAAAATAACTGTCCTTCCTTGTTTGACCATCACCAGCCCAGGCTTTTCAGCGGTAATGGCTAACAACCGTTCACCAGCCCAGGAGGTGGTGTTAAGAATTTCACTTGATTAATTAGTCAAAGCACAACCAAATCTATCCTTGTCTCAGTTTCCACCTTCTCCCTATGGCATATTGTCTAGATGCGGAGGATAAAGTTTCCTAAGCAGGGACAGTGGATCTCTTAGGGTTTTTAGAATTTACTATAGACTTGCATAATCCTTGTTTGGGATCCTTCAGAGTTACTTCAATGGAAATACCAACACCACAAACGGCCAGTGGGTCGAAGTGAGCCTGGACCTGGGCAGGCAGCCATGTGTCATGCTGCCTCCAGTGCAGGTGGGACTCCAGGCTCCTGGAGGGGCCCCTGCCCTCTCCCAGGCACACTCAGTGCCTCCTCACAGGGAGACATGGCATCTCCACCCCTCATCCTTACATTGCAATGCTGGGGATGTCATCACCATTCCTCTGCGTGGGCTGGAAACCTCCTGCGTGATGTCAGCTGAATCCTTTTTAATTAAAATAAGCAGGCTGCTACTACCCTTATCACATCCTTCTTTCCTTCGCCTTCTATTTGCCACTCTCGTTTTCAGTTTCTCCCATTTTGCACTCTCGTGCAAGTTCATGCAGGCTCTGCGGCTACCTGTCCCTTCTCAGCTTCCCATGTAACCACCTCTCCCCTGCTGCAGTGCATCTGCTGCAGCATCCACTGCCTCCTCTCTTGCTCTCCCCTGGCTGGTACCTTTCCTGGTCGCTGGCCGTGGGTGACTCGAGTGGCTAGCTCCAGTGCTGTCCCTCCTTGCAGATCCCTAAAGCAACAAAGGGAAACCACTGCAAGGGTTTTGTTGGTGTAAACAGTAACTGTAGGACCGTAGAAGGTGGTTTTCATTCTAGTGAAAACTAGTCTCTGAAAAGTCCCTGACTGCTGGCACAGCTCTGAACAGCAAAAGAATCTTTAGAGTCATTTCCCTGAAATCACAGCTTTGAACATCTTCATTTGGAATGGGGTGGTGGGAGTGGTGATTACTGCAGCCACAGCAACGGTCTGAGACTCCCCTTCCTGCCCCTCAATAAATATATATCTCTGTGAAAGTAAAGAACACTTGCTCAGGAAAGCTTCCTGTTCACACTTGGCAAGTCAGACACGGCTTTCTCAAATCGGAGAGGGCAAATGCAGACACAGCATGCTAGGAGCAGGATATACCAGTCTCTTCTCTGCGGCAGCGTCTGTATGTGTCACAGGGAAATACACGCCAAACTGGATTAGGCTGCGGTCCACCTATCTGGTGTAATAATCTTGTCTCTGATAGTGGCCAGAGGCTTCAAGGAGGGCAAAACCTTAGTGGGTAATGTGCCTTTCATCCTGCTCTGTAATAGCTGTAACACTGCCCTCCCTTCTTAAATTCAAGGGCCACTTACACCTTTGGAAAAAAATAAATAAATTAAGGAACCATCTTGTACTAAGCCACTGCAAAGTCTTTGGTTTTTGCAACCAGAGAGATTTTTCACTAGTTTTTACCTGTTCATTTATCGCTTTCGTTTCCCCACTATTTTATTTGCTTGCTTGCTTAAAGGCACATGCTTATAGTTTTCCACTTCTTTTTTCTCTTCTTTCCTTCTTTTTTTTGCTAGGGAGTATATTTGCACTGAAAGGTGAGGGCCTTCTGCTGCCTAAAAGTTCTTTCAGTTAACTACAACTCCTCCAGGTAGCTGTGTTTTCTCTTTAATGTGTCCTCATGGCACACATATCTGAACTCCAAAGCATTAATTTGACTGAGTAGACTGAGAAATGCCACAGTTGTATTAACATAAATTCACAACTGTTGTCCAAGCAGGAAACTATATTTTGTATGGAAACCTGAACAGCTCATACCTGCATGACACACTGTCATCAACCACCTGACTTGTGAGAACCCAAAGAACCCTTTACCACTTTCACAACACTCTGAAAAGGTGCGTAAGGAGGAGCTAGGTATGTACTACTGTGACTCCCATTTCAGATGTGGATTCAAGTACCAGATTAGAGGCCAGATTTTCATCTGACCAAGGTGCTTGGTTGCGCCTTGCAGTTGCCTGCCCTCCTCGTAGTATCGCTTGTTCTGATTGGATATTGAAGTGCCCTTGCAATGAAGAGAACTGGAGACTTTTTTCCCGCATGGCCTGATTTCTGTGTGTAGTCACAACATTCCCACAGACTGCTCACACAATTGCAAATCTAAACCTGAAAATGTGACTGCAGTTGAGTTGCTTGATGCTATATGGGAAAAATGTAGTAGAATTAGAAAGAATAAACAAATCCTAAGCCTTGTACAGCACCTTCTTATACAGGCTGATAGGAACAGAATTCACTTGGATATAGTTAGTAACACACTCATCTGTCCCCTGAATGAACAAAGATAGGCTCTCACCTGATGGCAGTATAAGACCCCAAACTGCTGCACCTCATACCTATGTAAGACCCAGAATTGCTGTGACAGAAAACCCTTGATAAAATCACAAGCTGGTTAATGGTTAGCTATTCGGTTTGGCTTTTCAAGTTTTATTTGAAGGGTCAAGGGATTTTGGCTCATATTTAACCACGATAAAGGTCAGAGGTTCTGAAAAAGTGCTTTAAAATATATGATATTAATAAGGGTTTGTCTTAGAAATAAAAAAAAGCAGGTGATAAGTCAGTCTCTCCCTGAGCCAGGAAATGAAACCATCCAAGAGCGTAGCCCCCATATAGCTGAAGTACCCCCATGCGGGTCACTTGGGGAGGGTGGGAGAGGCTCCTTGGAGCCCAGGCCTGGTAAGGGTAACATCAGACACCTTCTGGCACAAAACTAACCAAGGCCAGGCCACTACTGCCACAGAGGCGGGGAGATGTTTTAGCCTCCCAGCTTCCTCCCACTGCATACTAGTTGTTGGACTGTGCTGCTGGCTGCATTTCAAGTGTAGAAATGCAGCTCTTTGCTAGCTTCCTAAACAAATCACTGTCTGGGAAACGATAACTTGAATGGTGCCCAGACCACAGCAGGGGAGACAAAAGGCAGATGCTTTATGGGCAGCTCAGAACAATTTTAGCCCACTAAAAACACTACTGCATAAATTTAGGACTGCTCAGGTCCTACAATTAAAAAAAAAAAAAAAAAAAAAATTAAAAATCCCCCTACACGCATTCCTCAGAGCAAGGGCTCCAGGGAGCTGAGCTTTGCTGCTACCATCCACAAAAACTCACAAGTCCCTGGAACAGAAAAAGTCCCTTAAAGGCCAAATACCCTGTGGCATACTGGCGTGACCTTGGCAGGGTGAAGACTAGCAATAGCGCTAATGAGAGCCCACAGGAAGGGAATGCCCTGTTCAGTAGTTTTTAGTTATAGGGCTGAAATGGAGTATTCTCTCCATTTCTCTCACATAGATGATCTGTAGGTGTGTGCCTGTGCATTTCTCTCAGCCCAGGCCTGTAAATTCCTGTCTGTTTACAAGGAAGGGATTGTTCACTGGCAGGCAGGATGCAGGGCACATTCCTATGTCCAAATAAAAATGGACTTATAGGTCCACAGCACATTTTTGTTCTATTATTCACCTTAAGGCTTGAAAACCTTCTCATACACCTGTGCAATGTTTTTGTCAAAAAGGAGAAACATCCAGATGCCTTTTGTTTTACTTAGGAGAAGCATAGAGGCCTAACAATTTCATCTTTTCTAGAAAAAAATATTCAGATTTTTTTGTGAAAACTGTAATGCCTAGGACAGCTACCCACTTATTGAAATAGAATTTCATTAACTTTTGTAAGAATAAGAATTATATTATACACAATTAAGGTAATAGGTAGAGATTACTTCTTGGCTTACTAATGAAATAAGCATAATTATTTACTTTTGTGTAATAACAAAAGAACAGATCCAGTATTACAGATTATATGCTTTGAAATAAAATAACACAGTTTTACAGAATTAGCTACAGTATAGCCTTTGAAAGATAATGTGCTTCAGTGGCAAGTTCAAAATGGCAGGTTTTACTCTCTTGTCTGTGAAATATTTTTATCACAGAACAAAGTTTCCTATAATTTTTCTTTTAAAAATATTTTTTCCATAACAGGGGGGAAAAAAGGGAGGGGAGAGAGATTTACAATGCCAAGCTTGTTAGAAAGGGAGGTTACTAGCACACACCTGTGCATGTTTTTTGTATAATATTCCGGAAGTAGGTGGTTCAGAAAATATATTATTGCTTCACTAAATTGTTACATAATTATTCCTCCTCGTTTTGATAACCATTTATAATAACTGCAACAAACATTCACACCTCACCCTTCTACACATATCTCTTCTACACATGTGCAACCAAGGAAGTCGGAGCCAAAGTAAATATGTTCTAGGCAGTTTTATCAAGGGTATTACACAGCATTTCAAAAGAGGCTGATGTAAGCAACAAGGAGCATGGAAAAAAGCCTGCTTTCTCGAGCTGCATTCTAATAGCAAAAAGGTAACTTCAATATCTGCTGCCTGATTTGAATTTATTTTTGATTCTCCTGCACAGAAAGCATGTCTCGGGCACTAGTGGTGGTACCACTTGGCATCTCTTTTATTGTCTTTAATGTAGGGCAATACTGGGTCAAACGGTATGTGTGTGTGTAACTTGGCACAGCTCCAAGGGAGATGAGCCAGCTCATGCCAGCACACAACGTGGCTCCGTACACACAAGTGAAAATGAAATGCGCGTTAAGCCCTAATCGTGTTTGGGATAGGACCCAGATTTATTCTCTGTTTCTGCACCTTGCTGGAAAGTTGTTCCAACTGCTCATCGGGCCCTAGCCAAGCCTTTGAGACAGTAACATCCTCTGGTTGATGCCCAGGGCTAAGCTCTTTAAAGGGTCATTGATTTCCTTGTATGAAATGACACACATCAATCTCCTGTCCTTGGAAAGAAGAGGTGGAGGGCACTGCCTTTTTCTACTAGAATACAGAGGAGGATTTTAAAAAGTAAGACAAAACACATTACTATCTGATGCTGAAATTCATGCATATTAAACATCTTCAAATGGTAACTCAAGGTGCAAAGTTTTCTATTCATCCACAGGGCCAATACAGCAATTCCCCTGTTCATAAGCATGACAGTGACAGCACTAACATACCCTGACAATTTGGGCATGCGTGTGCATGCCTGTATATATGCTATATATCCACACATTAGCAAGAAGGATAGCATGGGAGCATAAGCAATACAGCTCTGATCTAACAAAACAAACAAGCACCTGCCTAACTGAAAAGAACCCTCCCAACACAAGCTGGAAATTTTGGTTATGTGTCCCCGTAATTGATTTGCTGTACTGACTTGTATTACACTACTCCCTGACAGATCCACAGAGAACAAGGCTGTCTACTTCGTTTTGGGTGAAACTGTGCATCCTACAAAGGCAGTCCTGCTGGATTACGCTTTCCACTGCTACCCTCCCCCAATACACATCCTGTTTTCTCCAAAGCAAAAGGCACATACATACATTTCTGCTCATGTGATTTTAAAAGCTGTTGGTGACGTGTAACTCATGGGTATGATTAAGGAAATATTCAAAAGAAAGAACTTCCTAACCATGGAACTAACATACTGAGAGACTCACAGTGGGCCGAGAGAGAGAGCATGAAGGTGTGAAGCTGCTTTACATGAAGTGCTTTAAATGCAATTTAGGTTAAGACTCAAGGCCTACAAAATTGTGATGACAAAAGCTAACACTCAAATTCCAAACAGTATTTGTGTAAGTTTCCACAGTTTCACTTTGAAAATATGTTAAAGTGATGTCTCAGAAATGGCATACAAGAGTGACTTTGGCAAACTGGATCTCTAACCTAGAAAACAATGAGCTTTTCCAAAGCAACCTGGATGGGTTTCCACTGATGTTTGCTGAGACCCTTAAAGGGACTGTCTACATTTTCCAGTGCTGGATTAGTGCTTTTTGAAAAAGTCACTATTATTTTTGGGTTCATACATTATTCACAAAAGAACATCAGCTTTTATTTATCACAAGCGCAAAATAACCAACCAGGGGCTGGTTGAGTATCAGCTTCTCGGGAGTGGAATGAAATATTGGGGGACGGTTAGAGACCAAATTCCTTAAAGCAAGAATGACAGCTCAAAGTGATACCTTCACTGCTTCCCTAGCAGTTGAGAGTAATACACTCCTCAAACTGGAATGTTCTTTAAAATGTTGTGGGAAGCGGCACAAGCCAGCTGGGTTGCACGCAGCATAGATGGGTGGAGAGGCTGAGAAGATTTGGATTCGGGTAGTGAGAGGTCATCCTGCAAGACGTGATGCAAACCTGTTTGAATGGGATAAGGCACTGAACAAACTAAGAAGTTGAGAAAAGACTGGTATAGTAACCATGCCTAGCATGTCCAGATTGGTGGAAGTGAACCAAGTTGGGGTATGCTACAGGCTAATCTATGAATAATTACTTCTGTAAAAACATTCGGGTTCAGATGATCTTTAATTCTTGAATGATCTTCAGAAATTGTGTCTTGCCCAAATTATGAATAGATATTAATTATAACAACACCTTATATTATAATTATAGTGTGCTTTTCATTCCAACAGATCCTTAGGCTTTTTACAGCATATGCATAATACATTTTTGCTCACCTCAGGGCTGAACACAACACTTAATAAAGAGAAGGGACTATATTAGCTATTAACAAAGGTGATCAGACCTCTTTTCTCATTCCTCACCACTTCTCTAGCTTCTTAGCCTCTGTTGCAATCACTGCCTGGTGGCAGCAATGGGGACGGAAAGGGGAATTGCAATGGGGAATAAGGGAAAAGAACAAGCTCTTGTCACCAAAACAATCACAATGTCTCTGACAGTGACCACAGCAGCATTAACTAAGTAAAGTTAAAAAGCATGAATGTTTTAGAAGATAATTCTATGATTGCAAAGTTAATGTGTGATTTCTGTACTAAAATTATACTTCAAAGAATATTTGAGATGATGCTCTTGATATAACCATCTGCATCTTTGGTATAGCCCCCTGGGAATTAGGGTAACCGTTTCAAAGTAATGCCACATTAATGTAACTCTGGTTGCACTGAACCCACTAGAAAGAGAGGCAGGAAATATGGAGTATGTTTTTGTAAGTATGTTTGTACTATTTTGGCTATAGTAACAATAAAACCTTTATGACAGCACACAGTCATTCAGCATGTCAAAAAGACAGCAATGAGATTAAGACTCTGGATTTTGAAATTAAGGTCCAACCTGATGACCCAAATCATGCACAATAGCAATTATAATATTACACCATTAATTTTTCCCCATCAGAAATTGCTCATAATATTGAACAGTTAATCCTTCTGCCTGGACAAAGGTATTATCTGGGAACTGACAGCAAAGCAAACATTGAAAGGAAGCATTCTTGCCTTTGAGGTGTGAACAACTCTGTCTCTAAATATTTCCAACTTCAATACTCACTATTATGCTTGAAGATTCTAATAGTAGCACCTGAAAGCCTTGCACCAAGAACGAGAGAAGTGTGGTTCAACTCATCACTTAAAATGAGGCAGCCCTGTGGAGAAGGAGTACAATAAGCATCTGCATGAATTGGGAGGCTGTTGACATGTGTGCATGTGTGTGTCAGCATACACGTGTGTCTATGATACAACATTGCACCAATTAAGCTATAAGTATTAAACGTGAACTGGATTTTCTGCCACTTTTCTGAAGGTGCCAGGACCCACTGCAAAGGCAGGCAGAAACTGTGGGATCAGATTCTCAGGCATTCCCAGGTGGTGCAAAGGGGCCAAATATTTCCTGTAACTGGAAAGCGGTGAATAACCCTAGTAGAGATTGACTGCTTTATAGTAAAATCAAATCATGTTGCTTCCTCTATCACCTGTCTACAGTCTATTTTGTGTTGCAAGGAAAATGCAGTCACCACCCCGTATATGAAGACTGCATAACAGTAATGTAAGGAGGAGTAACACTGAGGCTGGACTGGCATCAGCACTTTGGGCTGCAGAAATGAGATCAGGACAGATCTATGCCTCATAAATCCCACTTCCATTAAGATGTGAGTGGAGCCTAGGCACCAGGCAGAGTCTTTCACTGGTAAATGCATATACAGTTCGCCTGTAGTATATTTTTAATTAATTAACTCAGTTGAAAACTCATTTTCTTTTTAGAAACTAAAATAGAAATGCAGGAGAAATAACTTTGTATATTATATTAACAGGAGCCAGGATTCACAGTTGAAATTCAAGCTGGAACCATAATTTAGCTCTGCTTTCTATTACACATCTTGTGCTGTGGCTTCATTACCCAAAAGGCAATACAACATTAAGTAAATACTTATTTTGGAAACACAGATTATGCCTAGGTTGAGAGATACTCACACAAATCTGCCTAAAGACTGGTATGCAGAACTAACAGTAAGAGTATATGCATCTTGACAAGAAAATGTAGCTGCTAGGCTTAATTACAGAGGAAAATTTAGGAATAAATCTCCCCAACATAGGGCAATTACATAACATCTGTAATATATATAATACATTATAATAATACATAATATTAATATATACTAAATTGTTAATAATTATATTCTATATAATATATCTAAATATCCCACCTCTGACAGAGGCCTGAGTGTCCACATGAGGCCAGCTAAATGAGGGAAAATTATTTTATAGCTAAGCAAGGGACAAGTATCTTATGCTGTTATGTATGTCTGCAATTTCATAAATTTACCTTTATTAATTCTCTGTATCTGTTCCCTTTGAAATTGCTGGGCAACTTCTCCAGCACCGTTGCAGATTGAAGTTCATGTTCTGGGCAGCTGAAGCAATTCTCCCTGCCCAACCCTTGTGTACATGTATTTTAGAAATCTCTTGCAAAAGCTGGATTCATCTTCAATAGTGAGTGAAGAAGTGACTTCACCTCTAGGCCGGTGCTTCAGAAGAAATCTTGATCGTATACCACACAGTGAGTTCATTCCATCTCCACCAAGAGGGAAATACTGTTTCACTCTTGTATGACACACCATACTGTTTCACACTTGCACGAACTGAAGAGGAGTTACCCACTTTCCCAGCTAACAGCACAGTATAACTGCTTGTTATGTCAGGAGTTGTGATTGACAGGATGATGGATTTTCATGCCTTTGTGTTAGGTACCCCAAATTGGAGATGAAGTCCCTTCAACACCAAATAAGAACTCAACTTTTGTCATATGGTCATAACTTTAGACTTGCATTTGCTGCCAGCTTTCTTTGCAGGGCTGGCTGGAGATCTGTTCATCGGGAATGCTAAACGCTGTGCTTTCTCTTTTCTGAAAGTGTTGTAAAAAATATCCTAATCATCACCTTTCACCACAGGCAGCTGGGCAACATCTCTGCAAGTAGCCCAAATACTTCATCCCACAATGCCTGAGATATGGGATGCAACATTTCCTTACTTTTTAGGGAGAAGCAACTTTGTTAAGAAAAGGTAAACAACCATATCACTCATCCTTAAAGAGATGTTAGGTGTGTGTGATAGCAACACCCAGAGCTAGAAAAAAAAATGATGAAAGAGCCTATTTAAGGTCACAAGGTCATCAGCCTTATGACTCACGCATTCCTGTTATCAAGTTTTGTTCCTCAATCAAGCCTTTCCACTTAATGTGTGCCCAGAATACTGTAGCAGTTGTTAAAACAATTAATAAACGATTGTTCTACGTGTGTTCCTTCAGGAAATACTCACCTTCCCAACAAGGGCTGGAATATTCATTGAGTTAGTTGCAAAGCCCATGCCAAACACCATAGCATCTTCCACACCAAGGAACTTGGCCACAAGTTTCTCTAGCTCTACATGTTTGTCTAGGGTGCCTGCAGAAATAAGCACAGGGGATCTTAAATCTCATTAAACTGTGAAAGTTATTAATTCTAAGGACATAAAACATACAAAAGAACAGGCTAGAAGTGTCATTAAGCTATATGAAATTAAGTTCTAATGAAAATTTTCCATTTGTATCTTGTGCATGTGGGATAATGCAAGAAAAAGCAAGGATGCAAACCAGCTATAACTAATGCTAACAAATACTGTTGCTGTTAAGGTAGTAAAGCAGTTGCTTTGGGAAAAAGTTTCCTTTTTCCATAACAACAACTTTTGACATAGTTTATCCTGAAGAGTAACTTTTTGCCTTTTCTCCCCCTGCAATGAGGACAAAACCACCTCCTTTTTATAGGAAATGTGGGACAAACATCTTAAGCATTCTTGAGTTCTCTCTGGATGTGAAAGCAAAAACTGATGACAACAAAATTCTTCAATTTTTTCTTGGGTGCCTATGTATGTGATTTTATATGGATAGACAAACAAAAGTGTTCTCCATCTTTTTCTACTCTGGAAGGTAAAAGCTATGCCACTCTCCGTAATTGATGATAACTCTCCTCTTTCCTCCCTCTCAACAGTCAAACATAAACGATAAGGCAACACTAGAGAGCCTTCTTTATTGCACATTACTTATCTAATATTAGTGCCTGGAGCCTCCAAACAAATAAGGTGCTCCAACTATGCAACAAAGCAATATCTTTCCCGCCCAACTCACAATGGAGGATGACAAAATACAAAAGTCAACAAACGAAAGAGTGGTGTTAAGAGATTGAGATAACAAATAACTTTGAATGGTAATGAATCATCTCAACTTGCCAGCTCTCTAGTCTTTGGTTGCCTGGCTGTGCATTGCAGGTACCAAGGCAGAAGGAACTCTTACAGGATGATCTGTGGGGAAGAAAAGAGAGTGGCCTGTGGATTCTGATAGAGCATTTCCCCTATGAATAAGGCTGTAAGAAGGGAACAGAAGAAAAAAATTAGGGAAGTGAATATCTCACCTCACTTGTGCTGCACAAATTGGTGTCACAATAATACAGGCAAAGTGAATTACAATTGATGGGAACAAGAAATCTGTGTTCACTGTGATGGACAAAGGGCAGATGAATGGAGGGAAGCAGAAGCTTGGCTAGAGTGTCTTGACAAGAATGATGAGTCAGGAAGACGATCTTACCTTCATCATGGAAGAAAGCCCATTAAAAAAAAAATCAAATAAAAATGGCAGCAGTACAGTTTCAGCAACAGCACTAACTCAGCTGGTTACAGTGAGGTAGTGTTTTCATTATTTTTCCTCATTAAATATCCAAAGTAAGAATGGCATTCATTTGGAAACAGAATGTGAAAATTATCATGCAGGCAGGTAACTCTCCAATAGCCAGGGAGATAAGGAGCAAGAATCATATGGCTTCTGGAAAAACCTGGATTACACGGACAGTAAAGGACAGTGGTGCTGTCATTTTGCACAGAGCCCGCTTGGGTTCTGCTAGACCTGAGCCAACTCCGGCAGAGCTTCAAGAGTGTCTCTGCACTCATTGTATCACATTGGATGTACATTGAGCTGGGTTGTCTCTGGCTCTGTGCTAGGATAAGTTAGGCAACATGACACAGAAAATTTGGCTCTGCAGAACCTCCAGTAGATGTGAGCTGACTCCGCATGAAGCTCTCTGAGGATGGCTACTTTTTGCCTTTGTAGGTCCTGAGGTACAGAAGGATATGTGCTGGCTCTGCACAGACACCACTTAACAGCCAAGCTTCATGAAATACAAACCCACATAGTGTTTCAGAGTTGAGCCACTCACTTGAGATGTGTATGAGAATCTATGTCTCAACTTGTAAGCCCAGTAGGTCTCAGGGTGTATTTCTATGGTTAGTTCTATATTTTTTGCATTTTGGGTCCAGTTA